>NC_072397.2:31322890-31624687 GCF_028885625.2 Pongo pygmaeus | reverse complement strand
ACTGTTCAAAAACCAACTGAGTTAAAGCCTCCAGTTTTTCTTTAGAAAGCAGCCACTGCTGAATCCAAATGGGTGTGTCAGAGTTCCTTTGCAAAGGTGTCGGATCAGGAGGCATGGCAGTGGCTGCCACTAAAAAGGATAACCTAAACCAGCCCTGTTTTCTTTTACAGTAACAGGGAGGGGTTTAGTAATCCCTTCATGCTTTGGTCTGATACCAAGACCAGGAACAAACCCCATGTTTTCCATCATATGCTTACTGGGAACACTATAAGAGTTATGTGGAATATTAATTTCAGCCCCCCATTGTGCCAGTAAATCTCTACCCAAAAGATTAATGGAGATTGGCATGATATAAGGCTGAATTATACCCTTTTGACCATCAGGGCCAGTCCAGTGCAAGGCAAGATAAGTGTGCTGTCATGAACTTCCTTGGCTTTTCCAACACCTGCTAGACCCATATTAGCAGGATGTTTAAGCCAGGATGAAGGCCATGAACTAGAGGAAATAACAGAAACATTAGCCCCAGTATCCACTATGCCTTCAAACTTTTTTTCTTGAATGCATATGGTGCAGATGGGACATTATTTAGAAATTATATTAATCCAATAAGTGGCCTTTTCACTGCCAGAGTGCCTGCCCAGGGCCACGTGTCTTATCTCCTTTGTTTAAAATGATATTAGGTAGTAAAAGCAATTGAGCTTGCTTAACAGTAGTAAAAGAAACAGGAGTTTGGCCTGGGGCATGTAGTTTATCCTAAGCTCCCCATACACATCTTTGTTACTTGTTTAGTGTTAAAAGCATCAAAGTTTAATTGGGCATAACTATCAAAGAAACTATCAGAGACTATGAGTTGAGCTTCAGTAATTAGAATGTCATTAGTCTGATTTACCTGAGCCTGCAAATGGGCCTTTTCTGACCACCAGGCTGAGATGTGATTAGAACAGCTTTTGCCAAAAGGCCGGAGTCTAAAGGAAGTAAAAAGATCTCAGCACAAAAAGTTTGTAATACCATTTCAACATGAGGAGAAGTAGTACCATACTGAGTACAAACACCCTTAAATTATTTTTAAAAAGAAAGATTAAGAGGTACATAATGATGCAGACCAGTTGTGGAATCAAAATGACAGAAGGGTGAGGGGCTGTAGTGGATGGGATGGGGGGCCTGGAGAATTACAGGTAAATGGTAGTTTGGTCCAAGAGCCATTAGGTGACTCTGGAGGTTTGGAAAGAGAAGCATTAGCATATATATGGTCCTGGGCTATGTGAGTCAGGGCCACAGGAGCTACAAGTACTGGCTCTTCATGAAAAGAAGATCATCAGGGGGTAATGTTAGGCAAAGTCACCAGAGTTAGACATTGAATTTTCAGCATGGTTAGGTGGGGGCAGAGTAGATGAAGGGAGAGGCTGCTGAGATAACAGAGGTCATGTGGGAGAGGAAAGTTGAAGAGGTATTACAATGGCATGTAGCAAGGCCCAATCACCCCAAACAGTGAAAGGACCATAATTCCCTGTGGAGACCAGTTCCCGGAATGTTGCACAAACATGATTGCATAGTTCTACATCTAAGGTTCTGTTTTCAGGAAACCAAGGACAGTATTCTTCCACTGCCCTGAATAGTGTGAACATATTTTCCATAGGCACTCGAACACTGCCCAGTTTTTTTTTTGAGACAGAGTTTTGCTCTGTCATCCAGGCTGGAGTGCAGTGATGTAATCTCCACTCACTGCAAGCTCTGCCTCCTGGGTTCATACCATTTTCCTGCCTCAGTCTCCTGAGCAGCTGGGACTACAAGCACCTGCCACCATGCCCAGCTCATTTTTTTGTATTTTTAGTAGAGATGGGGTTTCCGAGTGTTAGCCAGGATAGCCTCAATCTCCTGACCTCATGATCCACCCACCTCAGCCTCCCAAAGTGCTGGGATTACAGGCTTGAGACATCATGCCTGGCCACACCACTCTGTTTGAACAGGAATTTAATATAGCAGAGATAAGCATTATGTTTAGACTCCACATGACCCATAGTTAACCCAGACCATACACAGAGTACCCACCAGTCATCAGGGAGTCAAACACACATATCTGTGGACCAAACTGATGATATCTCCCAGCACCTACAAAAGAGAATTGGGTTCCCACATGCAATTTTAGAAAAAAAAAAGACCATATGGGTGCCAGATATTGGGGGAACTTCAGCCACTGATATTTGACATGGTTTCTTTTCTATTTCCATAAGTGTCAGCCAGTCTGAGAAATAAAAGGAAAGAGTACAAAGAGAAATTTTAAAGCTGGGTGTCTGGGGAAGACATCAGACATCAGCAGGTTCCATGATGCCCCCTGAGCCATAAAACCAGCAAATTTTTTATTAGTGATTTTAATGAGGGGAGGGAGTGTATGAATAGGGTGTGGAACACAGAAATCACATGCTTCACAAGGTAATAAAATATCACAAGGCAAATGGAGGCAGGGTGAGGTCACAGGCCTGGGGTGAAATTAAAATTGCTAATGAAGTTTCAGGCACACGTTGTCATTGATAACATCTTATCAGGAGACAGGGTTTGAAAGCAGACAACGGGTCTGACCAAAATTTATTAGGCAGGAATTTCCTCATCCTAATAAGCCTGGGAGTGCTATGGGAGACTGGGGCTTATTTCATCCCTCATCTACAACTGTAAAAGACAGACATTTGCAAAGCAACCATTTCAGATACTGCCCCTTGGGAAGGCAGTCTCCTTCCCAGGGATGTTCCTTGCTGAGAAAAAGAATTCAGCAATATTTCTGCTATTTGCTTTCAAAAGAAGAGAAATATGGCTGCATTCCACCTGGCCCAAAGACAGCCAGACTTTAAGGTTATCTCCTTAGATAACCTGAACATCACTGTTATCTATCCTGTTCTTTTTTCAAGGTGCCCAGGTTTCGTATTGTTAAAACAATTTATGCAGTTAACACAATCATCACAAGGTCCTGAGGTTACATTCATCCTCAGCTTATGAAGATGACAGGATTAAGAGGTTAAAGTGGAGGCAGGCATATGAAATCACAAGAGTATTGATTGGGGAAGTGATAAATGTCCATGAAATCCTCACAATTTATGTTCAGAGATTACAGTAAAGACAGACATAAGAAATTATAAAAGTATTAATTTGGGGAAATAACAAATGTCTATGAAATATTCACAATTTATGTTCTACCATGGCTTCAGCCAGTTTCTCCATTTGGTGTCCCTGACTTCCTGCAACAAGAATGAATGAGAGTCATTATTTGATAGCAGAATAAGGTGACTATATCCAATAATAACATAGTTGTACATTTTAAAATAAATAGAGTAATTAGATTGTTGCAACTCAAAAAATAAATGCTTGAATTCTTTGTTATGTAATTATTTAACTTTGTATGTCTGTATCAAAATATCTTGTGTATGTTATAAATATATACACCTATGTACCCACAAAAATTGAAAATTAAAAATATATAAGACACTTGACTCAATTTGAGTTTTGGGTAGGTAACGTTATTATTTGTATAAATATCTTCCAATAAGTGCTTAAACTATTACACAAAAATATGCAAATATTGCATAGCTATACTAAAAATTTCTTCATTGCTTATCCCAATTTTAAACTTTACTGTGTTTCTTGTATTTCCTTACAGTGAATCTGATGCATCCATTATAGAAGTAGCATAATATTTACAATAATATCATACAGATGTAGGGAAAAAAAAGAAAAATCCTTAGAGGTCATTGCAGTTGGCAAGAGTATAAAAGAAAATTGAGTCCCAAATGATACATTAAAAATATAAATTAGGATGTATATCTGAGCTCTCCCCAGAAAACGTGGCAACCAGATTGTCCTTGGGCTGAGAATGAAGTCCCTGAGCACTCTCAGAGACAGACAATGCAAATCAAGTTCATTTTTATTGTGCTCCCTTTACCTTCAAAATTGTGTAAGTCCTTAAACATATATATAACTATGAGTAATTGTGGGAATAATATCACCATTAAATGTACCAAAACAAAAGACTGTTCACAAATACTGCAGATGTTTAGACTAGATATCTGAAGCAAAGAAAGAGAATGTAATAAAAAATAATTTAAAGAAAATAGAGCATGATAAATCTGTTTCTTTATCTTTATAATAATGCCAAATTTGTTGAGTTTCTTTTTTAAATGGCATGATTTGTCTACAGATATTTGTACTCTGGCTTAAATTAAATGTATATAAAGTTATATAATAAAACACTGGGCTGTTTTGTTATTATATTGATAATTTCTTGGCCACCACCACTTTGATCATATTCTATAAACAGCACTGTAAGACGTATAACTGGTTATCAAAAACATAAAGTGATGAGGAGAGTTTCATGTGACAGATGAAGGAAGGTCTGTTAGTGCAGTGGCAACAGTTGGCAACCTGAGAAAACAAGCTCATAATTTTAGAAAAGTATTATTCTTTCTAACTAGATATTTCCATGAAAAGAACCTTGTGAAATGCAGAAATGACAAAAGAATAACTGTTAGTTGGAAACCTCTAAAATTTCTTCCTGGTGATAGGTTTTTCTTTCTCATTATTGAAGAATATATGAGCAGGATGGGCATGGTGGTTCATACCTGTAATCCCAACACTTTGGGAAGCCAATATTGGAGGATCATTTGAGGCCAGGAGCTCAAGTTTACCATGGGCAACATAGCAACACCCTGTCTCTACAATTTCTTTTTAAACTAGCCCACTGTGGTGGCATATAACTGTAGTCCCAGCTACTAGGGAGGCTGAGGTGGGAGAATTGTTTGAGCTTATGTGTTTGAATCTAGAGTGAGTTATGATTATGCCACTGCACTCCAGCAAGAATGACAGAGCTAGATACTGTATACAAATATATACATATTGTATATTTTGTCAATGACCAGTCATAAGTCTTACAATGCTGTATATACAATATGGAAAAAATGGTGTTGAAAAAGAAGTTATCAGAATAATAATAAAAGCCCAGTGTGCTCTTTTATTATGTATATTGTTTATAAATTTAATATAAACTAGGTAGAATATGAAGATCTGTAGACAAATAAAGTTATTTATTTTTTAATCTCAACATAATATAACTTTTTTTTCTTTCCTTTCCTTTCTATTTTTTTTTTTGAAACAGAGTCTCACTCTGTCACCCAGGCTGGAGTGCAGAGGCTTCATCTCAGCACACTGCAACCTCTACCTGTTTCAAGCAATTCCCCTGCCTCAGCCTCGCAAGCAGCTGGGATTAGAGGTTCCTGCCAGCATGCCAGGCTAATTTTTGTATTTTTAGTAGGGACAGGGTTTTACCATCATGGCCACGCTGGTCTTAAACTCCTGACCTTGTGATCCACTGGCCTTGGCCTCCCAAAGTGCTGGGATTTGAGACATGAGCCACCGTGCCCAGCCAACATTTCTTTTTTAAAGTGTGCAAGCTCTTTGACCATCATGTCTCTGTGTATCTCTGTAATAAGGTAACCAGAGCAACTGTTTCCACTGTAGAGTTGGGAGGAGATTGAGACACATCCTTTGTATTTTCACTGCTCTTATCAGGATCAGGTGAGGTCTCTGCACTCTGATTTTACATCTCTTAAATGTGCAAAGTACAGAGATTTGTATCATGAATACTTGTAAGAGAAATTATAAATTCTATAATGTTCAGGGACCAGTAGGTTTTCTATTGTTCTTGTTTCTTCTTGATATTTTTAGGCTCTGGCCAGCCACAAATGAATAATCTCTATGATCATCATTGTATTTCTTTGTGTTTTAAACTTTCTTGATTCCATTCTCTCTATGTTTTATTTTAAAGAAGAATAGATACCAGAAAATCCTATCCCTACCAAATGAAAAAAATAATAATAATAATGATAATAAATATTAACATTTACAAGTCACATTTGTGAATATGTGTTTAATTAGAAAATTACAATTTTAAACTTTCAAAGGAAATGGTAATAATATAAAACCGAGGACTTTTTATAATAAGGAACTCATATATTTAATATTTTGCAAATTATTATTCTCTCATCACCACATAGTGTTACCTAAATTAATATATAACCAATTTAATAAATTCAGTTTTAAAAACCACAAAATTAAAAACAATTAATATGATATTTGAAATCATGATTCATATTGCCACCCTCCCCTCAGTAAAGTTCTATTAACTCTACAAAAATTTTATAAAGGGTAAATGATACATTTCCAGATAGCTTTGTGGTAATCAAAAAGGAATTGATTTATCAGCAATTTTTATACCACATTGAGACAAAATATTATTTGTGATAAATATCATTATTGTTATGCATTTAAAACATCTCATGTATTAAGAAATCATACTTTATATAGGGTCAAGCTAGCCAATTAGAAGCATCTTTGGCCTGTGGCTCTCATGGAGAGCAATGAAACCTGTCAGTGAATTCTGCACCTTCAATTAAGGATTCCAGATTCTTGCATTGTGACTGACTAGGCAGACAGCTTGACCCACAGAGCATGAGGAAAAGCAGTGGAGTGATGGTCCATCCAGGTGTGGCATGGAGCTAGGGGAGCCCCCACTGACAGCCAAGTGAAGCGGTGAGTGATTGTGAGAATGTGCCCAGGAAACAATGCTTCTCCTATGGATCTTTGCAACCTGCAAGTCAGGAGATGCCCTCAAGAACCCAGCCATCATGGACTTTGGTCTGAAACACCAAAGTCTGTGTGAAGTGTCGGCAGAGTACTGGCTGGCTCACTGGGGCATGCATGGAAACCCAGGAATTTTGCATACTCTGGCCATTCTAGCCTACTGGCACCAGGGACCGGGAAGAGTTTCCCATAACACAGCACAGCTGCTGTGCCTGATTGTGGCCAGTCTGCTTCCTTAACTCCTTATTGGACAGGACCTCCCTATCTGATTTTTACAGCTGCAGCCAGAGTTCTATGGACAGAACTCTAATTTTTTTCTCTGGGATGAAGTCCCCAGGGAGAGGGGTAGCTACTGTCTCCCCAGTTCAGCCAACCTAGCCTTTCCAGTCTGCTGGCCCTGGAGACTCCTGGGGTTCAGCACAGCACACCTGCTCTGTGAAGGGGCAGCCAGACTGTTGCTTTAAGCAATCCCTGAACTGCTTCCTCCTGACCAGGCAAGGCCTCCCAACAGGGGCCTCCAGAAACCTCCTACAGGAGTGTTTCAGGTGACATCAAGTCAGTATCCCCTTGGACTTGTGCTCCCAGAGGCAGGATCAGGCTGCCATCTTTGCTGTTTCACAGCCTTCACTGATGATACCTCCAGGTGCAGGAGAGACTGAGGTAACTATGGTCCAGAGTGGACCCCCAGAAAACCACAGCAGCCCTTGGGAAGAGTGGCCTGACTGTTAAAAAGAAAACAGAAAGCAACAACAACAATATCAACAAAAAAGACTCCATAAAACCCCACTCAAAGGTCAGCAACATCAAAGATCAAAGGTAGATAAGCCCACAAAGATGAGAAAACATCAACACAAAGATGCGAAAACTCAAAAAGGCAGAATGCCTCTTCTTCTCTAAATGACAACACCTCCCTAGCAAGGGCACAGAACTGGCCAGAGGCTGAGATGGCTGGATTGACAAAAGTAGGCTTGAGAAGGGGGGTAATAACAAATTTCACTGAGCTAAAGGAGCACATTCCAACTTAATGCAAAGAAGTTAAGAATTATTTTTAAAAATACAGGAGCTGATAATCAGAATATTCAGTTTAGAGAGGAATATAACTGACTTTAGAGAGGAATAAACTGAATATTCAGTTTAGAGAGGAATATAATGGAGTTGGAAAACATAACATGAGAACTTCACAATGCAACCACAAGTATCATTAGGGGAATAGGCCAAGTGGAGGAAAGAATCTCAGAGCTTGAAAACTATCTGTCTGATATAAGACAGGAAGAGAAGAATAGAGAAAAAAGAACAAAAAAGAATAAACAAAACCTTCAAGAAATATATGATTATGTAAAAAGACTGAACTTAAGACTGATAAGGATACCTTGATCCACCAAGATCAAGATAGCTTCATCCCTGGGATATAAGGTTGCTTCAACATAGGCAAATCTGTAAATGTAATTCATCACATAAACAGAACTAAACACAAAAAGAGTTTGATTATCTCATTAGTTGCAGAAAAGGCCTTCAATAAAATTCAACATCCCTTCATGTTAAACTCTCAATAAACTAGCTATTGAAGGCTCATATCTCAAACTAATAAGAGCTATACATGACAAACCCACAGCCAATATCATACTGAATGGGCAAAAGCTGGAAGCATTCTCCTTGAAAACAGACATGGACACGGATGTTCTCTCTAACCACTCCTATGCAACATTGTATTGAATTTTCTGGCCAAGGCAATGGTGTAGGAGAAAGAAACAAAGGTATTTAAATAGGAAGAGAGGAAGTCAAATTATCTTTGTCCACAGACGACATGATCCTGTGTCTAGAAAACCCCAACATCTCAGCCCAAATGCTTCTTAAGCTGATAAACCACTTCAGCAAACTCTCAGAATACAAAATCAATGGCAAAAGTCGCTAGCATTCCTATACACCAGCAACAGACAAGCAGAGAGCCAAATCATGAATGAATGAATTTCATTCACAATTGCTAGAAAGAGAATAAAATACCTAGGAATGCAGCTAACAAGAGAAATGAAGGACCTCTTCAAGGAGGACTACAAACCACTGTTCAAGAAATCAGAAAGGACACAAACAAATGAAGAAACATTCCATGGTCATGGATAGGAAGAATTAATTTGTGAAAATGCCATGCTGCCCAAAGTAATTTGTAAAATAATTCTATGCTATTCCCATTAAACTGCCATTGACATTCCCCAGAGAATTAGAAGAAACAATTTTAAAATTCTTATGGAACTAAAAAAGAGCCCAAATAGCCAAAACAATTCTAAGCAAAAAGAAGAAAGCTGGAGGCATCACACCACCCAACTGAAAGCTAAACTATAAGTCTACAGTAACAAAAACAGCATGGTACTGGTACAAAAGCAGCATGGTACTGGTACAAAAACAGACACATTGACCAATGGAACAGAATAGAAAACTCAGAAATGAGACCATACACATAAAATCATCTGATGACAAACCTGACAAACACAAGAAATGAGGAAAAGATCCTTTATTTAGTAAGTCGTGTTGGGGAAACTGTCTAGCCATATCCAGGAAGCTGAAACTGTATGTCTTTCTTACACCTTATAAAAAATTAACTCAAGATGGATTAAAGACTTAAACCTGAGACCTAAATCTATAAAAACCCTAGAAGAAAACTTAGGCAGTATCATTTAAGACATAGGTATGGGCAAAAACTTCATGATTAAAACACCAAAAGCAATGGTAACAAAAGCCAAAATTGGCAATTGGGATCTGATTAAACTAAAGAGCTTCTGCACAGCAGAAAAAACTGTAATCAGAGTGAACTGGCAACCTATAGAATGGAAGAAAATTTTTGCAATCTATCCATCAACAAAGGGCTAATATCCAGAATCTACAAAGAACTTAAATTTACAAGAAAATAACAACCCCATCAAAAAGTGGGCAAAGGAAACAAACCACACTTCTCAAAAGAAGGCATTTATGTGGCCAACAAACATGTGAAAAAAAAACAACAAAACTCATCATCACTAGTCATTAGAGAAATGCAAATCAAAACCACAATGAGATACCACCTCACACCAGTTAGAATGGTGATTATTAAAAAGTCAGGAAACAACAGATGCTGGAGAGGATGTGGAAAATAGGAAAACTTTTACACTGTTAGTGGGAGTTTAAATTAGTTCAAAAATTCTGGAAGACAGTGTGGCAATTCCTAAAAGGTCTAAAACCAGAAATACCATTTGATCCAGTGATCCCATTACTGGATATATACCTAAAGGATTATAAATCATTCTTCCATAAAGACACATGCACACATATGTTTATTTCAGCACTGTTCACAATAACAAAGACTTGGAACCAACCTAAATGCCCATCAATAATAGACTGGATTAAGAAAATGTGGTAAATATACAGCATGGAATACTATGCAGCCATAAAAAAGGATAAGTCTATGTCTTTTCCAGGGACATGGATGAAGCTGGAAACCATCATGCTTAGCAAACAAACACAAGAAAAGAAAACCAGGCTGGGCACTGTGGCTCACACCTATAATCTCAGAACTTTGAGTGACTGAAGTGGACAGATCACCTGAGGTTGGGAGTTTGAGACCAGCCTGACCAACATGGAGGAACCCCACCTCTACTAAAAATACAAAAAATTAACCAGGCATGGAGGCACATGCCTGTAATCCCAGCTACTTTGGAGATGGAGGCAGGAGAATAGCTTGAGCCCAGGAGGCAAATGTTGCAATGAGCCGAGATTGTGCCCTTGCACCCCAGCCTGGGCAACAAGACTGAAACTCCATCTCAAAAAAGAAAAGAAAAGAAAAGGAAATCAAACCGCATGTTCTCACTCATAAGTAGGAGTTGAACAATGGGAACACATGGACACAGGAGGGGAACTTCACACACTGGGCTTTCTTTGGGAGTGAGGGGCTGGAGGAGGAATAGCATTAGGAGAAATACCTAATGTAGTGATGGGTTGACGGGTGCAGCAAACCACCATGGCATGTCTATACCTATGTAACAAACCTGCACGCCCTGCCTATGTATACCAGAACTTAAATTATAATAAAAAAACTTTACATAAATGCATAAAGTCTAGCATAGCTAATATATTATAATGAAACATCAACTATAATCCAAGCTCAAAGAGAACACGATAAAATTATGAAGGCCTTTCCACAAATCTCTAAATTTATGTCTTCATAAGATTATATTTCTATTTCTTCTTAAATAGTTTCCCTATTTTAGCTATAATTTAGTGATAGTAATATAGTAATTATGAGGACAAAATTCTCCTAACTCTCCATTGAGAAAATTCTGCCTCATTTCACCACACACCTGAGTCTTAAGCAGTCACTTCCTTTTTTTATTTTTTTTTCCTTTGAGACAGAGTCTCACTCTGTCACCCAGGCTGCAGTGCAGTGGCAAATTCTCTGCTTACTGCAAACTCCGCCTTCCAGGTTTACACCATTCTCCTTCCTCAGCCTCCTGAGTACATGGGACTATAGGCACCCCCACCACGCCTGGCTAATTTTTTGTATTTTTAGTAGAGACAGTTTAACTGTGTTAGTGAGGATTCTCTCAGTCTCCTGACCTCGTGATCCACTCACCTCAGCCTCCCAAAGTGCTGGGATTACAGGTGTCAGCCAACACTCCTGTCCTAAGCAGTCACTTCTAATGCAGCTGAATAATAGATACTTACCCAGTTGAGTCTATGACTTGAATCCATGTATGTGAGATAAGGCCCCCAAGGAATGGTAATAAATGGAATGCCATCAACTCATCTTCCTTCAGGCCTATATTTGTCTTGTCACTTGTAGAAACACGACAGCCCTGGCATTGAGATTGTTAGAAACAGAGAGTATCAAAGGGAAAACTGAACTCCCCTACTTTTTGAAAAACATCAGATTGGAAACAGATGGGCTCCACCATTTTCCATGTGTGATGTCATTGCCCCAGGTAGCCTTGCTCAAGACCACATTTCTTGTCAGTAAAACAGAAGCCAAACAATATTTCTAACTTCCAAGAGAATAGAACATAATGTCAGATTTTCTCATGGATTCCCACAAGTTGAAGAAAGTTTCATGACCTTCATTGATTTCTTCTTCAGTTGTCTCAGGGTCACCTAGATATATAAGCAGCTACTTTGTTGGAATTTGGAAGCTACCTCATGCTCCAAAATTACTTAAAAATATTCTTTTTCTCCCTCAGAACAGAGCCCAGGTCAAGGCATCTGGCAAGGGAAGCAGAATGTAGGCTGCTTTTCACCTCTCACATAATAGGCCTGGTATATTTATCAAGGACAGAAAAAAAAAAAAAAAAAAAACACCTCCATTACAGGCAGCATCAATAACTGTGATGCACAATGTCCTTCTTTATGTACCTTATTTTGACATAAATTTCCAGGAACCTGTGTTTGCCATCGAATCCTTTTTTCTTATCTACTCTCTCATCATGGACATATTTTATTTCACAAACTAGAATGCACACTTCTTGACAACAGACAAATTTTTTGCTGTGTGACACCCATGAACCAAACCTGAAATATAACTTTAACCTTAATCCTGATTATAACAGCCATGTTTATGATTTTTTTAAATATAAAAACACTTAATGTTACAATAGTGCTTTTCTTCTCATAAATCTTAGCACAGAGCATGAGCTCAAGCTGTTTGGGTTTGGCATGGTGTGTTCCCATGCGTTGTCTTTCATTCTATAACAAAAAGTCTTCTAATTGGCCTCATTTAGAACACCCTTACCCTCAGACTTCTACTCTCTGCAAATACAATTCTGCCTGAACTTTCTGATTGGATCCATTCTATCATTAGCTGCCATAACTACAACCTCAATACTCAATCTTTGTTGTTTCTTAGCTCTTTATTTGTTCATTTACTTGCCTTATTTGGAGTCTGTCTATCTCTTATTTTTAAACATTCCTTGGTCAGTGCTCACAGAAAAAATATAAAACTGTCGAGTAAGAATCCTACACCTAGCATGGCTATGTATCAAAAATTGATGATTACTTGAGTTCAGGAGATCAAGACAGACGTGGGCAACATAATGAGCCCTCATCTCTGCTAAAAATAAAAAATATATTTTAGCCAGGTGTGGTGGTGTGCACCTGTAGTCTCTCAGCTACTTGGGAGGCTGAGGTGAGAGAACTGCTTGAGCTCAGGAGATCTAGGCTACAGTGAGTTATGACTGTGTCACTCCAGCCTGAGTGGGAGTGAGGTCCTGTCTCAAACAAACAAACAAAACAACAACAACACCAATACAGAACCTTAGGGAATCTAATAAAAATGTAGTTTCAGTCAATCTTTGCTCTTTTAAATTCCTGATTTTCCCATACATTCTAATGCAAAGGGAAATGAAGGCACTGGTGAGACGCAGTCTGGAGGGGCTTGCCCTAGGCTTAGTGTATGTTATCTCTGGGCAACCCATTCAAAATTTCCAGAGATATCTGATGTGAAGAATAAGCCACTGTCAGCATCTCAGAAAAGGTTTTCACTTTAGGCCTCCCTGAAGCAACAGCCTAAGAGATTTAGGATCTACCAGGAGCATATTTTACTCCCTTAAACATTTTCCACAAATGACCTGGGCACAGGGTTGTCTCTAGGATGTAGGTGCTTGGTTACCAGAGCTGTACATTCTGATTGGTTCTGTCACCAAGGAAGTAAGATTACTTTTTCGAAGTTTCATCCTCTGCCTCCTTGCTTTCTTCCATAAAACCCATCCAAAGGCCCTCCTGGGCTACTGATTGCTCACAATCCCTGCATATCAACTCTTTACCTGTGCACAATTATGCAAGCACAGCCCTCCTCAGTTCCCTGAAAAGACCTGAATGAAGCCAAGGCCACAGATATGAGGTCATAGATCTGGGTAAGAACCTACTTTTTCTTATGAGTTCTGTGACACTAGAAAAGTTATTCTGGGTTTTGGGGCCTTTCAACCTGTACAGTGGGTAACATGCCAGCATCTCCTTCCTAGGGAACTTATCAGATGTGTATGAGATAAAACCTGTAAAACTTGTGGTGCAGCATCCCATGTAGACAATGCACACACTTAGAGATAAAAGAATTATAAAAAGGAATGGGAGGTAACATAGAATACAATTCAAGCAGACCTGTGTCCAGCATGTGACATTGGAAAGTCACTTCCCCTCTCAGCCTCAGTTTTCATTCTGCACCAGTAAGAGTTTGAGTTGAAAGAAATTCAGATATTGTCATCCTCTGACATTATTCTTTTCAGTGCCTTCTCATTATATTCAGAATCAGACCCATGTCCTTCATTTTGGCCTGTGTGGTTGGCAGAGTATAAGAAGGGTCATAACACTAAGGCTCATAACACTAACGGGTCTGTGTCTCACTTCTGACTAATGGAATACAATAAACCTGATGCGATAACACTTCTGTCTTAGATTGGCTGTTACAGCAAAGATAGACTGAGCCACTTATCAACAATAGAATGTTCTTTCTCACAGTTCTGGAGGACAGAAGTTGAAGATCAGAATGCCAGAATGGTTGAGCTCTAGTGAGAACTCTCTCTTCTGAAATTCAGACTGTAGACTTTACATTGTATATTTACCTGACAGATAGTGGAGGATGGAGTTCTCTGGGTTTTTCTGTTTTGTTTTGTTTTGTTTTGTTTATAGTGCCAGTAATCCTGTTCCTGAGGGTTTCACCTTCAGGAACTAATTACATCCCACTTCATAGTACTGTTACACTGGGGGCTAGGATTTCAACAACATACACAATTTTTGGTGGGGAAATGTTCAGTCTATTGCAACCCTTATTATGTCATTATCAAAAAAGCTGCCATTTTCTCCTAGTCTCTTTCTTCCATGTTTCCTTCCTCAATCTATTTCTCTCATCTCTTCTACTTACTCGGTCCATTGTTTTCTCTCTCATTTTCTGCCAATGTCTTTCTCTTTCTCTTTCAATGTGTATTTCTTTCCCTGTCTTTCTACTGTGTTCCTCAAGTTCAGAAAGGAAGATCCAGTGTTATGAGCTGCCTATGCAGTGGCCTACAAAACAGAGAATGAGGGAGTGCCCAGGACCCAGGAAACACTCAGGCTCTGTTTACACTGAATCTGACCAATATGCATGTCAGTGTGCTTGGAATCTAATCCTCTCACAGCCCAGCTTCAGCTGAGAACATAGCCCCAGTTTCATGGAGCCCCATGTGCGGGCAACCAGTGAAGCTGTGTCCAGATTCTGGTCCACATAAACTGCAAGATAGTAAGCATTTGTTGTTAAAGGTGCTAAATTTGGGGACAATGTTGTCAGAGAGAAGCAGACCACTATTTTATTCTTCCAGGCCCCAGAGTCCTCCTTCCCTCTTGTTTTCTCTTCTCTAGGCTCCGTCTAGCCCCACTGGCCTCTTTCTCACATCCTCTGCCAAAGCAATGCATTAGTGGCAAAATCTATGACCTAGACTCAGAAGTCACACATGGACACTTCTGTCGCATTCTATTCACCAGAAAGGATTTTTAAGCTTGACATACCTTCAAAAAGAAGAGAATTAGGGTCTATGAAAGCACTTCAATAAGTTTATGAAAATATGAAAGTAAAACACAAAAATATAATATACAAACTTTATTTCTCACCATTAGCTTCATCAAGTTCAAGACAGTTTTATAAGCAATAATACCAGCCTTCAGTCTATCCCCACAAAAAGTAAGGTCCTGGGAATTTAATCATGTCAGGAAAGTCTCTTTTACATTATTAACTGAAGAAAAATGGGTGTCCTTTAAATCTGTTTTAAAATCAGAAGAGAAAAAGAAGTTAGAGGAAGCCAACTCAGGGTTAAAAGGTGGTTGCTTAATAATTTTCCATGGAAACTCTGGCAAAATTGTCTTTATTTTATTTATTTATTTTTTTAACGAGAGGAATGAGGAGGAGCATTGTTTTAGTGGAGGAGAATACTATGGTAAAATTTTCTGGAAATATTTCCCCTAAAGCTTTGGCTAACTGTCTCAAAATACTCCATAATAGCACATGTTATTTCATTTTGTATCATTTTGCATTGATTTGTTTTGTTTTCTTTTTGGGCCTCTAGAAAGCCAACAGGCAAAATGCCTTGAGCACCCTAAGACACTGTTGCTATGAGCTTTGTTCTACACCAGCAACCTTTTGCTAAGACTGGACCAATTTTACCTCTTGGTAGCCATTGCTTTAATTGTGTTTTGTCTTGAAAATTTCATGGAACAACTGTGTTTGACTTTCTCAAACAATTATTTGAGGAAATCCTTCAAGATCTTGATAATATTTATGTATAATTTCAGTTGAAAGCTCTGTTCTTGTCTGCAGCTGATCTAGGAAAAAGAGTTTTCAAATCTATTGAGTGGAAAATTTTTCAAAATTGTGAAAATGTAACCAATTGAGATGGCTGTGGTGTTGACTGTTGCTTATACTGTTGTCACACTTAAAGCATGGCATGAACAAGATTAATATCTTTTCTGGTGAATTAATGTGAATTGTCTTCCACTGTGGGCTTTATCTTCAACACCTAATCATCCCTTCTTCAAATGAGTTATTCATTTGTATACTTGTGAATGCTGGGGGGCATTGTCCTCATAAATTCTTAAAAAGAGTTAGTGATTTTACTATTCTTTCACCCAAAATTGACCTAAGTTTTATGTTTGTTCCTGCTTTAATTTTAGCAGAATTCATTTTGCTCTAATAGGATCTCTTTTCAAACTGGTGTCTTAGTTTCCTTATTATAATTCCTCAAATTAGATCCTGTTCAGACATGTTTTAACAATGTTAGTACAAGTGTATTTAGTTGCAAAATATTTTTGAAATCTACACAGAATTTCTTCATAATATGCATTTCCTATGAGCTTTTTGAAGTTCCTTCATACTTTCTGAAGAGTTTCAAAGAAATTTTGAATATATGTTTAAAGTATTACAAGAAAAGTATTTATAAAACCAAATTTCAGATTTATCAAGTTTGTGATAGGTATAATAACCAATAGAAATATCAAATGGGCAGCTTAGTTATTGAAATAGAATTGGATTTAAATGATTATAGAGGTATTCAGTGAAGACCTGTAGGCATTGAAAAGCCTTAAAAATTTAGAAATAAAATAACAGGATTATATGTACCATTTAAGAGGAGAGATATCAGAAAAAAATAAGAACAGAGAGAACCAATAATAGCAAATGATATGTAAAATTTAAGAATAGTGAAGCCATTGCTGTCCTGCAGAGGAGCATTGATATTTCTTTGTCAATAGTATTACTGAAACTCCTGCTTCCATTTCCAAAATCCTGTCTTTGTGAAGCAGTGACAGCAATCAAAACAAAATTATGAAGTAGACTGGACATAAGCACCATATTTTGAGTGTCACTGTCTCCCGTCACCATCTGATGGAATTGTCTAGTTGCAGGAAAACAAGCTCAAGATTCCCACTGATTCTACCTTACAGTGAGTTGTATAACTATTTCATTATATATTACAATGCAATATAATAAAGTACAAAATAAATGTAATGTACTTGAATCATCCTGAAACTATCCCCCTGCCCAGTCCGTGGGTAAGTTGTTTTCCATGAAACTAGTCCCTAGTGCTGAAAAGACTGGGGAGTGCTGCCATATAGAAAGAAAAATTTAAAGAGAGGAAAACACAAAATCTATAACAATTTTAATAATATATGCACTGAAGCTGTACAGAATACACCAATTTCATTCACTTATTTAAGTAACAACAAATACCTACGAACAAGTCCAAATACCTTGAATTGTTTTAGGAGAACAGTGAATGAAACAGCAAGAGAGAAAGATAGCAAATTAAAAATATATATGTATGATTATCAGAGCAAGACCCCATCTCCATAAAAAATCTACAAATGCATGTCGAGTTGTAATGAGTACTAAGAACAAAAATGAAGAATGAAAGAAGAAAGAGACAGAAAAGTTAATTCACGTAGAACGATCAAGGAAGTTTTTCTGCAATTACAGTGGTTAACATCACAGGTATTAGAGTCAGACAGATGCCAGTTTTTATCCTGGCTTTGTGTCTCATAGCTGGGTGTCCCATGGACAATTTATTCCACTTTTAAATCTCAGATTTCAAATTTCTAATTTATAATTTTTTTAGAAATAAAGGCAAATGAACAAACATAAACATACATAAAGAATCAAGCACAGAAAAATGATGAGGCTGTATAGTGAATCAGGTATAATGGTTATAAAAATGGAGATAATAAAACTCCAAACTTATTAGACAAATCTGAAAGTTAGAAGATAAGTATACATGAAGAATTTATCATGTCATGTGGCATATAGTTAGCTCATGGTAACTACAATTATTATCCTCATATTACTAAAGGAAAATATGTATCATACTTGGGCATTAAAAAAGCTGTGAGACATACTTTTTCAAATTATGCAAACACATAATTAAAGATTCAATTTTATGTTAAATTAAATAGTTCTACCTTTAAGATTTTTAAAAGAGATTCCTTGAAAGCATATGTCAAAAATCTCATGTAATGCTTTCTGCTTCTTTACCAAAGTTTAGAGAAACCTAACAATCAAAGTCTTAAAATGTAGTTACATTAAATAAACTATTTAAAGCAAGAATAAGCACAACAGCTTTAATTTCTTAAAAACTGCATAAGCATTTCAACTAAAAAATTATTTCTTTCAAATACACAGGAATCTGTTTAGAAAAAATTTAAATAGAAAAAATTGGAATTCTAAAGTAAAAAGTGCCTAAGGCCATAAAATTTTTTATAGCTTCTAATTTTGATGTCAACCAGGGGAAAAAAAATTCTCTGAAATTTGCTTTTATTCCATTAAATACTTGTTTTTTTTATCACTGGCAATACAGAGTGACTCATTCAGTTTGAATCTTGAAGGTAAACTTTAACTTAATTTTAAGTTTTGATTGTTTTCTAAAGATTTCTAAGTCACCCACCATGATTTCATCTCAGAAACCAAGATCTCAATTTCATATAGACTTTTGGAATATTAAAATAGAAGGTTAAATGCTTCAAAATAATATTCTTGTAGTGGCTTGCATAGGTGGGCCAGGAATCTCCATGTATTACAAAGTTTATGAGAACATAGCAAATGTTGATACACACATTTAATTCTGAAATAAAAATTTACAATAAATAAAATTGTAACAAATCAGGAAAATTCTGTAGGTTACACATTTTATGTCTAAAAATACAGGTATTAAACACTCAAGGATGGATAAAAGAAGAAATCACAAGAGAAAACAGAAAATATCTAGAGACAAATTAAAAATATGAAATACCAAAAGTTAAGACATACATCAAAAACAGTAGCATAAGAGAAAAATTTATAGCGACAAATGGTTATAAAAAGTAAGATATCAAATCAACAACTTAACTTTATACTTAATGAAATAAAAACAGAGGGAAAAAGAGAGAACAACTAAAAGCCAGAAAAATAAACAACTGATAAAAATAGCAGTGGTAATAAGTGAAAGATAGAATTGAAAAATACTGAAAAACAACAAAACCAAGTTTGTTCTCTGAAAAAGTTCAACAAAACTGACAAATCTTTAAATAGATTGACTAAGAAAAAAATGAATACTCAAATTACAAAACTCAAAAATAAAATTTGTACTTTACTACCAAATTTTTGGAGTAAAAAAATAACTTTAGAGAGTGCCATAAGAAACTGTACCCTTAAAAATTGAATAACATAAATAAAATGAACAAATTCCTAGAAACAAAAAACCTACTAAGACTGAATGAGAAAAATTGAATAAACCTATTCAGCAAAGAGATTCAGCAAGAAGATTGCATCAGTAATCAAAAACCTAGCAACAAAAAAATCCTGGACCAGATGGCTTCACCGTTGAATTCTACCCAACGTTTAATGCAGAATTAACGCCAGTTTTTCTCAAGCTTTTTCAAAACGTTGAAGAGGAGGTAACATTTTCTAACTTATTCTATGAGACTAGTATTACTCTGATACCAAGCCAGAAAAAGACACCGTAAGAAAACTACAAACATCCCTTACAAATGCTGATTCAGAAATCCCCAACAAAATACCAGCAATTCAAATTTATGAGTACATTAAAAGGATTACACACTATGAATGAGTATAGTGTATACACACTATGAATGACTCCTGAAATAAAAGTATGTTCCAACACATGAAAATCAGTGTAAGATCACGTTAACATAAAGAAGGAAAAAACCTTCAGATGATCATTTTAATCAAAGAAAAGAATCTGTCAAAATTTAACCCACATTCATGATAAAAATGTACTTAATGAACCATAAAAAGAAATAAAACATCGATGTAATGTTACATTAAAAAAAGCACACACACAGCCAACATTATGGTGAAAGACTGAAAGCTTTTACTCCAAGAGCAAAAACAAGGATGCCTGCTTTTACTACTTCTATTTAATTTAGTACTGAAGATTCTAGTTAGTTAAAACAAAAAGTCAAGTAAAAGAATAAAAGATAATCCAATTTTTTAAAAAATAAAATTATCTGTTCACAGATGACATAATCTTATATGTTAAAAATCTTTTACTTTCTGTGAGTTAAACTGTCAGATGCAATAAATAAAATTCATCAAAACTGCAGGATACAAAATCAATACACAAAAATTAGTTTTATTCCTGCAATAATGATAAACTATGTGAAGAGGAAATCAAGACAACAGTATCATTTATGATAGCATCAAAACAATAACATATTAGAAACAAACCTAACCAAGGAAATGAAAAACCTGTACAGCAAAAACTATGAACATTGCAGAAAAATATTAAAGATGACACAGATAAATGAAAAGACATCATGTGTTTATTATGGATTGGAAGACAAAACCTTGTCAAGATGCCATTGTTATCAATAGTCATCCATGAGTTCAATAAAATCACTATAAAAATTCCAATATTTGCAAAAATAGAAAAACCTATTCTAAAATTCAGATGAGGTCTCAAAAAACCCCAAGTAGCCAAATCAATCTTAAAAACTCACAAAGTTTGAGGGTAACACCTCCTGGTTTCAAACTTACTGCAATGATTCAGTACCAAAGACAATGTTGTACCAGCATAGAGACAGACATAAAGACAAATGCAATAGAAATAAAAAACCGAAAAATATGGTCATGATTTTTAACAAGGGAGTCCAAACTATTCAATGGGAAAGGACAGTATTTTTAAAATGGTGTTAACAAATGAATATTTACATGAAAAACAATGAAGTTTGACCCTTACTTTACACCATATAAAAAACTTAATTTAAAATAGACCAAACATCTAATTGTAAGAGCTAAAACTATAAAACTCTTAGAAAAAAACAAAGGAAAACAGCTTCATAACAGAGAATCTGGCAATAATTTCTTGGATATGTCAGTGAAAGCATAGACAACAACAAAAACAACAATACATAAAAATAACTTCATCAAAGTGAAAAGCTTTGGTGTATCTGAAGATACAATCAATAGATTCAAAATACAATTCACATAGGGGGAGAAAATATTCACATGTTTATGTATTTTGTAAGTAATTAATATCCAGGCTATATAAAAACCTCAGCAACAACAACAAAACAATCAAACTTAAACATGAGCAAAGGTTTTAAAATATACAATTCTTTAAAGAAGTATAAGGAGCTCAGCATCAGTAATTATGAAAAAAAAGTACATCCAAACCACAATGCAATACCAACTGACACATACAAGTATAGCTGCCATCAAAAAAACCACCACCAGCAAACCAAAACAAACAACAAAGCCCCAGAAAGCAGCAAATGCTGGATGTGGAGAAGTCAGGACTCCTGCACTCTGCTGGTGGGGAAGTAAGGTGACACAGCCACTGTGGAAAACAGTAATCACTATATGATTCAGTAATTCCACATCTGGACCTATACCCCAGAAAACTGAAAGTGGGAATTTGCACACCCATGTTTATAGCAGCACTCACAATAGCCAAAGGGTAGAAAAAGCCCAAAGGTCCCTCTACAGATGAATGGATAAGCACATATGAGCAATACACACAATGATATATTATTCAGCATTACAAAGAAAATAAATTCTAATACATCCTATAACATAAACCTTGAAAAGATTAAAACAAAAAATGCAAATACTCTATGCTTTTCACTTTTATAACGAACCTACAGCAGTTAAATTCATAGACACAGAAAGTGGGATGTGGTTTCCAGGGGATGGGGGAAGGGAAATGGGGAGCTATTGTTCTGTGGATACAGAGTTTCACTTTGGGATGATAAAGCAGGTTTGAAAATGGATAGCAGTGATAGTTGCACAGCAATGTATTTGTGCCTAATGTAATTAAATTTTCTGTTACACTTATTTTACCACAGTAAAAAATTAGCAAATATTTAAAAATCTATATGTTTCTTTGAACTGTTTCCTTACATCCTTGCCTATTTTTCAATTTTGCTGCTGGTCTTTTAATAATTTAGGATATATATATTATCCAAATTAGCTTTTTGTCTGTCATGTATGTTGCAGATCTATTTCCACAGTCTATGCATCATTTGAAGTATTTTTCTCTCTTAGAAAGTTTTAAGTTTTATGGAGTCAAATGCATGAGTCTTCTATTCAAAGACTTATTTATGGGTATAGTCTTTCAGTTTAGGATGATAAAGAAGTTGTAGATATGGATAAAGGAGATTGTTGTAAAACCATCTGAATGAATGAATTCAGTGTAAAACACTGAATGAATTCAGTGTAAAACACTGAATATACTGAACTGTATATTTAAACATGGTAAAAATAGAATGTTATATACATTTTACCACCAAAAAAGTCCAGGCTTAGATGTTTATAGGTTAGGGGTTTGTTGTACCTTTAACACTTATTCCCCTCCAGGGCTCTAATTTATAAAACACCCACACAAGAAAGGTAGATACTGACTTCACAAATCTCCTTACAATTCCCACAGCAGAGGCTGCCTTGGAATGCAGAGGTGGAAAAAGTCATATAAACTTAAGGTCAATGAGAGACCTCCCATCCCCTACTCAGAAATCAGATGAGAGAAGGCATGCATGCAGGCTGAGCTGGAGAGATGAGACAGGGTGGGCAGAACAGTCCTCCAATGAGCCTAGACCTTAGGCACTCTCACATGCTCTCAGGCATGTATCAAGTCAAGAAAGCAGGCTAGGAGGTTAACACATCTACCTGTATACAGGGAGCTATGAAATAACCGAGCTGAGCAAGTGATTCACAAAGAGACAGAATCAGTATGACCTTTACACTGTGACCTGCCTCAAATAATTTCAGGCTCTCATCAACCAGGCGAGCTCCTCTTTCTCTCAGAGGTAGGTGAACTCGAGGGAGTAAAGTGGGAGTTGGGAATAATGGAAAAGAAGGCCTGGTAATATTTCTTCTAACTCTGTTATAAATAAAAAGTAAAACAAAAATGCCCTTTCTCAGGGCCCAAATGTTAGGTGAAAAAAATGTTTGTCATCTCAGTCATGTGATGAGGACTTTAGCAGAGCAGTGCACACATGGTCATTTATTCTTTCCCTCTTCATGTTGTGCGCTTTTTCAGTTTATAATGTACCTGATCCACTTGTCTCATACTAGCTGCAAATGTCGCACCAGGTGGCCAGCATGTCTGTGAAGGGCAGAAACTGGGGCAGCCAAACAGCTGGCTGAGGCCAGCTAGTAAGTACCCAATGCCCGTTCCATGGAGGACTCCACACTTAAAAGACAAGATAAGCAAGTGTCAGGCTGCCTCACTAGTTATCCCCCCAAATAAAAGAAAAATGGTAACCCCTCCAGGGAAAGTGTGTGTGTACATGCCAAAGTACGTGCACATAGCTACATGCAAAGGGGAAAGCCTGGAAAGGAACAAAACCCACCCCTGAACACTAGTTACTTGTGGGGAAGGGGCAGGTGAAGCCAACTGTCAGCATTACTCACCTTTTCAACAGATGAGCTTGCATCAGTTTTGGCAATTTCTCATAAAAAGGCAATTTTCACTCCTTGTGTGATCACCCAGGTCCTGCAAAACTGAGCCACCAACAACCACCTGTACCACTTAACATGAAGCCAAATAATGGCTTCCATCAAAGCTCAGCCCTCCTACCCACCTCCCAGTCCTGTCCCATGCAGGGGGGTACTGGACTTCTGGGGTCCAGGGGTCCAGGTGAACTCAACCCACAGATTGTTGCTGAAACCACCATGCATCCAAGGGCATTTCCCCAACCTGGGCCATGTTCCCACTGCATAAATATGCCCATGCTTGTTCCCCTAGGACAGAGACTCCCTTTCCTTACAGTTGGAATGAGGGGTGGGGAGATTTCATGGTGTCCCGTACAGGTTGGATGTTAATCTGATGTGGTGCTCTTGGAGAAGCTTGCCTGAGTTAGGTGCTTTCTCAGACTGTGGTCTGTGCTTCCCCTTCAAGCTGCAGAAGTCCCGGAAGGTAGTGCTAATGCAACCCCCTTTTACTGGTAAGCAGAGGTCAGGTGATCTGCAGCCAGCCAAGCAGCTGCTAAGTGGCCAACAGGCTGGATCAGCATCTCACTTGCAGAGGCTCTGTGTGGCTGCTGTGGCTGCCCTGAGACTCATTTTGCCTCCTCCTCCTCTTACCTCCACAGCTCTCCCAGCTTCTATCCACAGCTGTGCTCCAGGTGAGGAACATTTATCGATGCATCAATGTGCAACTACTTAGACTTCTGAATGCAGAAAGGCCCCTGATCCATGTTGTTTCCATATCCAAGCCCAAACTTGTCTAGAACTTCAGCAAATCCAAGCCTCCCTGAATTCCCTGCAAGACCAAACCGAGCCCTACAACCCCCACTACACTGGTTAGCTGCCAGCCTCTGCTCCCTTCTGGGCCCCTGTCTATATAGTTCTGAAGTCCTACAAGAATGGTGAGTTCCTAAGCCGACTATCACCCAAACAGGTAAACAACCAGGGGCCTCCAGGGGTAGAGAACATACCCAGACAGGTTCTGCTGCCTGTAGACTTGATGTCTTTCCCCCACAACAAGCCATGCTTGCCAGGCTGGAAGGGGGGCTCCAATTACTTTGGAAATCTTGGCCTGTAGCTGGCTTATGGAAAAGAGGCCTGGAAAAGGACCAATCCTGTCCATGAAGCCCCCAGATGGAACCAGGTAATTGGGAAATACATGGGTACCAAGTCTGATCCACATTCAGACCCATTGGGAACTGCAGCAGTGACTTACCTTCTCTGCCACTCTGTGTGTACCACTCCAGGAGGAACATCTGACCCCATGTGTCAGTGGAAATACTAGATGTGGGCAGGTTCCAGTTGCTGCAGCTGAACCTTCCCAACCAGGTCCATGCAAAGACATTTCAGATTGGGGCAAACCTGGGTGGGCAAGGACACCCCTCAGAGAGTGAGAGCCACTGAGGAGGGCTGTCACAGAGACCACTTTTCCTGCTCTGAGAACAGGTTAAGGGAGTATGTGGGACCTCTGCCACCTCCCAGCTGCTTCCAGGAGCCACTTCTTTCAAGATGAGGCACTCTCCTGCTTGCCTGTTCCCATTTGGCTGCAAAAGGCCATTGCCAACATTCAGTAAACAAAAAGAAAGGGGCCTCACCTGTTTTCTCTGACACACCTGGGGCAGGTGGGTAGGCCCAGGGGTCCTGTGGTAGAACCTGTACATCTTCCCACCCCCAGGCTATGCTGGCTTCATCTTATGTGTGTGATGAGGGTGGGGTGGGAATTGCCAAGAGGTAATTACACAGGCCACCGACAATTTCTACAAGAGCTAGGTAGAAGAGCACTGTCTTGTCATGCTGCCCAGTACTCAGCTCACACACTCATCTGTGGTCCTTTGGATGTTGGGGAAATCTGGTCAGCTGGAGAACTTCCTCCCACATCTTTAGTTAGATTAAATCCGTAGCTGACATAAAACTGAATTTTCCTCCCATGTGGGAAGGGAAGCCTCTTATTTCAATATTCAGAGTGCCTTGCACCTATCCTAGACCGATGACATATTTTTGTAATTGATGAGTCTTTTCATCTATTAGGAAATATGTGGTTAGGAAAGGCCTTCCATATGTTAACTCAACAGGACTTAATTGTAAGTTTTACTTTGGAGCAGTCCAAACTCGCAGTCAGCTCTGGGTGTTAGAGATAGTCAGGCATCTGCTTTAGCATGAGTCTTCTTTAGAGTAGGATTAGCCCTTTCATCATTCCAGAGGACTGTGGTCTCTATGCAGAGTGAAGGTAATACTGGATTCCTAAAGCTGAGGATAGGTGTTGGGATACACCTGAAAATGGACCATTGTCACTTTGCAGGCTTTTAGATTACCCAAACTGAGGAGTTATTTCTTCTGGTAAACACTTTTCAGATGGGGTGGGGAATGCCTCGATCTATCCAGTGAAGGTATCAGTAAGCATTAGCAAATATTTGAATCCCCTGCAGGAAGGCATCAGAGTAAATCTGAGTTGCCAGTTCTCACCTGGATAGATTCCTCAATGTTGGACAGGCTTGACTGGAGAAGGAGAAAATTGCTGGCCATTTGGGTCATGTCAGGAACAGAGCTCACAGGGCTGAGTCACCTGTTTTATTGTCTTGAAAAGATTTACCCCTATAAACAAATGAGACATTAACAAAAACAAAGAATCTCTTCTAGGGTGAAAAGAATCATGAAAGTGCTGAATTATATTCCTATGATTGGTACTTGGCATTAGTAATTTATTACCATCATTCAGACAGCCAGAGAGGCCCTGGACTGAATTGCAATACCTGGCCCAATTTTGTACTTCTTCAGAGTATTCTGACACAGTTATATGTATGCTGACCAGCATGCCCATAGCTTAATTGGCCCTTTCAGTGCATGGGCCTTGGCTGGGGCATCTACTAGGGCATTTCCTTTTACATAATAACTCTCTCTTTTGATGTCCTCTGCAATTAATTATAGTCAGTTTTGGCAGCAAAACAGCATTCTAACAAGCTAAAAATCTGAATGATGTTTTATGGAAAAGCCCTTGGGGTCAGGAGTCCTTACCCATTCCAAACTGCAGCATTAGAATGAAGCACTAAAAGATCATACTTGGAATCAGTGTAAATGTTAATGTTTAAATCCTTTCCCAACTGCAGGGGCCTAGTAAGTTCAATTAACTCAGCTTTCTGAGCTGAGGTAGAGGGTAGCAATTCTTGTGCCTTGATTCTCTTTTGCTAATGAGTATATCTAGCTCTTCTGTTTTCCTGATGTATAAAAGAACTTGCATCTGTTAACCACTCTGCCTTGGGATGGTCAAGGGGCTCATCTCTCTTAAGTCTGACCTTCTAGAATAAATCTGTTTTATAACCTGTGACATGCTTTAGCTGTGTCCCCAGTCAAATATTATCTTGAATTGTAGCTCCCATAATTCCCATGTATCATGAGAGTGACCCAGGGGGAGGTAACTGAATCGGGGGATGGGTCTTTTTCATGCTGTTCTCATGACAGTGAATAAGCCTCATGAGAGCTAATGGCTTATTTATTTATTCAATTAATTAATTTATTTATTTATTCTTGATACATAGTCTTTCTCTGTGGCCCAGGCTACAACACAAGAGCATGATCTCGGCTCCCTGCAACTTCTACATCCGAGTTCCAGGTATTCTCCTATCTCAGCCTCCTGAGTAGCTGAGATTACAAGTACCCACCACCATGCTTGGCTAATTTTTGTAGTTTTAGTACAGATGGGCTTTCACCATGTGGGCCAGGCTGGTTTCAAACTCCTTACCTCAGGTGATCCACCACCTTGGACTCCCAAAATGATGGGATTACAGCTGGTGGCTTTATAAAAGGGAGTTTCCCTACACAATGTCTTTTTCCTGTTGCATGTAAGAGATGTGACTTTGCTCCTCATTTGCCTTCTGCCACGAGTGTGAGGCCTCCCCAATCATGTAGAACTGTGAGTCAATTAAACCTCTCTTCTTTATAA
This sequence comes from Pongo pygmaeus, assembly GCF_028885625.2. Classification (NCBI taxonomy): domain Eukaryota; kingdom Metazoa; phylum Chordata; class Mammalia; order Primates; family Hominidae; genus Pongo; species Pongo pygmaeus. Next base: position 31,597,199 of record NC_072397.2, on the reverse strand, counting down.
ATTACCCAGCCTCAGATATGCCTTTACTAGCAGCATGAAAATAGAATAATACAACCTGTATGCCAGAAAGGCTGGGTGCATCTGTGGACTCTGGCCAATACGTAGCTGCATTTATGGTTTGGCAGTCTTTAAGAGTTATGTCTGGAGTGTCTAGCAATTAGGCCTGATACAGTCATAAATATTCTCCTATTATCCACTGGTGCCATTTATCTTCTAGGAAGACCTTCTCTTGGTGTGGGGTCAAAAACCTGTAGGTGCTGTCCTAATGTTAGTTTATTAGTTTTGCCCACTAGAAAAGTTGTAGCAGCAATAGCTCTAAGACATCAAGACCACCCTGAGGCCACCTGGTCTATCTGCTTAGAAAATTAGGCTACTGGCCTTGGAATATTCCCCAGTTTTGTGACAAGATTACCAAAGGCCTATGCCTTGCTTTTTGGCCACATAAAGAACAAATGGTGGATCCAACTTAGGGACTCCCACAGCTGCAGCAGAGCCCAATTTCTTCTTTAGAGTATTGAAGCTTTGCCTGTATTTCTACTTACATTCTAGGATCTCTAAATCTTTCCCTTTAGTGTATCATATAAGGATTAGCTACATGTCCAAATTTGGGTACCCATAAGCAACAGTACCCAGCCATCTCCTAAAAAAGCCCACAGTCATTTCTTGGACTGGGACCCTCACATGACTAAAATAACTTTTTTATCTTCTAGGGATGTTGATCAGTTCCAAAGGTTAAGACAGATTCCAAATATTAAAGTCTTTCAGTCAAAATCTGAGTCCTGTGTGGTGATACCTTATATCTGCAAATTCCCAGGAAATTTACCAATTTAACGGTATTGTTATTTGGGTCTTCTTTAGGTGGGCTAGCAATGAGCAAGTCACCTATATACTGAATAATTGTGTCCCTTCACAATTGTAGATTTCTTAAATCCTTAGATAAAGCATTTTCCAATAAGTGGGGACTATCCCAGAACCCTTCAGAGATGCCTATCCAGGTTAATTTTGAGGCTGAATGCACATATGGATCAGTCCATTCAAAGACAAACATATTGTGAAACTGGATGCATGGAAATGCAGAAAAATGCATCTTTCAGGTTTAAGAAGGTAAACCAGCTTGCTTCCCCTGGGACTTGGGTAAATATTGGGGACAATGAGGTGTATGGAGACAACTGCATTTATTAATGCTCTAAGGTTTCTGACAAATCTGTACTTTCCATTAGACTTTTCATCTGGTAACATGCAAGTATTGTAAGGAGATGCTCATGGCCTTGATAACTCATATGGCAACAATATGGAAATAAGGGTTTGAATTTCCCCTCACGCTTCTTGCCTTAAAGTGCATTGTCTCTTCTGAGGGTGAGGAGCACTGGACTGAAGTTGGATTTGAATGTGGGAGGTGTTTAGTGCATTTCTCAGAGCCCGTGTGGCCCAAACCTCAGGATTTACTTGAGACAACACCTCAGGAGTAAATGTGACAGCTCATTCTCAACTTCTCTTTCCCCTGAGGGGTCAGGAACACAAGTAACACTTTCTCTGCTTTATGATCTGTGAAGGTGACCATGACTTGGTCTCCTGAGTCAATAAACCTCTGCCCAGTAAGAGGTCAGGCATTCAGACATTACTAAAAAGCAGGTGAGAAATGCAGAGGCCCTGGAGAACAACATAGAAGATAAGAAAAGCAGTGTTTTTGGGCTTGTCCATCATGAGAAGACAGGAGCCAATTGTATTGAATCAGGATGGAGTCATCCGTTCCCATACCTAATAAGAAGTTAACAATCCTACCTTCCAATTCAATAGCCAGCTGAGGCTCTTCCATCTCTTGGTAGCTAATAGTCCAATGAGTTCAGAGGAAGGAAGTATCAGGCCCTACCACTTTTGGATCTGCTGGGTGCTGATGATGACTCCCTTGGAAGCACAGTGCATTTCCTTCAGCAGTGGCTGACTTTCTTACAGAAGACACATTGATTTATATCCAAGGCACAGTGGGCCAGAGGCACAGACTGGGACTTTCACCTTCTCACTTCCTCTGTGAGGGCCAGGGGTAAAGGGGGCTGCCTCTGAAGGGGTGCAGAGCACAAGGTTGCAGCTAGAAGCTGGGCCTCTTGGGAGGTTTGCTTTGTTTTGTTTTCTCTGCCCTATTCCTGTGACAGAAAAACTGCAAAAGCCAAGTCTAAAAGCTTACCCATGGGAGTCCGGGTCCCTAAGCATTCCCTAAGGCTGCTTTCAGCAGCTTTCTGCAGATATCAGAAGCAGACTGGGCTATAAAATAAACTCCTAGCAATGCCGCAATGCCTGTCCCTCCTTGGAGTCAGGAGCAGTGTTAGTGTATTTCCTCAAGGTCTAAATTATCCACCCTTGTAATAAAGCTAGGTTTTCATTTTCTCCCTGAGTAATTTTCTGGACTTTATAAAAATTAAAAGTTGTATCATGCATTTTTTTATTCCTTCAAGGTGTCAAATGACCATTTTTTTCTCTATATATCCCACTTTCTTCCTAATTCATTTCTCTTTTCTAGATCCTAATTCTCTTTTAGGCCCTGCTCAGGCACTGCTGTGCCTCCCACGTGATAGGTGCCATGTCCCTGGTTGCAGGCTGCCACTCTATTAGCATGTGCACTAGCCACTCCCATAATACACTGCTTTTCTATCATGCAGCAGGCAAACATAAATGTATGCAAATCTTGCATGGTCAGATAATACATCAAGGTTAGCCTCTTAAATTTGTCTGTGAATTTTCCTGGAACCTCTGAAAGCTGTTTCAGTTTTTCCTTGCATGTGGGTGATTCAGACATAGAAAAGGGTACATATACCTATATAGTGTCCCTATCATCATTTGCCACTTCCAAGAGAGAGCAAAGATTCAACTTTGCCAGATGATAAGAGACCCAGGACATGTTGTTCTGGTGAAGCTCAGGTGTTTTGGGGTATGCATGTAAGACAGGACTGGAAGGGCAGGGAAAAGATGATGTCTGGACACTAGATTACCCCGGAAAACTAGAAGGAATTAATAACATGTTGCACACCTCACCAGAACTAGAAGGAGTCTGACTGTGTTCTTATGGGGTGCTTGGACTGGCAGTGGAGAGTTCAGCCTCAGCTAAGAAAAGCCTAATATTAAGAGGTACTTGCATTAAAGGGTAATCTATTATGTGCTGTCCGTATTTTGTCTTTTTTTCCATCCAACATATACAAGCCAATTTTAAGTTTTTATCCTGACCAAGCATCAGAGAAGCCTGTGTATAATGTATTTCCTCCCATTTAGTTTCTCTTTTATAAAACAAATTTAGCTGCAAAAAAAGGAGTCAGACCAAACAGGGGAAATGGGAAGGCTGTAACTTGTATATTGAAATGTATTAGTCCATTTTCACACTGCTATGACAAAACTGACACACTTTCAGGGAAAAAGTGACATGCTGGGTTTAGAAAGTAGGATCCAGCTGCCCTATACCAGCTCTTCAAAGATGACCTTATGCTTAAGAAATAAGAGAAAACTGTTAAGAAAAAGTCTCATGTTTTCCAACTTGATGCTAATTGTTTGCAGAGGGCTGTCATAAAAGAGATTGTCACTAAAAAGGCATATCTGATCTTATCATGTAGGACTCTTAAATGCCACATTTCAATTTCTACTCATAATGATGGAGAGGTTACTGATGAACTTTTCTGATAATTAAGATACAAAAACACTAGATTCCAAGACATTTCTTTTTTTCAGTGTCACTTGGACCAGTGGCAAATTAAATAAGCAATCAGCTAAAGTCAGGAAAGTAAAAGCTGAACTGTTTTGGGCCTCTTTTCTGGGGCAGCCTATAGACTACTAAAAAACAGAGGAGGTGAGCAGAAAGATGACAAGATGCAGAGCACTCAGGTGAGGGACAGAGAGCACCATGTGGACAGTCCAAAAAGAGAAAGCAGCAAACATCTTGTTTAGCCAAATCCATTCTTCTCAATATACCCCAGGGCCTCTAACCTTGTGAGCTTGGCCTCTAATCTGAGTATGACAACCCCAGGTCTCTAAGTTTTTGGGCTAAGTCTCTCCCGCTAACATTATACACTAGGGCCTCTCCCTTCAGTAATAGTGGATAATCTTGCCCACCAGAATGGCTTCATGCTTCTAAAAGATGGCCCACTTGCCAGGTGATTGATTCTGTATGGATTGTTTTCCTTGGAGTGGGGGTCTTGCCTTGGTATCCCTTCCAGGTGTTTCCGAAAGATGTTGCTGGAAAAGAGGGTCCTGATACTGACCACAAAGTAGGATTCTTAGATCTGGTGTAGGAAAAAATATGAGGTGAGTCAGAGAGCACAGTGAAAGAAATAAGTTTGCTATACATGACTCCATTACGGAGTTGGGCATCCTCAGGAAACAAGAGCATGAATGCATTGTCTTTTATTAGTATCTCTACTGATAAGTAAGTATAAAGAGAAAGAGTTATTATTAAACTTGGAAGGTGCAGATGTACTCATTAAAGTCAGAGCCTATTGGTTTTAACAATGATCATTACCCCATTGACCTAAGCTAGCTCATTAATATTATCTTTAAGAAAAAATGCTGCACACCTAGGATATTTATACATTTTTCAGGCTTGGTGGAAGCTGTCTTGTATGGCCATAAATATTCTGCAACTGTAATTTGTGGCCAGCTTAAAATGTGGCTATTTTCAGACCATAAATATTAACCTTCTAGATGCCTTGTGATTACCTAGCTACTCATATTAAGATAGGGTATTCTAGTCATGTTTATTAAATTAGAAGCTTGGTAACCATGACTACCTCTAACAGCAAGTCTACTGCTCAGGGATAAAATTTATTTCTCAGGAATTTTGTGCATTTTGTTTGATGGAATTTGATGTGTTTACTAAAATGGCAGAAAAGAGTGAAATTAGTACTCAAGGATTTCTCAGGATGGGATATAAAGTAAACAAAATGATTATAGCTAATACCCAAGTTGATACCATTGATATTCAAAAGAAATTTTGTTTGAAACATGATATTTTTATTTTTATTTATTTATTAATTATTATTGTTATTATTTTGAGACAGTCTTTCTCTGTTGCCCAGGTTGGAGTGCAGTGCACCATCCTGGCTCACTGAAACCTCTGTCTCCCAGGTTCATTTCATTCCTCTGCCTCAGCCTCTCAATTTGCTGCAATTACAGTCCTGCATCACCATACCCAGTTAATTTTTGTATCTTTAGTAGAGATGGGGTTTGACTGTATTGGCCGGGCTGGTCTCAAACACCTGACAGCAAGTGATCTGCCCATGTTGGCCTCCCAAATTACTGGGATTGCAGGCCTGAGCCACCCCTTCCAGCCACAATGAGATTTTTAAGTAATTCTAACTGGTTTTCTGCAGGGAGCTGAACAAATTCAACAGATCATGGGCCTAAAGTAGGAGAAGACTGAGGACAAACTCTGGAACACATGTGATTAAATTAAGTATAACTGAAACCAAATAAAATTTAATAAGGCTGTACCTTTTAGTTTCAAGATGTTTCCATCATTTTAAAATGTGTTATTCAGCGGAAAAGAAAAATAATGTTTACCACCAGGTTAAAGAACAGGGTTCCCTGCAGGGATTGATTGACTGAGAACTATGGCTCAGGATTAAAAATTATTTTTTCCACTTATAAACTAAAAATTAATTTTTAAGCCTCTGTTGAGCAAATAGACCCCTCTTCTTGGATAACGACCTTCCAAAGTTAACCTGAAAATGTAGTTCAAGCCATGGGTCACACATAACTCATTATACTCTCCTCCCTTTGGTTTTAAATTTAATTTTAATTTTTAATTTATTTTTGTGGGTAGACAGTTGGTGTATATATTTATAGGGGTATATGGCATACTTTGATACAGGCATGCAATGAGTAATACATAATAAAAAAATGGGGTATCTATCTCCTTGAGCATTTATAGCTACCAATGGGAGCTGTATTTTTCTTTTGCAAAATACACTTTATAAGTTCATTTAAAAAAATAATAACAATTGTTTAGAAAAGCACATGCTATTTTCAAAATAATTTGAGAGAAGCAGAAAAGTATAAACTTTCAGCCTCTAAAGATATTTGTATACTATTTAACCCATAAATCCAAAGTCTGGTGGCAAATATGTTTATGTTACACTGACTTTTGGATAAATAAGTTAAACAAACAGTTTTCTTTTTAAATGATAGGTCTTATAATTGGTATAATGTTGAGATGGATGCAGTGAATGTGCTAATCATAATAATAATATTTTCTCTTTAATAGCTTTTTGGAACATTAAGTGACAACCAGAGAGTCTAAAACTGGGTTACATAGTAGTAATAAAATCAGAGTGGCACTTAATTTGCAGCAGTAGGATTGGAATTCTTGCTGTTGAGGTTGGTGGTAGCAAACTCAATTATGGGTGTTTTCTGCTTCATGGTTAGATGGTGTGTTGAAACATTTCCTCTTTAGAACTTTCTAACACTTCTTGACTAAAGCTGTTGAAAATAGAAACAAACCCCTCTGATTTTGAATTTAGCCAATTTACAGTTAAAATTAGTTAATATGTTTCTACTTTTCAGACTGTGGCTTTCACATAGACAGAAATTGTATCTTATACCTCTTTTCCTTCAGCAGTGGTGTGCCTGGCACCTAGTTGAATTGTCAGGTTTGTTGAATAAGTAATGTAAAATTATACCAGAAGTAAACTATTACATTTATCAACTTTACTCAGAAAACACATTGCTAAGTAATATATATGAATCCATTCACTCATTTGTTTAACAAACATTTATTAAGTGACTACCGTATGCTATGAGCTAAGAATATGGCAGTAAACAAATCTCACCTTGCCTCAAACTTCGGTGGATCCAGGAGTCTCTAGAGGCTTAATTCTTTCTCAATAAACAATTCCTCTTCACTGAACAGTTGACAAGAAAGTTTGAGAAGGCAAGAGTGTGTGAACTCGGCAGATGTTTGTGATGAACGTACTGTGTGCAGAAGCTGTAGTGTAACAGGATTTGCCTGTCTCCTAGGAAACGTGAACATTAAAACCATTATTTTAAGTAACAAAATTGCCAAGAATGCCAAGTGATGGCAAGGAAAATCATTATAACAAGAGTATAATGGGCACTGAGCATCGTGTGGGGTCCAGGCATCTCTGGCATGATGCCCTCTTATGTCGTGGTTGTCCCTCCTTGTTGCTCTTGCTGTCTCCTTCAGTTACACTTTACTTTCTGCTTGATGCTCTGCATTGATGAACACATAGCCCAGTTTTCCCTGGTGGACTGCTTGGGCCATTCTTGTCATCTGGCTCTGAAGACTTTGTTCAAAGAGTTGTACTTGCCAGATGGGGAAGCCAGAGATCAGAGGTCCTCTGTTGAGGCCACTCTCACCCTGCTTACCTTCCCTGAAATACCTAAGAGATGAAGCTCAGGTGAGCGATGAATGACAGGCCACAGTGTGGATCATGTACAATTCTTCAAGCTACAGCTTTAACTCTTTTTCTTACTGCTCTCTTAGGACAGTATATTTAGATGGAAGTAAATGAAAATAATGTTATTAGGGGATGCGATTAAAATATATCTCTCTCGCAAAAAAGGAAGTAGATTATTTGTGAACTGTAATACTTTATTTTTAGTGAGAAATCACCTTAAAACTTGCAACCTGGATACAAGATAATTATTTCATTCTGCAAATGTTTAGTAGGAAACTATATGCCAGGACTGTGCCAGTACTAGGGATATATGGTTGACTATTTAGTATAAGATGCCTTGGAGTTTCATATACATGGCTAATGCTGTATACACAGTGTGGTAAAAAGAGACTTCTGAGATGCACAGAGGACAGACAATAAAGGGTATTTAAATGGTGGATAAATATATTTGGATGTTTCACTCAGGGCTGTTGAAGTTATTGAAGATCAGTGGTCTCAGAGTTTTGGCATTTTCAGACCATGCTAAGTACTTTGTTTCTAGCTGATTATTGGCCACATTACTGATCATCAATTGGCTCTGTCTGATGCAGCAACTCCACCACTAAGTATCTACACAAAGAAAAATAAATAATATATCAGAAAGATACCCATATTTGTATGTTTCCTGCAACACTATTCACAGTAGCACAGATATAAATCAATCTAAATGTCCATCAACAGATGATTGGAGAAAGAAAATGTAGAAAATATACACCATGAAATACTATTCAGGCATAAAAAAAATCATAACTTCTGGAGACACATGGATGGAACTGAAGGCCATTATTGTAAGCAAAACAAGCCAGACACAGAGTAAACATCATATAGTCTCACTCATAAGTGGGTGCTAAAAGATGTTTAGGTATTGATGTAGAGAGTGGAATGTTAATGGAGACTCAGCAGGGTGAGGGGTTAGAAGGGGTGTATAGTGAGAAATTACTTAATGGGTACAATGTCCATTATTCAGGTAATGGATACCCTAGAAACCCTGACTTCACCATTATGCAATCCATGTTTACAGAAAATTGTGCTTGTAACCCATAAATTTATACCCAAAAAGTCTTAGAACTCTCTCTCTTCTCTTCTGTCATAAGCCTCAGAGCTCAGTGATCCCCTTGGATCTCCTCAGCCTGCTAAGTTTTGACTTTCCTACCTAAGGTGATTTTGGGCAGACATAAGGGAGTGTTTCAGGAAGATGTTCTCAGGCACACTGCTTCTGAAGCAACATCAGAGGCTCTTCTGGTGATCTTTATCTATTCACTGCTTTCAGGAAGGAATAAAATATCTGTGGTTAAAATTTAAAAAACTGTTTCCCACCTACCATTCAGACCTGACTGAAGAGATTTTAGAATTTTAAGGAAACTGCATTTTCCTGAACCAAAAGGCACATTAGTGCAAAGGCCAGTATCACATAAGTACGTTTTCCCCATCTGTAACGTAACTCTCAGATGCTACTCCCACAGCAGGAATCACTACAGTGTTTTGAATGAGGTACTGGAAAAGCCTATGAGCTTATCATTTGAACATATGAATAACATAAAATTTAGTCAGAATTTTATTTGAAGTGATTATTTGTGCAATTTTTAGTTAGATTTATATTGTGTTATTTCAAACAATACAAATCATGTTATGTTTTAAGCTAGAAATATTTACAATAACACATGGTCTTGAGTCTCACCTGATGAATTGAAGATTAAAGCAAAATAATTTATCTTGGGGAACTTTGTGACAGTTTCTGTTTAACTTTGCCTCATAATGACTTCAAACTGTTGTGCATATATAGAGAATTCCTGGCTGAAGGGACTTTTTTGGACTATTGTGCTATGTTTATTATTGTAACGTTTTAAGATTTGGAGGAACATATATTTAGTCTCAGTTGGCCCAGTAAATGTTTTAGAATCAGCTTCTGTGTTATGCATTGAGTATTGAAGCAACAGTGGAGACAAGGCTACTGCCCTCACAGAGTCTGGTGGAGAAAACCTGATGGAGTATGGCAGGGAACACTCTGTGAGCATCCTAGGATGCCAAAAGTGAACACAGATGGAACACATGCCTTAAAATGGGGGAGGGTCAGACAAGAAGAGGTGTCAGGAAAAACAAGGAAAGATCTGCAGGAATAGAACACACTTGAGAAATTCATGGGGAATGAAAAGAGAATGGGTGAGCAGGAGCAGATTGTCAAGAAGGAAACCAAGAAGGAGCAGCCAAAGAGGTTAAAGAGGTTGATGGAGAATGAAGAGAAAGACGGTGACACTGAAGCAAAGGGAAGGAGTTTCAACATTTCTGGAAAATAAACTCAGATGCTCTGTCTTAACCCTGCTGTTTTATGAGTCATATAGCCACATTCCAGGTTCTGAGATGTCCATCTCTAAAGATGTTTCTTTTAGTTTGCTTAACCCAGCATTTGCAACAATAATCTGGGCTCAGTGTGAGTGTGTGCGTGTGTGTGTATGTATGTGCATGCACCTATGTGTTCCCTAATATCTCACTGAGGCTAGTGTTCTATACAACACAATTTTTTTTTAAAACATTGGTTTTATTCATCCTATGTTCAGCTGCAGCAATATTTACAAAGGTCAACTTTGATCATGTGTCTTATTTACTAAAGAAAACATAAGAAAGGAATGAGCAAAGCCCAGCCTGAAGTGGCTCCTCACTACTTGTACCATGTAGCCCAACTGGCTTGGCCTGGGTGTCCTGTACTGACCTGGCTGTCCTGCTGTCTGCCTGCTCCTTTGCCTCCCGTTTCCTCCTGGAGAAGGTAGGGATGCTCTGAACTTTGGCCAGCATTGAACCTGTGTCCTTCTCCTAAAGCGGACCATGTTTTCCTGAGTCCATTTTAATCCCTTTTAAAGGTATAAATCAAACAATTTATATTTTTCTGGTCTCTCCTTGTCTCCCCTACCCATCTCCATACAGATATCTGGCCTTTCTTTAAAGCTTTTTGTCAGGTCTCACTCTGTATGCAGTTTTTCTGCCACTACTACAATGTACACACTTTACTGGTACATAAATTAATGCTATACCAACCCAGGTTTTTCAATTACGTATCATTTTATATCATCTTCTTTTTTCTTAGAGCTTACTTCATTTATTTATTCAACCTTTCTACAAATATTATTGTATGTCACATAATTTTATATTTATTTTCATCGGTACTTCTGTACCTTTTCTGTAAAATGGAGACTTTCTAAATAGATCTTCATTAATGTTGAAAGAACAAAGTTTTAAGTCTTGGTCTCAGCCAAAATGAGTTGCCCAAATATCCACGAGGGCAAGAAGCACTTGAATTGTTGCATCAGATATTATTACAGGGAAAGAGAAACATGTGTAATGGAAAATTGCTAACTTTGCCTCCGGGAGATCAGGTTGATTCACTGAGAAAGCTTGAAATAGTTTAGAAAGCATGGTTCTGAGTTTTCTAGGAGAAGGAGAAAAGTTACTGTAGGGCATAAGAGGTAATGCCCACATAAGAAAATTTAGAAAGATCTTATATTAACAACACAACATCACAAACAAAAGAATTAGAAAAGAGGAAATCAACCACAAAGCTTGCAGAGGACAAGAAATAACTAAAATCAGAGCTGAATTGGAAGAAATTGAGGCACAAAAAATTGTTTAAATGATCACTTAATCAAGGTTTTTTGAAAAAATTAATAAGATAGGCACTAGCTAGAGAATAAAGAAGAAAAGAGAGAAGATTCAAATAAACACAATTATAAATGATGAAGATAATGCTACCACTGACCCCACAGAAATAAAAATAATGATCAACAACTACTACAAATACCTCTAAACACTCAAAAGAAAACACTAGAAGAGAAGAATAAATTCCTGGACACACACACCTTCTAAAGACTGAAACAGGAAGAAATTCAGTCTCTGAACAGACCAATAATGAGCTCCAAAAATGGAATCAGTAATAAACAGCCTACAAACCAAGAAGAAAAAAGCCCAGGACCTGATAGATTAACCATCAAATTTTAACAGATGTACAAAGAAGAGCTAGTACCATTCCTACTAAAATTATTTCAAGAAATAGTGAAGGAGGGACTTCTTCCCAAATTCTTCTATGAGGCCAGCATTATCCTGATACCAAAGCCTGGCAGTGACACAACAAAAAAGGAAAGCTTCAGACCAGAATCCTTGATGAATGTCCATTCAATAATCTACAAAAAAAAAAAAAAAAAAATCCTTGCAAACAGAATCCAGCGCATATCAAAAGGATAATTTACCACAGTGAAGTAGGCTTCTTCCCTGGAATGGAAGGTTGGTCTATTATGGGCAAACCAATAAAATGTGATTCATAGCATATATAAAACTAAAGACAATAACCACAAGATTGTCTGAATAGACACAGAAAAGGCTTTCAGTAAAATTCAACAATGTTTCATGTTAAAAACTCTCAATAAATGAGGTATTGAAGGAACACACGTCAAAATAATAAAGGTCACCTATGAAAAAATCACAGTCAGCATTATACTAAATGGGCAAAATCTGGAAGCATTCTCCTTGAAACCCACAAAAGACAAGGATGCCCCCTCTCACCACTCCTATTCAACATAGTATTAGAAATCCTTGCTGGAGAAATCAGACAAGAGAAAGAAATAAAGGGTATTAAAAAAAGAAATAAAGAGTATTTAAATAGAAAGAGAAGTCCAAATACCTCTGTTTGCAGACGACATAGTTCTCTATCTAAACCATATACTTGTGACCCAAATGCTCCTTAAACTGATAAACAACTTCCACATGGTTTCAGTTACAAAATCAGTGTAGAAAATTTGCTAACATTCCTATACATGAAGAAGAGCCAAACTGAGAGACAAATCAGAAAGGCAATTTTATTCACAATTTCCACAAAAAGAATAAAATACCTAGAAATGCAGTTAACCAGGGAGGTGAAAGATCTCTACAATAAAAATTACAAAACACTATTCAAAGAAGGCATAGAAGACACAAATAAATGAAAAAAAATATTCCATGTTAATGGAGAGAAAGAACTGATATCATTTAAATCACCATACTGCCCAAAGCTATTCCTATTAGACTACCAATGACAGGCTTCACAGAACTAGAAAAAGCTATTTAAAAATGTATATAGAACCAAGAAAGAACTTAAGTAGCCAAGGCAATCCTAAGTAAAAAGAGCAAAGCTTGAGGCATCACATTACCAGACTTCAAACCATACTACTGCACTACAGTAACCAAAACAGCAGGGTACTGGTAGGAAAACAGACACATACACCAAAGGAACAGAGTAGAGAGCCCAGAAATAAGATGGCACACCTACAACTATCAAATGTTGGACAAAACTGACAAAAACAAGCAATGGGGAAAGGTCTCCCTATTCTATAAGTGTTGCTGGGATAACTGGCTACCCATATGTAGAAGACTGAAGCTGGGACTTCTTCCTTACACTAAATACAAAAATCAACTCAAGATGGATTAAAGACTTAAATGTAAAACCCAAAACTATAAGAGCCCTGGAAGACAACCTAGACAATACCATCCTGGACATAGAAACAGGCAAAGATTTCATTATAAAGACACCAAAAACAATTACAACAAAAGCAAATATTGACAAGTGGGGTCTAATTAAACTTAAAAGCTTCTGCTTAGCAAAACAAATTATCAATAGAGTGAAGAGACAACCTACAGAATAAGAAAACATTTACAAATTATATATCTGACAAATGTCTAATATTCAACATAGAGAACTTCAATAAATTTACAAGAGAAAAACAAACAACCCTATTAAAGAGTGGCCAAAAATTGTCTACTCATGTCCTTAGCCTACTTTTTTCTGGCATTTTTTTCTTGCTAATTTATTTGAGCTCGTTGTAGATTCTGGATATCAACATTTTGTCAGATATACAGATTGCGAAGATTTTCTCCCACTCTATGGATTGTCTGTTTACTCTGTTGACTGTGCCTTTGTTGTGAAAAAAGTTCTTTAGTTTAATTAAATCTCACCTATTAATCTTTGTTTTTCTTGCATTTGCTTTTGGGTTCCTGGTCATGAAATCCTCGCCTGAGCCAATGTCTAGAAAAATTTTTTTTTATGTCATCATCTGGAATTTTTATAGTTTCAGGTCTTAGATTTAAGTCCTTGATCCATCTCATGTTGATTTTTGTATATGGTGAGACATGAAGATTCCGTTTCATTCTCCTACATGTGGCTGGCCAATTATCCCAGCACCATTTGTTGAGTAAGGTGTTCTTTCCCCACTTTGCTTCTGTTTGCTTTGTGAAAGATCAGATGGCTGTAAATATGTGGGTTAATTTCTGGTTTCTCTATTATGTTTTATTTTTCTATGTGCCTACTTTTATACCAAAACCATGCTGTTTTGGTGACTGTGGTCTTATGCTATAGTTTGAAATCAGGTAATTCGATGCCTTCTAATTTGTTCTTTTTGCTTAGTATTGCTTTGGCTATGAGGGCTCTTTTTTGGTTCCATACGAATTCTACAATTGTTTTTTGTAGTTCTGTGAAGAATGATGGTGGTATTTCGATGGCAATTGCTTTGAATTTGTAGGTTGCTTTTGGCAGTATGATGATACACAATTCTTAGAAGATATACAAATGGTCAACACACATGAAAAAATGCCCAACATCACCAGGTAGTTGCTTCCCTATCTGGTGATGAATCCTCCATCTCACACACACACACACACACACACACACACACACACACATGTATATGTATATATTATATATAATATATATAAATAATATTATATATAATATATATAGAATATATCTTTTCCCTTCTCCCCTTCCCACTGCAATTTTTTAATTATATAATTGGCTTATTAGATGATTTGCTTATTATATCTGTATTGCCATATACTTGGGATAAAGTCTGTTTACCCTTAAAAGTATTTTGTGTTTCTTTTCTTCTCTCCTTACATGTTCCACACAGAACACACATATGCACCATGGAATACTAGGCAGCTATGTGTTCTCACTTATAAGTGGGAGCTAAATAATGACAGCTTATGAACTGAAAGAAAGTAACAACTCACACGGGCTTCTACTTGATGGAGGAGGGTGGGAGGAGAAAGAGGAACAGAAAAGGTAACAAAGGAGTACTGGGCTTAATATCTGGGTTATGAAATAATCTGCATAACAAGCCCCTGTTATACGAGTTTATCTATGTAGCAAACCTTCACATGTACCCCTGAACCTAAAATTAAAAAAAAAATTTAATCCTTCATGAAAGCTATAAGATCTGTTCCTGTGTGTTTGTATGTCTGTGTGTGTTACATGTATGTGATATTTTGCAAATAAAGCTAGTTCTTACATCATAAGTAAAATAGAAATGGCTTTACAATTATCAGTTGAATATAATTAGGTACTTGCTTTATTTAACTGTGAGTTTATGTCTTTTGTTAACAGTTTCTGGATTCAGAGGGTCTTGATAGGTGTCCATTATGAAGCATGGAGACATGTTCTCCTTGTCTAGACCAGCAGTTACAAGGCTGAATCAAGCCCAATTGGTCTGTTCTTTCTATGCTTTTCCTATTCTGCTTCCTGGCTATTTTAGGAGGGATTGGATCCTCAGGTATAGTCTTCACAGCTCTGTCTTTAGTCCTAATGGACTCAGGCAGACCATGATCTTCACAGGTTTTCTGGGTGCCATGGGGCTACTTGGGACCTAGAATTACTGGGGGAGGACATGAGTGATGCTACCTGTGTCATAGTTCCAAAATTCTGTTCAGTAGTTTAAAACCTTAAAGTCATGTTAAATTAAGTAATAGATAATGATAAAATGTCATGAGTCATTTGTAAGCTAAAATAATGAAATATTCACCACTAAAAATTACTTGTGTATGGTATAGAATACCTAAATATCTTTGGTTCTGTTAATAAACAATAATTTGAAGAACTATATTTCTTTAAATGTATGAAATGGATTTTATCTAAATATACTGATATAAGAGAGTTGAAAATCACTTTTTAGGGTTTTCACTGAAAATTGGGGTTACTATTGGTCAGGCTGGTCTCCAACTTCTGACCTCAGGTGATGAGCCTCCCTTGGCTTCCTAAAGTGCTGAGATTGCAGGCATGAGCCACTGCACCCGGACACAAAATATATTTCTATTCACTAGCAATAAACCACATAAAAATGAAATTAAGACAACAATTTTATTTCTCAAAAAAAACCCGAGGCTAGAATCTTTCCCCCTGGCCTGGAAGCCACAGATGCAGGCAGCTGGGGGTGGTGACAGCCTTGGAGTTGAGGCTGTGCTGCCACATTGGGGCCTGGCTGCAGTGGCTGTGGGTCTAACCAGAAACTGTTCACGTTCCTGAGAAATCAAAGTAGAATTACTTTAAAACATAATGGTCGAAGAGAGAAATCCTCCAGTGGTTTTGAAAGCCCTAATGCCATGATGTGAAATAAATATTTTTTGAGTCATAAATCTTTTATAAAAGAACATTGACAAACATCAGCTATAATGAAACCCTTGTTGGGTGGTCCAGATCATTTTGCTGAGAAGAAAACCATTGAGGTCAATTTGAGAGACATTCCTTCATAAGTACTATGAAGAGCATGCACATATTTTAACTACACATTTTACTACACCTACAGTTCCACAGGGATTTTTAAATTCTGATATCATCTGAAACTGTAAACTTTCTAGATTGTATGTAAATAAAATTGATTGTTTATAAATACAATAGATTGATATAATAAAATAAATTATAATCAACTGGAAGCTCTTTTCAGTGTTTAAGGCCAGCACTTGGGTTTGTATTTTTTCAAAGACAGCACATTCCCTGTATGTAATGTAACTCATAAAATTAATTGCTAAGAAGGTTGTCTTCTGCTTTTTTCATAATAGAATTAAAATTTGTTCACAATGTCAACAAATTAAGGACATGTTCACAGACTGAGAAATACAACGGCAATTCATAGGTGGTTTTGCTTTATCCTATGGATATGACTTTTAAAATTAAAAAAAGATGATCCAGAAAATGCTGAAAACTAGAAATAATAAACATATTCTAAAATTTAACAATTGTTTAATTGTTTGCTAAGTGTTTTTATGTATTTAGTTGTTAACATAACCATTTTGATGTTGTAGCTGGCCATAGCATTGCTAGAGTTATGCAAATAATTGCATTATAGGTATGTTCATGCCTTAGCCAAAACATTGATTTACTTTAACTGACCCTAACACAATAAGTGTTTTATTAATGCCTACAATCTCAGCACATTGGGAAGTCAAGGTAGGCACACTACTTGAGCCCAGAGGTTTGAGATGAGACCAGGCAACATGGCAAACCATTGTCTCCACACACACAAAACAAATTAGCCAGGTATTGTGGCTGAGGCTAAGGTAGAAAGATAAAAGGAGCCCAGGAATGAGAGGCTGCAAACTGCAGTGAGCCATGATGGCACACTTGCAGTCCACCGTGGACAAAAAGTGAGACCTTGTTTCAAAACAGAAGAAAAGAAAGAGAGAAAGAAAGAAAGAATGAAGGAAGGAAGGAAGGAAGGAAAGAAAGGAATATGAGTTGAAATTTCTTAAGTGCTTTGACAAACTTCAGTATTGTTTCAATATGTCTTGTCATTTTTTATTGTTATAATTTAAGAAGTTTATTGAAAGACAATTTTGGAAGGTTACCAAGTACAAATTTTGAAGAAGTAACGGAACTTTACTCAGGTGGTCTATAATTCAAATATACGACTTAGAATTCGTGTGCATTATGTCTTCTGGGCAATTGAAAGTACTATATTTTCGTTGAGTATAAAGCAAATCGTCCTTTTCAACTTGCTTTTTAAAATTTTTTTAATTTCTTCTTATTATACTTTAGGTTTTAGGGTACATGTGCACAATGTGCAGGTTAGTTACATATGTATTCATGTGCCATGCTGGTGCACTGCACCCACTAACTCGTCATCTAGCATTAGGTATATCTCCCAATGTTATCCCTCCCCCCTCCCCCCACCCCACAACAGTCCACAGAGTGTGATGATCGCCTTCCTGTGTCCATGTGTTCTCCTTGTTCAGTTTCCACCTATGAGTGAGAATATGTGGTGTTTGGTTTTTTGTTCTTGCGATAGTTTACTGAGAATGATGATTTCCAATTTCATCCATGTCCCTACAAAGGACATGAACTCATCATTTTTTATGGCTGCATAGTATTCCATGGTGTATATGTGCCACATTTTCTTAATCCAGTCTATCTCATTTGTCAATTTTGGCTTTTGTTGCCATTGCTTTTGGTGTTTTAGAAATGAAGTCCTTGCCCATGCCTATGTCCTGAATGGTAATGCCTAGGTTTTCTTCTAGGGTTTTTATGGTTTTAGGTCTAACGTTTAAGTCTTTAATCCATCTTAAATTGATTTTTGTATAAGGTGTAAGAAAGGGATCCAGTTTCAGCTTTCTACATATGGCTACAGTTTTCCCAGCACCATTTATTAAATAGGGAATCATTTCCCCATTGCTTGTTTCTCTTAGGTTTGTCAAAGATCAGATAGTTGTAGATATGTGGCATTATTTCTGAGGGCTCTGTTCTGTTCCATTGATCTATATCTCTGTTTTGGTACCAGTACCATGCTGTTTTGGTTACTGTAGCCTCATAGTATAGTTTGAAGTCAGGTTGCGTGCTGCCTCCAGCTTTGTTCTTTTGGCTTAGGATTGACTTGGTGATGTGGGCTCTTTTTTGGTTCCATATGAACTTTGAAGTAGTTTTTTCCAATTCTGTGAAGAAAGTCATTGGTAGCTTGATGGAGATGGCATTGAATCTGTAAATTACCTTGGGCAGTATGGCGATTTTCATGATAATGATTCTTCCTACCCATGAGCATGGAATGTTCTTCCATTTGTTTGTATCCTCTTTTATTTCCTTGAGCAGTGGTTTCTACTTCTCCTTGAAGAATTCCTTCACGTCCCTTGTAAGTTGGATTCCTAGGTATATTATTCTCTTTGAAGCAATTGTGAAAGGGAGTTCATTCATGATTTTGCTCTCTGTTTGTCTGTTGTTGGTGTGTAAGAATGCTTGTGATTTTTGTACATTGATTTTGTATCCTGAGACTTTGCTGAAGTTGCTTATCAGCTTAACGG
Organism: Pongo pygmaeus; assembly: GCF_028885625.2. Lineage (NCBI taxonomy): Eukaryota > Metazoa > Chordata > Mammalia > Primates > Hominidae > Pongo > Pongo pygmaeus. The sequence goes on along the minus strand of NC_072397.2, from coordinate 31,578,690 downwards.
GATTTTGGGCTGAGACGATGGGGTTTTCTAGATACACATTCTGTCGTCTGCAAACAGGGACAGTTTGACTTCCTCTTTTCTTAATTGAATACCATTTACTTCCTTCTCCTGCCTAATTGCTCTGCCCAGGACTTCCAACACTATGGTGAATAGGAGTGGTGAAAGAGGGCATCCCTGTCTTGTGCCAGTTTTCAAAGGGAATGCTTCCAGTTTTTGCCCATTCCTTATGATATTCACTGTGGGTTTGTCAAAGATAGCTCTTATTATTTTGAGATATGTCCCATCAATACCTAATTTATTGAGAGTTTTCAGCATGAAACGTTGTTGAATTTTGTCAGAGGCCTTTTCTGCATCTATTGAGATAATCATGTGGTTTTTGTCTTTGATTCTGCTTATGCTAGATTACATTTATTGATTTGCATATATTGAACCAGCCTTGCATCCCAGGGATGAAGCCCACTTGATCATGGTGGATAAGCTTTTTGATGTACTGCTGGATTCAGTTGTTTGCCAGTTGTTTATTGAGGAATTTTGCATCAATGTTCATCAAGGATATTGGTCTAAAATTCTATTTTTTGGTTGTGTCTCTGCCCAGTTTGGTATCAGGATGATGCTGGCCTCATAAAATGAGTTAGGGGGGATTCCCTCTTTTTCTATTGATTGGAAGAGTTTCAGAAGGAATGGCACCAGTTCCTCCTTGTACCTCTGGTAGAATTCGGCTGTGAATCCATCTAGTCCTGTACTTTTTTTTGTTGGTAAGCTATTGATGATTGCCACAATTTCAGCTCCTGTTATTGGTCTATTCAGAGATTCCACTTCTTCCTGGTTTAGTCTTGGCAGAGTGTATGTGTCGAGGAATTTCTCCTTTTCTTCTAGATTTTCTAGTTTATTTGCATAGAGGTGTTTGTAGTATTCTCTGATGGTAGTTTGTATTTCTGTGGGATTGGTGGTGATATCCCCTTTATCATTTTTTATTGCATCTGTTTGATCCTTTATTAATCTTGCTAGTGGTCCATCAATTTTGTTGATCCTTTCAAAAAACCAGCTCCTGGATTCATTAATTTTTTGAAGGGTTTTCTGTGTCTCTATTTCCTTCAGTTCTGCTCTGATTTTAGTTATTTCTTGCCTTCTGCTAGCTTTTGAATGTGTTTGCTCTTGCTTTTCTACTTCTTTTAATTGTGATGTTAGGTTGTCAATTTTGGATCTTTCCTGCATTCTCTTGTGGGCATTTAGTGCTATAAATTTCCCTCTACACAGTGCTTTGAATGCATCCCAGAGGTTCTGGTATGTTGTGTCTTGATTCTTGTTGGTTTCAAAGAACATCTTTATTTCTGCCTTCATTTTGTTATGTACCCAGTAGTCATTCAGGAGCAAGTTGTTCAGTTTTCGTGTAGTTGAGCAGTTTTGAGTGAGATTCTTAATCCTGATTTCTAGCTTGATTTTACTGTGATCTGAGAGATAGTTTGATATAATTTCTTTTCTTTAACACTTACTGAGGAGAGCTTTACTTCATACTATGTGGTCAATTTTGGAATAGGTGTGGTTTGGTGCTGAAAAAAATGTATATTCTGTTGATTTGGGATGGAGAGTTCTGTAGATGTCTATTAGGTCTGCTTGGTGCAGAGCTGTGTTCAATTCCTGGGTATCCTTGTTGGCTTTCTGTCTCAATGATCTGTCTAATGTTGACAGTGGGCTGTTAAAGTCTCCCATTATTAATGTGTGGGAGTCTAAGTCTCTTTGTAGGTCACTCAGGACTTGCTTTATGAATGTGAGTGCTCCTGTATTGGGCACATATATATTTAGGATAGTTAACTCTTCTTGTTGAATTGATCCCTTTACCATTATGTAATGGCCTTCTTTTTCTCTTTTGATCTTTGTTGGTTTAACGTCTGTTTTATCGGAGACTAGGATTGCAACCCTGTCTTTTTTTGTTTTCGTTTTGAATGATAGATCTTCCTCCATCCTTTTATTTTGAGCCTATGTGTGTCTCTGCACATGAGATGGGTTTTCAGAATACAGCACACTGATGGGTCTTCTCTCTTTATCCAATTTGCTAGTCTGTGTCTTTTAATTGGAGCATTTAGTCCATTTATATTTAAAGTTAATATTGTTATGTGTGAATTTGATCCTGTCATGATGTTAGCTGGTTATTGTGCTCGTTACTTGATGCAGTCTCTTCGTAGTCTCAATGTTCTTTACATTTTGGCATGATTTTGCAGCAGCTGATACCGGTTCTGCCTGTCCATGTTTAGCACTTCCTTCAGGAGCTCTTTTAGGACAGACCTGGTGGTGACAATATCTCTCAGCATTTGTTTTTCTGTAAAGTATTTTATTTCTCCTTCACTTATGAAGCTTAGTTTGGCTGGATATGAAATTCTGGGTTGAAAATTCTTTTTTTTTAAAACGTTGAATATTGGCCCCCACTCTCTTCTGGCTTGTAGAGTTTCTTCTGAGAGATCCACTGTTAGTCTGATGGGCTTCCCTTTGAGGGTAACCTGACCTTTCTCTCTGGCTGCCCTTAACATTTTTTCCTTCATTTCAACTTTGGTGAATCTGACAATTATGTGTCTTGGACTTGCTCTTCTCGAGGAGTATCTTTGTGGCATTCTCCGTATTTACTGAATTTGAATGTTGGCCTGCCTTGCTAGATTGGGAAGTTCTCCTGGATAATATCCTGCAGAGTGTTTTCCAACTTGGTTCCATTCTCCCTGTCACTTTCAGGTACACCAATCAGATGTAGATTTGGTCTTTTCACATAGTCCCGTATTTCTTGGAGGCTTTGCTCATTACTTTTTATTCTGTTTTCTCTAAGCTTCTCTTCTCTCTTCATTTCATTCATTTCATCTTCCATTGCTGATACCCTTTCTTCCATTTGATCACATTGGCTCCTGAGGCTTCTGCCTTCTTCACATGGTCTTCAAGCCTTGGTTTTCAGCTCCATCGGCTCCTTTAAGCACCTCTCTGTATTGGTTATTCTAGTTATATATTCATCTAAACTGTTTTCAAAGTTTTCAACTTCTTTGCCTTTGGTTTGAATATCCTCCCTTAGCTCAGAGTAATTTGATCGTCTGAAGCATTCTTCTCTCAGTTCGTCAAAGTCATTCTCCATCCAGCTTTGATCCATTGCTGGTGAGGAACTGCGTTCCTTTGGAGGAGAATAGGTGCTCTACTTTTTAGAGTTTCCAGTTTTTCTGCTCGTTTTTTCCCCATTTTTGTGGTTTTATCTACTTTTGGTCTTGATGATGGTGATGTACAGATGGGTTTTTGTTGTGGATGTCCTTTCTGTTTGTTAGTTTTCCTTCTAACAGACAGCACCCTCAGCTGCAGGTCTGTTGGAGTACCCGGCTGGCCATGTGAGGTGTCAGTCTGCCCCTACTGGGGGGTGCCTCACAGTTAGGCTGCTTAGGGGTCAGGGATCAGGGACCCACTTGAGGATGCAGTCTGCCCATTCTCAGATCTCCAGCTGCATGCTGGGAGAACCACTGCTCTCTTCAATGTTGTCTGACAGGGACGTTTAAGTCTGCAGAGGTTACTGCTGTCTTTTTGTTTATCTGTGCCCTGCCCCCAGAGGTGGAGCCTACAGAGGCAGACAGGCCTCCTTGAGCTGTGGTGGGCTCCACCAAGTTCGATCTTCCCAGCTGCTTTGCTTACCTAAGCAAGCCTGGGCAATGGCAGGCACCTCTCCTCCCAGCCTCGCTGCCGCCTTGCAGTTTGATCTCAGACTGCTGTGCTAGCAATCAGTGAGACTCTGTGGGCATAGGACCCTCTGAGCCAGGTGCGGGATACAATCTCCTGGTGTGCCATTTTTTAATCCCATCAGAAATGTGCAGTATTAGGGTGGGAGTGACCTGATTTTCCAGGTGTCATCTGTCACCATTTTCTTTGACCAGGAAAGGGAACTCCCTGACCCCTTGAGCTTCCTGAGTGTGGCAATGCCTCGCCTTTCTTCAGTTCGCAGATGGTGTGCACACCCACTGATCTGCGCCCACTGTCTGTCACTCTGTAGTGAGATGAGCCCGGTACCTCAGATGGAAATGCAGAAATCACCCATCTGCTGTGTCACTCAGGCTGGGAGCTGTAGACCGGAGCTGTTCCTATTCAGCCTTCTTCATCTTAATCACAATAATAAAATTTTCTTGTCAGTTGTGTCTATGGGCAATTTAAAATCATTTCCACTGTAAATTGCTTAATTCTGAGGCAGTTTCTGAAAACTTTACAAGCTTCCAAAATTATAGAATATTGTATCTTTAAGGAGTTTCATGAAAGGATGGAAAAGGTCCTGAGAAGTATTCTTGAATACAGATTTTTTACAACGTTAGAGTCATCTCATTTGAACTGGGTAAGAATTCCCAAAACTTTAATGAAGAGACTGACTGGTTTATAAAACTACAACCCAAAACAGAGTAAAAATCAATTGAATACCAAGAAAATAGTTTGTCAGATTTTCATGCCAAATCAGCCAGTATTTAAGTTGTCTAGATAAAATATTTGAATTAATTCCACGGTCCAAGTCAAATTATCTATGATAATCCCGGATTAGTGACTTTTATGCACCTAAATTGAGGAAACATTCCAATGTTAAATGTATTGAACGAAGACATCTTCTATGTCCTTCCTGAGTTCTGAAAGCTTTTCTTATTGAAAGTTATGCGTTCTGATTTCTGGGTGTGAAGGTAAAGCAAGATGGCAGAAAGAAGTCTCCACCGATCTTCCCTCCTGCAAGGACACCAGGAACAACTATTAATAGCTGCATAGAAAATACATTCATAAGAACCAAAAATCAGGTGATTATGCAAAGTACTTGCTTTTAGCTTCATATCACTGAAAGAGGTACCATTTCCTCACACCCAGCAGTGATGATGTGGTGCAGAGATCAACTTTGGGTTCTGCAGGAGGGAGAACAGAGCAATTGTAAGGCATTGAACTCTGTGTTGCCCTGTTAGAACAGAAAGGAAAACAAGACCAAATGCAGTTAAAGCCCATCCACAGAGGGAATATTTAAACCAGCCCTGACCAGAGGGGAATGAGATTCCCCTGGTTGGAACTTGAGCATTTGGAAACCTGGGTACTGAGGGCTCCAGAGCTCCATGTATCTAAGAAAATTTGAAAGGCAGCCTAGACCATCAGGACTGCAACTCTTAGATGAGGCCTAGGGCTGACCTGGGCCCAGGAACAGTCAACTGGGGTGGGAGGGCATGCAACACATTGAGAAACCAGCTGGGGCAGCCATAGGAGTTCTGGAATTATCACTCTCCTAATACAAGGCTGCACAGCTTATAGCTCCAAAAGGGACCCCATCCTTCTGCTTGAGAAAAGGAGGAAAAAGAGTCAAGAGGAATTTGTCTTCCTTCCTGGATACCAGCTCAGCCACAGCAAGATAGTACACTGGTCGGAGTCTTGATGCCTCCTTTCCAGGCTCTGGCTCCTAGATATTCCTAGACACACCCTGGGCCAGAAGGAACCCTGCTGCCTTGAAGGAAAGAAGCCAGTGCTGGCAGCATTTATCACCTGCAAACTTAACAATCTTTGGGCTCTGAATAACCAGCAGCCATACCCAGATACTACATCAAGATCCTTGCATGAGCATCATAGACTTACTAGATTTAGTTGAGACTCAGCAGATTACAAGCCATGGTGGCTAAAGGGCAAAACTCCTTTTGCTTGGGAAAAGCAGAGGGTAAAGTAAAGGGTACTTTTTCTTGCCACTTAAGTACGAGCAAGACCAGCAGTGGGGAGAGCACCAAGAAAGCTTTAGGAACCCTGATTCTAGGACTTGATTTTGGTTGGCATGTATGGACATGCCCAGGGCCAGTGGGGAGCCCACCAGCCTGAAAATGGCAAGTTCCAGTCCAAGCAACATTCATCACGAGCTAAAAAGAGGATCTGGGCCTTAAAGGAACAAAGGTGGTACTCTTAGAGGCCTGGGGTGCTGGGGGCTACTCTGCCTTTGGAAAAGGAAAGGAGGAATAGGAAGGACTGTGTCTTGTGGTTTGAATGCCAGCTCAGTTAGAATGCAATAGAATGTCTGGTGGACTTCTGAAATTTTTGGCTTTACTCCTTGACTTCTGAATGGCACTTCTGGACCCAACCAGGGACTGAGGAAACTCACTGTCCTGAAGGAAAGAACACAGATATGGCTGGCTTTGCCACCTGCTAATTGTAGAGATCAAAGGCCTTGAGTGAATATAGGCAGTTGTTAGAAAGTGCAGGCATCTGGACTTGAGCAAGATCCGGTGCTATGCTAGCTTGATGTCTGACCCAGGGCAGTCATAGTGGTGATGGCCAGGGGTGCTTGTGTCATTTTACTCCCAACTTTTCGTGGCTAAGAATAGAGAGAAAGACTCTGTATCTTTGAGGGAAATAAGGTTAGAGAACAAGAGTCTCTCGCTAGTAATCCAGAAAATTCTCCTGGACCTTGTCCAAGACTGTCAAGGTGGTATGTCTATAAGTCTGCAAAAATTACAGCACTATTGGGTATATGGTGCCCCCTAAAGCAGATAAGACTTAGATCACAACACCCACCTTTTCAAATATGTGGAAATCCTTCCCAAGAAAGACGGCTATGAATAACCCCAGACAGTGAAGACTACAATAAATGCTCACCTTTTTAAAAAAAAAAAAAATTCATTTTTTAACCTCTTATATGGTGCTGCATGCCAAAGTTTTAATGTCCAGACACTGAAGAACATCTGCTAGCATCGACACCATCCAGGAAAACATGACCTCACAAAGTGAACTAAATGAGGTGCCAGGGACAAATCCTGGAGAAAAAGAGATATGTAATTTTTAGACAGAAAATTCAAAATAGCTGTATTTTTAAAAAACTCACAGAAATTTAAGATAACAAAGTAAAGAAATTCCAAATGTTATCAGCTAAACTCAACAAAGAGATTGAAATAGTTACAACAAATTAAGCAAAAATTCAGGAGCTGGAAAATGCAATTGGCATGCTGAAGAATGCATTCGAGCCATTTAATAGCAGAATGGATCAAGCAGAAGAAATGGTGAACTTGAAGACAGGCTATTTGAAAATATATAGTCAGAAGAGACAAAAGAAACAGAAAAAAACAACAAATAGTGCCTACAGGATCTGGAAAATAGCCTTACAAAGACAGGCCTAAGAGTTATTGGTTTTAAAGATGTGTAGAAAGAGACAGGGATAGGAAAATTTATTCAAAGGGATAATAACAGAAAACTTTCCAAACCTGGAGAAAGATATCCAAATACGACTACAAAAATGTTATAGAACACTAAACAGATTTAAAAAGACTACTTCAAAACATTCAATAACCAATCTTCAAAAAGTCAAAGAAAAAGAAAAGTTCTACAAAAGAAAGAGAAAAGAAACACATAATATACAGGGGAGCTCCAACACATCTGGCAGCAGACTTTACAGAGGAAACCCTACTGGCCAGGAGAAAGAAGCAATAAATATTTAAAGCACCAAAGGAAAAGAACTTTACCTTAGAATAGCATATACGGCGAAAATGTCCTTCAAATAAAAAGATGAAATACGGAGTTTTCCAGACAAACAAAAGCTGAAAGATTTCATCAATACCATGCCTGTCCTACAAGGAATGCTAAAGGGAGTACTTCAGTCAGGAAGAAGAGGACATTGATGAGCAACAAATAATCAACTGAAGGTAAAAAAAAAAAAAAAAAGAAAAAATAATCCTCATTGGTAATAGTAACTGTACAAAACAAAGCAGAATATTATAATAACACTATAGCTGTGGTGTGTAAACTACTCATTCTAAGTAGGAAGACTAAATAATAAACCAAACAAAAGTAATAACTACAAGAACGTTTCGGCTGGGCGCAGTGGCTCACGCCTATAATCCCAGCACTTTGGGAGGCCGAAGCGGGCAGATCACGAGGTCAGGAGATCGAGACCATCCTGGCTAACAAGATGAAACCCCATTTCTACTACAAATACAAAAAATTAGCCTGGCGTGGTGGCGGGCGCCCTTAGTCCCAGCTACTCGGGAGGCTGAGGCAGGAGAATGGTGTGAATCCGGGAGGCGGAGCTTGCAGTGAGCCCAGAACACTCTATTGCACTCCAGCCTGGGCGAGACAGCGAGACTCTGTCTCAAAAAAACAAAAAAGAAAAAAAAAAAAAAAAGAACGTTTCAAAACATAGTACAAAAATAAGTAAAGTCAAAAAGTGAAGGGATGAGCACACCCATCCTGAGCAGGCCTGATGTGGTGGAAGCTCGGAAGCCGGGTGAAGTCCTGGAGCGTGGGCAGAAGGGAGGCCGTCCAGAGAGCCGAAAGCCTGGGCAGGGGACGGAAGCCTCTGGCGCCCCCGAGCAAGAGCAGCGCGGCGCCTTGGCGTTCCTGCGGGAGGCCAGGCCTCTGGCGACGGCAGGAGGCTCTAGGAGGCCAGAGGAAGGCACAGAGCGGTGGCCGGCAGTGCTCGGAAAAATAGAGGTGGAGAGCAGCCCTGCCACTAGCGAGCGGCTGGGGGATACTGGATCCAAGCCCCGCAGCCCCGAGGTGGCAATGACGCCTGGAGTCGAGCGGGGCGTGGCTGTGCCGGGCTCTTACGGCATCCAGGCCCCACTGCCAGCGCCTACAGACATATCACCCTGTCCAGTCTCCTCTGACCTCGGAAGCTAAATAGGCTGGGTCCTGGTTAGTACTTGGATGGGAGGCCGCCCAGGAATTTTGGGTGCTGTAGGCTTTTGGCCTCCCCCTCCCTCCCTCTTTCCTCCTTTTGTCGCCGTGCTTCACTACCTTCCCCTAACTCTGCTCCCACTTTTCCCCTCGCCTGCGGCCCCAAAGCAGCCCGGGACCTCCTCGTGGGGTTCCTCCGCTGCAGCACCGCCAGGCAACAGCATCCCACATCTTCCCCTTTGCTGCAGCCCCACCAGGTGCCCGGCTCCAGCCGGGGCGGGGCGGTATATGTTCCCTAAGGTGCCCCGTGTCTTCACGCTCCCGGGACGCCCAGGCAATTCAATTTACTCATCCGGCGCCATGCAATAGTTCAAGCTGGTGGGGGAAGTGGCGGCCAGGGGCAAAGGTCCCACAGACGCGAGCCAAAACCTCTACTCCAGGACCTATTGGCTGCTTTCCCCAGGGGAAAAAAGTTACCGTCGCCAGTCACGAGGAAATCTGTCTCTGTGCATACGGATTCCCATTGGCACCGTCTTCGGGTAAACACCAGTCCCGAGGACACGAGACAGACCCAGGCCTCGGCCCCGTCAGCACGCTCTGCGTCAAGACTCCCACCAGAGGGACGGACACACTCTACAAATCTCGGTGACCACTGCACCAAGAAGACAGGGGGTAGCCAACAAAAGGACCCTATGAATCGCACCCCAAAAGCAACCAACCAATCCATGAAAAAATTCTTCTCAGGGTTCTGTTGGTCTTTTAGCATGGGAGGCCCTCCTCCCTGTTATGGCCAGGCTCAAGCACCCTCCACCCTACCCCTGCTAGAAGGAGCCCTGTCTAACAGAGCAGAGAGCTCTCTCACCCAGGCTCTAAGGCTCTGGCTCGGTAGCTCTCACACCCTCTCTATTTCTCCCCTCCCCCCTCCATCTCATGCTTTTTCTGTCACCTTCTCTCTCTCTCTCATTCCTGTCTCTCTCTCTCTCTCTCGGTCTCTCTTCCTCAGTTTCTATCTCGCCATCCCCTTTTTCCCTTGCTCTCCTTCAAACTATCTGTATCTTTGTGTATCTGGGTGTGTGTCTGTGTGCCCGCGCACGTGCATCCATGTGTGTCTGTGGGGGCGGAGGTGGGTTTCTTCCTGGTGCTGGTGAGGTGTGTCCGGCTGTCCATCAGCCTCTCTCTCCCAGGATCAGTCGGCTCGCTCTAGTGGCAGCGTGGGGCAAAGCAGCTCCCCCCACTCACTTGACCATGGGCCATATCCTTGTCGGGACAAGCGACTCTGTTAGGGACGTAAGAGAAAGGGCCCGTGGGGCTAGGGCAGCTGTTCACCCTGAGCAGCCCTGGCAGCTCTGGGTGGGTGAGGCAAGAGGTGGCCTTGCAGGAGGGGCGGCGAGGGAAACGTAACAATCCCTCCGCGGCAAGAACAGCAGGGTATCCCAGGAACATGGACCCAGGGCCCTGACTCCTGGGAGCACAAACTCAGCAAGCCCGATGTGGTGGAAGCTTGGGAGCTCAGGAGCCTGGGGAAGCCCTAAAGCGTCGGAGGAATGGAGACCGCCCAGAGAGCCCGAAGTCTCGGCAGCGGAAGGAAACCTCTGGCGTCCTCACTCGGCGGAGTGGAGACGGTTCAGTGCATGGCCTCGTCGGCTATGGCTGGAGGCCCTTGGAGGCCGGCGGAAGGCGCAGTACGGCGGCCCACAGTGCTTCGGCGTGGAGGCGGAGAGCAGAGAGCAGCGGGCGAGGAGTGGCTCAGAGGTGTCCCGATCTGAGCCGCGCGGCCTTGGAGTGGCGGTGACGCCTGGAGTCGGGCGGTCATGGTGGGCCAGGCTCTTGTGTCAGCCAGGTATCACTGCGGGTGTCTAAGGTCTTACCGCCCTGAAGACACCTGGTCTCCTCTGGCCTGTGAAGCTAAGCAGGGTGCGGCCTGATTCAGTACTTGGAAAGGAGGCCTCCTGGGAATACCAGGTGCTGTAGGCTTTTGGCTTCCCGCTCCCTCTTTCTCCCTTTTCTCACCCTGATTCCCAACCACCCCCTGACTCTGCTACCCCTTTTCCACCTGCCTGCGTCCCTGCTCCAGGAAGGCCTAGGTAATTTAATTCACTCTTCTGGCGCCGCCGCAAACGTCCAAGCCTGGGGAAGGGGAGGGCAAGGGCAGACGGTCCCACAGACGCCAGCCAAGACCTCCTCCAGAACTCACGGGCTGCTTTTTCCAGGAAAGGACATTGCCTTTGCCAGCTACTAGGAAAATGTCCTTGGGAACCCGGATTCCCATGGCCATGGACTTCGTGTAAACTCCCGTCGCGAGGACACCAGAGAGACCCAGGCCTCAGGCAAGGATTCCCTGGCTTGCACCCAGCGTGCCTGTCTCGCCCACGGGGGCACACCAAAGCGCCAAGAAGACACCGGGGTATGGGAACTGGCTTTCATGGGGACGTCAAGGCAGTCCGTGGTAGAACTTCCCAGGGAAGACACTGCCTTCTGGGCAGCCCGTGCGGTGGGCAGGGGGGCTCCTGGAGTCCTTGTCTTGCACACAGGTTGTGTGTCTCTCCCTCAGGGGGCACCCCACGGCAACAATAATTCCCCCGGGGAAAACTAACGGGATACCCCGCTTGATATCCCGTGGTCGGGATACTGCATGAACACCTCGAGCCCGGCACGGAGACTGCCAGGAAGGCTCTGTTCTCCATGGGATTTTTTCCCTGGACTGCCTCAACGTCTCCTTTCAAGCCTGGAGTCCTTTTCCCTTCCCCCGGAGGTATTCATGCCGTTTTGGGGTGTCCCCCATGGGCGAGACTCGCACCCTGGTTGCAAGCCAGGGACTCCATGAAACCATCGGCCGGGCGCCGGGGCTGCCAGGAAGGCACTGTCGTCCGTGGGCGAACCCCAGCCTCGAGGCTGTTTTCCCCGGGCTGCCTCAATGTCCCCCTTCAAGCCTGAGGTGCTGTCCCCTTCCCCCCAGGGGCCTACTTGCCGCTTTGGGGTGTACCTCATGGGAGACACATGCACCCTGGGAGCAAGCCAGGGACTCCACGTCGCCCCGGGCATAGCGCAGGGGCTGCCGGGAAGGCACTGTTATCATGGGAGGAAACCCGCTGGCAGCTTTTTTCCGCAGTGCTGCCTCAGAGTCTCCTTTAAAGGCTGGAGTCCTGTTCCCTTCCCTTAGAGGCCTTCTTACCACTTTGGGGTGCCCTTGTGGGCACGACATGCACCATGGGTGCAAGCCAGGGACTCCACAATCACTCCGGGCCTGGAGCAGGGGTTGCCAGGTAGGCACTGTCTTCCGTGGGAAGACACCATACCTCCGCTTTTTTTCTCGTACTGCCTCAACTACCCCTTTCAACCCTGGTGTCTTGTACCCTTCCTCCAGCGGCCTTCTTGCCTCTTTGTGGTGCCCCCCGTGGTCAAGATACGCACTCTGGGTGCAAGCCAGGGACTCCACGAAGCTCCCGGGCCCACAGCAGAGGCTGGCAGGAAGGCAGTGTCGTCCATGCGAGGACCCCAGTATCCCCGCTTTTTTCCCCGGGGCTGGCTGAACGTCCCCCTTCAAGCCTGACGTGCTGTCCCCTTCCCCGGGAACATTCTTGCCGCTTTGGGGTGCCCCTCGTGGGGGAGACACTCACCCTGGGTGCAAGCCAGGGAATCAACAACCACCCCCATTCAGGGCAAAGGGGCTTCCGGAAAGGCACTGTCATCCGTGGGAAATTTTTTCCCCGGACTGCCCCAATGTTCCCTTTCATGCCTGGCGTCCTGTTTCCTTCCCCCGGAGGCCTTCTTGACGCTTTGAGGTGCCCCCGTGAGTGCAACATGCACCCTGGTGCAGCCAGGGACTCCACGACAACCCCAGGCCTGGCGCAGGGCCTGCCGGAAAGGCACTGTAGTCTGTGGGACGTCATAGGCCCGCTGCTTTTCTCCCCGTACTACCTCGACTTCCCGTTTCAGGCCTGGCGTCCTCTTCCCTTCCAACGGAGGCCGCCTTGGTGCTTTGGGGTGCTCCCTGTGGAAGCGACACGCAACCTGGGTGCAATTCGGTGGCTCCGCAACCCCATTGGGCAGGGCGAGAGGCTGCCGCAAATGTACTGTAGCTCGAAGGACCCCGGCTCACTGCTTTTTTCCCCGGATTGCCTCAAGGTCCCCTTTTAAGCCTAACATCCTGTCCCCTTCCCCTGGGGACCTTCTTGCCGCTTTGGGGTGCCTCCTGTGGGCGAGACGCACACTCTGAGTACAAGCCAGGGACGCTACAACACCGCCGGGACGGCACTGGGCTGCCGGGAAGGCACTGTCATCCCTGGGATCACCCCAGCCTCGCTGTTTTTTTCTCTGGGCTACCTAAACGTCCCCTTTCAAGCCTGGCGTCCTGCTGCCTTCCCACGGGAGCCTTCTTGCCGCTTTTGGGTGCCCCACGTAGGGGAGACACGCACACTATGTGCAAGACAGGGACTCCACGACCCTCCAGGGCCTGGCATAGGGGCTGCAGGGAAGGCACTGTCATCTGTGAAAGGACCCCAGCCTCGCCCCATTTTTTCCGGGGCTGCCTCAACCTGGCATCCTGTTCTTTTCCACCGGGGGCTTTCTTACCGCTTTGGGGTGCCACCAGTCGGCAACGCACCCACCCTAGGTGCAAGCCAGGGACTCCAAAACGCCCGGGGCCTGGCGCAGGGGCTGCCGGGAAGTCACTGTCCTCCATAAAAAGTTTTTCCCTGGACTGACTCAAAGTCCCCTTTCAAGCCTGGCGTCCTGTCCGCTTCCCCTGGGGGCCTTCTTGCCACTTTGGGGTGAACCCGTGAGCAAGACACGCACCCTGGGTGCAAGACAGGGACTCCTCCAGGCCCACAGGCCTGGCCCCGGGGCTGCAGGGAAGGCATTGTCGTCCCTGGGAGGACCACAGGCTCGCAGCTTTTTTTACTGGGCTGCCTCAAAGTCCCCTTTCAAGTCTGGCCTCCTGCCCCTTTTCCCGGGCGCCTTCTTGGTGCTTTGGGGTATCCCCCTTGGGCGAGATACGCACCTGGGTGCAAGACAGAGACTCCACGACACCCCATGGGCCCAGCGCTGGTGCTGCCGGGAAGGCACTGTTGTCTGTGGGAGGATTACGGCCCACTGCTGTTTTCCCCGTGCTGCCTCAACGTCGCCTTTCAAGGGTGGCGTACTCTTCCCTTCCCCGGAGGCTTTCTCGCCGCTTTGGGGTGCACACCGTGGGAGACATGCACCCTGGGCGCAAGCCACAAACTCAAGGACGCCCGGGCCTGGAGCAGGGGCTGCCAGGAAGGCACTACAGTCTGTGGGAGGACCACAGCCTCTCCACTTTTTTTCCCGGGACTGCTCCAATATCCCCCTTCAAGCCTGACGTTCTTTCCTCTTCCCCTGCGACCTTGTTGCCGCTTTCATGTGCACCCCGTGAGCAAGACACGCACCCTGGGTGCAAGCCAGGGACTCCACCATCCGCTCGGGTACTGCGCAGAGGCTGCGGGAAGGCAGTATTCTCAATGGGAGGAACCCGGCTAGCCTCTTTCCTCGCCGTGCTGCGTCAGCGTCCCCGTTAAATCCTGGCCTCCTGTTCCGTTCCCCCGGAGGCCTTCTTGCCACTTTGGGGTGCTACCCCTTTGCCGGACATGGAGGGGTTGTTGAATCCCAGGCTTGCACCCAGGGGCCCACGGGGGGCACCCCAAAGCAGCAAGTAGGTTCCGAGGGGAAGGAGACAGCACGTCAGGCTTCAAGGGGGACGTTGAGGCAGCCCCGGGAATAAAGAGGGGATGCAGGCATTCTGCCACAGATAACATTGTCTTCCAGGCAAACTCTGAGGTGGGTCTGGGAACATCGTGGAGTCCTTGGCTTGCACGCAAGGTGCATGTCTCGCCCACAGGGGGCACCACAAAGCGGCAAGAAGGCCGCCGTGGGAAGGGTATGGGACGCCAGTGTTGAAAGGGATAGTTGAGGCAGTCCGGGGAAAAACGCCGCGGACCAGGGTCGTCCCACGGACGACAGTGCACCCCATGTGTAAGCATGACACGCACGCTGGGTGCAAGCGAGGGATTCCACGATTCCCCGGGGCCAGGCGCAGGGCTGCCGGGAAGGCAATGTCATCCATAGGATGACCCCGGCCCGCCGCCTTTCCCCCCGGGGCAGCCTCAATGTCTCATTTAAAGCCTAGCCTGCTGTTCCCTTTCCCCGGGGTCCTTCTTTCCGCTTTGGGGTGCCCTCCGTGGGCGAGAAGCGTACCCTGTGTGCAAGACAGGGACTCCACGACTCCCCCGGGCCCAGCGCAGGGGCTGCCGGCAAGGCACTGTCATCCGTGGGAGAACCCCGGCCACTCGCGTTTTTCTCGGTGCTGCCTCAACGTTCCACTTCAAGCTTGGTGTCATGTTTCCTTCTCCTAAAGGCCTTCTTGCCTCTTTGGGGTGCCTCCCCTGGAAGAGAAACGCACCCTAGGTGCAAGCCAGGGACTCGACAACACACACGGGTTCAGCGCAGGGGCTGCTCGGAAGACACTGTGGTCGGTGGGACGACCCTAGACTCGCCGCTGTTTTCCCCAGGCTGCGTGAACGTACCCCTTCAAGCCTGATGTGCTGTCCCCTTCTCCCGCGGGCCTTTTTGCCGCTTTAGGGTGTCCCCCGTGGGCGCGACACGCAACCTGGGTGCAAGCCAGTGACTCCACGTCCCCCACCCCCACGTTTCGGCGCAGTGGAGACCGGGAAGGCACTGTCACCCGTGCGGTGACTTTGACCCGCCGCTTTTTTCCCCGTGCTGCCTCAACGTCGCGTTTCAAGCCTGGCGTCCTGTTCTCTTCCTTCGGAGGTTTTCTTGCCGCTTTGGGGTGCCCCCCCGTGGGCACGACACACACCCTGGGAGCAAGCCAGGGATTACACGCCTTTTCCGGGCCTGATGCAGAGGCTGCCATAAAGGCACAGTCCTCCGTGGAAAGTTTTTCCCAGTACTGCCTCAACGTCCCCTTTCCTTTCCCCGGAGGCCTTCTTGCCGCTTTGAGGCTCCCCGCGTGGGCGCAACACGCACACTAGCTGCAAGCCAGGGACTCCACGACCACCACAAGCCCGGTGCAGGGTCTGCGGCGAAGGCACTGTCGTCCGTGGGAGGACTGCGGCCCACAGTTTTTTTCCCCGTGCTGCCTCAATGTCCCCTTTCAAGCCTGGCATCATGTTCACTTCCCCCAGAAGCATTCTTGCCACTTTGGGATTCCCCCGTGGGTGTGACGCTCACCCTGGGTGAAAGCTAGGGACTTCACGACCGTCCCGGGCCAGGCACACTGGCTGGAGGAACGCACTGTTGTCTGTGGGAGTAAACCGGCCTGCTGCTTTTTTCCTCGTGCTTCCTCAACGTCCCCTTTCAAGCCTGGCATCCTGTGTCATTTTCCCGCAGGCCTACTTGCCGCTTTGGCGTGTCCCCACTAGATGCGACACGCACCCTGGGTGCAAGCCAGGGACTTCACGACTTCCCCTGGCACGGTGGCGGGGGGCGCTGCTGAGAACGCACTGTAGTCCGCGGGAAGTTTTTCCGCGGTGTGCCTCAATGTCGCCTTACAAGCCTGGCATTCTGTTTCCTTCCCCTGTGGGCCTTCTTGCCGCTTTGGGGTGTCCCTCGTAGGCGAGACACCCACCCTGGGTGTAAGCCAGGGACTCCACGACCACCCGGTCCCGGCGCAGGGGCTGATGGTAAGGCACTGTCGTTAATGGTAGGACCCCCAGCCTCGCTGTTTCTTTCCTCAGGCTAACTCAACGTCCCCCTTCAAGCTTGACGTGCTCTCCCTTCCCCCCCGCCCCGGAGGCCTTCTTGCCGCTTTGGGGAGCCCCAGGTGAGCGAAACACGCACCCTGGGTGCAAGCCAGGGACTCCACTATTTTCCGGGCCTGGTGCACGCGCTGCCGGGAAGGCACTGTTGTTCTTGGGAAGACCCTAGCCTCTATGATGCACCCAGGGAAGTAGTGGAGTCCCTGGCTTGCATCCAGGGTGCTTGTGGCGCCCACGGGGGGCAACCCAAAGCGGCTAAGAAGGCTTCCGGGGGAAGGAAGTTGGATGCCAGGCTTGTAAGGAGAGATCAACAGGGAAAAAAAGCGGCGAGGCCAGGGACTCCACGACACACGCAGGCCCGGAACAGGGGCTTCCGGGAAGGTACTGTCGTCTGTGGGACAACCTCAGCCTCGCTGCTTTTTTCCCCGGGCTGCCTCAAAGTCCCCCTTCATGCCTGATGTGCTGTCCCCTTCCCCTAGGGCCTTCTTGCAGCCTTGGGGTGCTACCCATGGGTGAGATACGCACCCTGGGTACAAGCCAGGGACTCCACGACCCTCCCTCCGACACACACATGGTCCCGGTGTAGGGGCTGCGAGAAAGGCACTGTCATCCATGGGACGTCCCCGGCTTGCCGCTTTTTTTCCTCATGCTGTCTGAACGTCCTCTTTCAAGCTTGGCGTCCTTTTTCTTTCCACCTATGGCCTTCTTGCCGCTTGGAGGCACCCCCCCCCCCAACCACGTGGATGAGACACGCACCCTGGGTGCAAGCCAGGGACTCCACGACTCCCCTAATTCTGGCACAGAGGCTGCTGGGAAGGCTCTGTCCTCCGTGGTAAGTTTTTTCCTGGACTGCCTCAAAGTCCCCTTTCAAGCCTTGTTTCCTGTTCCCTTCCCCTGGGGACCTTCTTGCCGCTTTGGCGTGCCCCCCATGGGCGAGACACGCCCGCTGGGTGTCAGCAAGATACTCCACGACCACCGGGCGCTTGGGTCAGGGGCTGCGGGGACGGCACTGTCCTCCGTGGGAGGACTCCAGCCTTGCCGCTTTTTTCCTCGGGCTGCCTCAACATCCCCCTTCAAGACTGACATGCCGTCCTCTTCCTTCAGGGGCTTTCTTGCCGTTTTGGTGTGTCCCCGTGGGCGAGAAACGCACCCTGAGTGCACACCAGGGATCCACGGTCCCTCGGTTTCCGCGAAGAGGCTGCCGGGAAGGCACTGTCGTCCGTGGGAGGATCCCTGCCCACCGCTTTTTCCCTGTGCTGCCTCAAAGTCTTCTTTCAAGCCTGGCATCTTGTTCCCTTCCTTTAGGGGCCTTCGTGCCGCTTTGAGATGCCCCCCTTGGGCGTGACCCGCCGCTGGGTGCAAGGCAGAAACTCCACCACCCTCCCGGCGCAGGGTCTGCCGTGAAGGCGCTGTAGCCATGGGAGGTTTTTCCTTGTACTGTCTCTAAGTCCGCTTTCAAGCCTGGCGCTCTGTTCCTGTCCCGCGGGGGTCTTCTGGACGCTTTGAGGTGCCCCCCGTGGGCCTGACACGAACCCTAGGTGCAAGACAGGGACTCCGCGACCACCCCGGCCCCAATAGAGGGGCTGCCAGAAAGGCACTGTCATCCGTTGAACGACCCCGGCCCGCCCTTTTTTCTTTTCTGTGCTGCCTCAAGGTCCCCTATCAAGACTGGCGTCCTGCTCCCTTCCCCCAGAGGCCTTCTTGACACTTTGGGGTGTACCCCATGAGCACGACACGCCCCTGGGTGCAAGTCAAGGACTCCACGACTTCCAAAAGCCCGGCCCAGGGTCGGCTGGACAGGCACTGTTTTCCGTGGGATGTTTTTCCCCTGACTGCCTCATCATCTGCTTTAAAGGCTGGCTTCCTGTTCCTTTCCCCCGGGGGTGTTCTTGCCGCTTTCTGGTGTCCCTCGTTGGGGTGACACGCACCCTGGGTGTAAGCCGTGGACTGCACGACCCCTACGGCTTCTGTCCTTATTTATGGTAAAAGTAGGGAACTCTGCTTATGCACATCAACGGAATGATTATTATACGCAGACGATTTGGACGTCGTAGGAGAGAAACCGAGGTGAGGGGGAGGGGACAAAACAGGAGCGGGAAGGGAAGGAAGCACAGTAGTTCACTCTGGAATGTTTTCTAGCCTGGGGTGGATGGGGGGACACGGAGGACAACTCAGGAAACAAGCTGATTCCAGAAAAGACACCGGGCATGACGGCGTGCGCCTGCAGTCCCAGCTACCTGGAGGAGGGGGGCGAGGGAGGCAGAAGAATCGCTTGAACCCTGTTGGCTCACCTTTCGTATTACCAGAGAAGGTTTTCTCACCGAATTTTTGTCATACTCTTTCCCCACCAGTTGCCCCTTCCTGAAGATTCGCTCATGGACCCCTGAGGAAGAAAGTGGTCTGCCTTATGACCAAAAGACTGTGGAAAATTTTGAGTGCTTTCTATCAGGGCCGTTGCCTGACAGACATGCACTCACCCGCAAAGTCCCGCTGTTTATCCACCTTTCTGAGGCAAAAGGCCTCTCCGAGGCCCACACACGACGATGGTACACAGAATCTTACCGCACTCGCTCCCTCGTCTTGCATGCACTTGGCAGAGTGGAGCAAGGGACTTGCGCTCAACAGAGGAGGCGGCATCTCTTATCGAGTGGGAGGAGCCTGCCTCACTCATCCGCCTCGCCCTCCCTCAACAACCTCTTCAGGATGCACTTGCAAACTGGTGGTGGTGGTGGTTGTAGGAGAGGGCACTTGGGGTTGGCACAACCCGCCACCGTTTTGTCTCGGGCAATCTGGAGCACTCCTGGATCATGTTTCTCATGGCTTACTTCTGGCCCGGGAGAGTGTTAAATGACCACACAGATCGTGAAAAGCCCTATAACGGGCGGTTGTTGAGCTGGGGTCAGTCTTGAGGAAACTGATGAGCATAACAGCCCAGTCAGGCTCACTCCAGTATAGGGACAGCAGATAATTTAAGGACGACAATTCCTGACATGCACAGCACAGAGCCAACAGGGTGGGGTTGTTCTGACCACCCTGTGCCCGCAGCCAGGAGCACACCGGTCAGGGGAACCCAAGCTGCCTTCCCTGCCAGTGTCAAAGGTCCAGAGACCTGGGGCACCACGGACAGTTATGACACTAGGATGCATGAGAGCAGGCAAACAGGTCCCAGCAATCAGCTAAAACTGGAACAGGGCCGGTTAGCTGGGTTCCCGGTATACCAGAGCTTCACACGCATCTAGATCCAATCTAATTGCCAGACAGAGTGTCAGCAACAACCTGGTGGCCCAAAATGCCAACTAGAAGTGAAAGATATACCTCGCCTGGTGGTGGGGTGTGAGTCAGCGACCACAACACCTGTGCAGAAATGCGCAACCTGGACATCTTTCCCAAAAATGGCCACCATGACAGCCAGACACGGAACACCCAGGGCCCTCTGGTCAACCCCAGGACACACACAGGAGCAGTAGCGGCCCAGGGACACCCTCCTGGTCACCCGTACACTGCAGGGGCTGGCCCATTTTTCCAGAGCGAGACTGGGAGTAATTTTTGGACAGCCCCTAGCATGACTGGATCACATGAGGGACCAAAGCCCGGCCAGGTTCCACCTCTGGGACCACATGCATGCTCAGGGACCACTCTCCGACTCTGCACGGGGACTTCGAAAAAAAGATCACAGCAGAGGGACTAGGGCAGGGCAGGTGCATCAGACGGCCAGGACCTGCGCTGGCCTGCCACCGGGCCGGGAATGGCATCCCCAGCCACAAGCCCCATGCCCAATATGTCCTCGTGGATCTTGGGCCAAGCCTCAGGAGTTGCGGCATGCTGTTCGACCAGCCAGGGCAGCCCCACACTGCCCTTGGGCACGGAAGCACGGGAGACAGCCTCCCCCAACAAAGCCCTGCACACCCGAGCTCTGAGTCACAAGTGAGCTCCACGTGGCAGGGAAGCCCATGACTGGGAAACCCAAACCATGAGTCGAAGTCTTTTCAAAGAGGCGGAAAACGCAGCCCCTCCTCCGCAACTTCACAGAAACCGTTCCCCAAACGTGTCTCTGCATGGACTGCGACAGAGTCAAAAGACAACCCGTGGCTCATGGGAGTTTGAAGATGCATCTCGGAATGAGAAAGAAGAAACGGGACTTAGTTGCAGGTCGGTAAGGACACACGAAGATACAGAATGAGGAGAGTCTTCTACAATCTAGACAAAGACAGTCAGAGGAAGGGAAGGAGAGAGGGAGAAAGGGAATGGAGAAAAGAGACAGATGGAGGAAAGCAAGGAGGGAGGGAAGGGAGCAGCAAGGGAGGGAGGGAAGAAGGAAATGAGAAACAGAGAGAGACAGAATTTTTAAAATCTAGAGAGAGAAATATAAAGAAAGAGAGCGGCCAGACGCGGTGTCTCACGCCTGTAATCCCAACACTTTGGGGGGCAGAGGCGGGCGGATCACAAGATCAGGAGATTGAGACCATCCTGGCTAACAAGGTGAAACCCCGTCACTACAAAAATACAAAAAATTAGCCAGGCGCCGTGGCAGGCTTCTGTAGTCCCAGCAACCCCGGAGGCTGAGGCAGGAGAATGGTGTGAACCCGGAGGCGGAGCTTGCAGTGAGCGGAGATCGCGCCAAGCGTGCCACTGCACTCCAGCCTGGGCGACAGAGACTCCATCAAAAAAAAAAAAAAAAAAAAGAAAGAAAGAGAGAGAGAAAGAGACATAACAAGGGAAGAAAAATGAAAGAGATAAAGGATGAGGAAATAAATGAAAGAAAGCTAGGAGGAAAAAACAGAGAGAGGAAAGAAAAAATAAAGAAAAATAAAGAAGAAAATGTAAAAGAATAAAAGACAGAGAGAGAGAAAGAAAAAAAGAAACAGAAAGAGAAATAAAAAAGAAAAGGGGAGAAAGTAACAAAGAGGGCAGGGCATGGTGACTCACTTCTATAATCCCAACACTTTTTGAGGTTTGGTGGGAGACTTGCCTGAGCCCGGGAATCTGAGACCAGCTCTGGCCACATAGAGAGACCCTGTCTCTACTTAAAGAAAAAGAAATGGGGGAGGGGAGGTTAGTCGGGCATGAGGACATGCGTCTGTAGTCAGAACTCCTGGAAAGGCTGAGATAAGACCATCTTTTGGAATCGGGAGGTCGAGGCTGTGTGGTAAGCCGTGGTCAGGCCAATGCACTGTAGCCCGGGTAACAGAGCAAGACTTCCTCTGAAAAACTTGAACGAATAAAGATTGCGAGTCCTGCAAGAAAAAGATATAAAGGAAACGAAGAAAGAGCTCATGTTTAGAAAGGATAAATACTTTTAAAAGAAATAACGGGCGGGTGCGGTGGCTCTTGGATGTAATCTCAGCAATGTGGGAGTCTGAGGTGGGCGGATCACCAGGTCAGGTGTTTGAGACCAGCCTGGTCAATATGGTGAAACCCTGTCTCTACTAAAAATACAAAAATTAGCTGGGCATGATGGCGCGCGCCTGTAGTCCCAGCTACCCGCGGGAGGGGGGCGGGGGAGGGAGAAGTATCGCTTGAACCCAGAGGCGGAAGTGGCCGTGAGTTAAGATGGTGCCACTGCACTCCAGCCTGGGTGACAGAGTGAGACTCCATCTCAAAAAAGTCAAAAAAGAAAGAAAAAGAAAAAAGGAGGAAGAGAGAAATATGGATAGAGAGAATGAAAGAGAAAGGAAAAAGGAAAGAAAGGAAGAAAGAAAGAGAACTGAAGAAATACATTTTCAGACAGAAATGAAAGGAGAAAGATAGATGAAAAAACTCAAAAACATAGTAAAATTATTTTTCTAAAAAACTCTAAATATACTCTAAAAAAATAGCCCAGGGGCGGGCTATGATGCGCTTTCCACTTTACCAATGTGCTGGCTGGGAAAGAAAAATATTAAACATAACTTAACGGCAAAAAGTGACTATGGCGGCTTAGCCAACGTGGTTGAGTTTCCCTAAGGAGGGAGGGAGAGAGGACGAGGAAAGCTGCCAGCCTCCAAGGAGAGAAACCGAGGTGAGGGGGAGGAGATAAAACAGGAGGGGGAACGGAAGGAGGTATAGTAGTTCACTCTGGAAAATTTCCTAGCCTGGGGTGGGTGGGGGGACACGGAGAGCAACCCAGGAAACAAGCTGATTCCAGAAAAGACACCGAATTCATAGTGCTGCCATCGCTGATTTGAAAGGTGTGCAGTGCATGCTTCTTCCTCCACACTCATTCGGTTATTTCTGAGTAATGTCTTTCAGTGCCACACGCTTGACATCTACCTGCTTTCACAACATCTGGGGAGAATCAGAAAAGTCCCCACTAATGAAAAGGCCTAGGGTGGAGCTGCTTTCTGTAAAACCCAGGCAGAAGGGTCCACGCGAGTCAAACACACAAAGAAAGAAAAGGAAGCAACTGATGAAAAACGTCAACATTCCGGCCCAGCCAGAATCTCCACAGGTTTTCTGGGCAACGAGGGAGGGGATGAACGGGTGGACGGGGGTAGGGCGGGCCTCCGAGGGTCGGGGTAGGACTGGGAGGAGCCCAGAGAAGCCACACTGGCTCCTTACCATGGGCGGGCGGCCACAGCGTCCTGTGCGCCTCCTAGACTTCAAAAACGGTGACATCTAGATGACGCGAGATGACAACGGATGGAAGTGTCAGCCCGGTGCCCTCCCAGGAGCTCCCAACAACTAATCGACCAGAGCCCCTGCGGGGGAAGAAGCACCATGGCTCGGGAAAACGTGGAGAAACACATGCGCCTACGCACGTACACACGCGCGCCATATCCCACAATATAGACGCGTTTATACCGTGATAAAGAGAAAGCCCATTTCTAGTGCAAAACAGGAAGGCTGGGCGCGGCGGCCCAAGCCACTAACCCCAGCACTTCGGGAGGCTGAGGCGGGCAGAACACCTGAGATCAAGGGTTCCAAACCAGCCTGGTCAACATGGCGAAACCCCGTCTTTAAGAAAAATGCAAAAATTAGCCGAGCATGGTGGTGGGCACCTGTAATCCCAACTCCTCAGGAGGCTGAGGCAAGATAATCACTTGAACTCAGGAGGTGGAGGTTGCAGTGAGTTGAGATCTCACAACTGCACTCCAGCCTGGGCAACAGAGGAAGACTCCGTCTCAAAATAAATAAATAATTAAATACATAAATAAATAAATAAATAAAATAAATTGATTCCACCTTTAGATGCATGCACTCTTAAGATTACACAGATAGCTTAGAAGGTATATAAGCTTTATTATACACGTTTGTAATTTTGAGTTGGTCTAGTTATATTTCCAGGCCTTCTCCCTGTAAGTGGTCACAAAAATAAAAACTCCCTTTTTTTAATTCATCCGTATCTCATTATCAGGTCGTGAGAATAAGCAGCCCGACCCTCAGTTTGGTCCGGGAACAATTACACTCCAGCCCGGGTGACAGAGGGAGACTTTGTCTCAGAAAAGAAACAAGAAAACAATTTAAAAAAAAATGAAGATAATTAGCGGGGTGTTGTGCTGTGTTGTGGCTCAGTAGCATGCCTGTAGGACCAGCTGCTCCAGAGGCTGAGGCAGAGGAAGATCACTTTGAGCCCAGCAGTTCAAGGTAACAGGGAGCTATGATCCTACCACTGCACTCCAGCCTCGGAGACACAGGAAGGCCACGTTTATTAAAAATACATGAATAAATGAATAGATGAATGTAAAAAAATTGCAAAGAGATGGCAGAGCACGGGAAGGCTTGACTCATTGATAAAGACTAGAGCAGAAAAACAGGACCATCCATTTGAGACAGAGGCTATTCCAAATCACAGTGGAATAAGCAAGTGGAAGAGCAAGGCCCTGCCATTTTCTGCAGATAACCATTCTTTCTATCCACAGGCTGTCTCAGCTAGCCTCTGACGGTTAGTAGAAAGCAAATGCCCAACCATGGAGCCACAAAGTTACCATGTGAGCTGAGCTGCTCATCACACACTGGGCATAAGTGGGTGTGCACAGCAGCACTCCAGCATGACACGGAAATGCTGTGGACCTGATTGGGTCCAAACAGATCCTGAAGCACAAGTAAGTTCCATGAGAAAGTGGCCCAAATGCCCATGGTACCCAGTCAAGGAATGAACTGAGTTAAGAAATTACACATAGCCGAACGCAGTGGCTCATACCTGTAACCTCAGCACTTTGTGTTGGGAAAACCAGCCCCACAGCAGCTGGTGGGTACCCTGAGTCCCACGGAGACAAAGGAGTCGGAAAGAGGCAAAATAAATGTTTAAAAGTCTGGTCAAGGAGACTGGAGCATCGGAAGCTTGCTCACAGCCCAGAGCTCTTGAGCTCTGCCAAATTCGTTGGTTTACAAGCTCTTTGTTCTTAGGGCAGATGGGAGGGGTAGAAAGGGATAAGGAAAAGGATTCATCAGTGTCATTCAATAAGATGTATAGCAGCAGTTTTTTGTGAATTTCCTTGAGCAAAGGCGTGTGTCTAAACTACTCCAGATCTTTAACTTATCAGGACTGAAATGGGTGTGAGTGGGTTTCAGGTGGAGCCAACATGTTTGATTATACTCCACTGCTTTGAAAGAGTGGTATCTCCCTTACCAACCTGTGGAATTCCTCTGAGCTGTTATGCTTTCAGGGCATAAAGATATGAAGGCAATAAGGAGATGTTTCTCCTAAGAGGCCACCCGTAGCTCCACATGGATGTCTCACACACCGGAGACCAACCGATATGGCACCCCAGAAAGTCTTTCTCATACTTTGAGAGGCTGAGATGGGTGGATCACTTGAGGTCAGGAGTTCGAGAGCAGCCTGGCCACCACGGTGAAACCCTGTTTATTCGGGAGGCTAAGGCAGGAAAACCGCTTGAACCTGGGAGGTGGAGGTTGCAGTGAGCCATGAGCGCACTACTGTGCTCCAGCCTGGGTGACACAGTGAGACTTTGTCTGAAAACAAACAAAAATTAAATTAAATTTAATTTAATTGAAAAAAGAAAGTACACATAAAATTACACATAGCTGGGTGCAGTGGCTCACACCTGTAATCTCAGCACTTTGGGAGGCTGAGACAGGTCGATCACTTTGTAGCATCATTGCTGCCTTGAAAGGACAGCGGAGTATGTTTATGTCACTGTTGGTTTTAACTTTTTTCTTTTTTCCTGGAAACTCACTTACTTTTTATATTATTATTTATAATAATAATAATTATAATAATAATTATTATTATTATTATTATTATTTTGGATAGGGAGTTTCGCTCTTGTTGCCCAGGTTGGAGAGTAATGGTGCAGTCTCGGCTCTCCAAAATCTCTGTCTCCCAGGTTCAAGTAATTCTCCTTCCTTGGCCTCCCAAGTAGCTGGGATTATAGGCAACCGCTACTACGCCCGGCTAACTTGGTGTATTTATTAAAGACAGGGTTTCTGCATGTTGGTCAGGCTGGTCTCAAATGCCCAACATCAGGAACGTCAGGTGATTCACCCGCATCAGCCTCCATAAGTGTTAGGATTACAGGCGTCAGTCACTGTGTCTGGCCTCTTTTTTTTTAGATGGAGTCTCACTCTGTTGCCCAGGCTGGAGTGCAGTGGTGCTAGCTCACTGCAACCTTCACCTCCCAGGTTCAAGCAATTCTCCTGCCTCAGCCTCCTAAGTAGCTGGGATTACAGGCGCACACCACCATGCCTGGCTACTTTTTTGTATTTTTAGTAGAGATATATTTTCACCATACTGGCCAGGCTGTACTTGAACTCCTGACCTCCTGATCCACCTGCCTCTGCCTCCCAAAGTGCTGGGATTACAGGTGTGAGCCACCGTGCCCGGCATGTTTATTTATTTTTTTAACTCATCAAAGAACAATCAGACCCACTCATCAGGGTGGCAATTCCCTAGGCAACAAGGGAGGGAGAAACTTGGAGGTGGGGGCAGGGACAGTGGAGAAGACATAGCTGCCCCAGGCTGTGCCCAGGTGTCATGATCTTCCTCCTTGAGGCCTTGGTTTTTAGAGTAACAATGGCTACCAAGTGATGCCCAACTTAAACCGTTAGGTGAGTAGGGTGGCATATGCCAATGAGAGTGTCAGCCCGCAATGAATTGGCATCACCTGGAGTGGGGAAAGGAGGGAAAGGATGGAGGTCCCCACAGTACACTGGGTCATGGCACCCTTGCAGGCAGTCCCCATAACTAATCAACCAGGGCCCCTGGGGGGACACAGCCTAAGTCCCTGCCCATTGGATCATCTGGAACTTCCATCCAGAGGCCGACTGGAAATTCTCTCAGTCAAGCTCCAAACCTAAAAGCATCACTGCCACACCCACCAGGACTAAGACAACTTTTAAAAGAATCATTTCTGTGTTTTGGTTGCATCCGTGTATTTCTGTACAACAAAATTATTTATTTTAAACGTTACGTGTTTTTTGCTTCTTACATGTACAGTCCCGTGATAGACAGACCAGGGGACTCCTCAGCCCAGAGTCCATGAGGCCAGAAGCTGGCATCCTCAGTTCTTATTTAGAATGAATTTAAACAAGCCAGCCAAATACCCTGCCATGAAAATCCTAGAAAGACAAGCGATTAAGAAAAGAAAAGAAAAACAACAACAACAACAACAACAAAAAAAACAATGCTGTCAGGAGCAGTAGCTCATGCCTTTAATCCCCGCACTTTGGGAGCCTGAGAGCGGGTGGATTCCTTGATTCCAGGCAATGGATACCAGCCTTGGCAACATGGTGAAATCTCATCTCTACAAAAATACAAAAATTAGGTGGCTTCATAATTTGGACTCAAATTTCATAAATAAATAGTTCGAAATTTAAAATGTAAAAATATCTTAGTGCTGTATTGTGTTATTTTTGCATCCTACCCTGAGAAGGACATAATATAGGTGTTGTCTGTCTGTCCATTTGTGACAGGGTCTCACTCTGTCTGTAGCCCAGGATGGAGTGCAGTGACATCATCACAGCTCACTGCAGCCTCAACCACCCCAGGGTTAGGTGATTCTCCCACTTCAGCCTCCTGAGTAGCTGAGACCACAGGCATGCACCTCAGGTTTTGGCTGTGTTGTCCAAGGCTGGTCTTGAGATCCTGGGCTCAAGCAATCCTGCCTCCTTGGACTCCCAAAGTGTTGGGGTGGCTGGAGTGAGTCACCGCAACCAGCCTGACTTAATACATCTGGTCTCACTACGTCCTGAACACATGCCCTTGAAGAACTCTAGTCAAGAGAGAGTCAGCAAGAGACTTTCAGCATTCTCTCCACAAACCAGTGAGGTGGATGGTGGCCAAGTGGCATGTGTT
The DNA here is from genome assembly GCF_028885625.2 of Pongo pygmaeus. NCBI lineage: Eukaryota > Metazoa > Chordata > Mammalia > Primates > Hominidae > Pongo > Pongo pygmaeus. The sequence continues at coordinate 31,551,108 of NC_072397.2, read as the reverse complement.
ACTGTGGTTTTAGGTGGCCACATGTAGAGGATAGATTTCAAATGTTTCCAGAGAGGTGCAAGCCACAGTCATTCGGGGCATCCAAGCTTGGGATGTGGTTTCTGACAGCATCTTAAGGGCCAGGAAGGGCCAGGATCTGTCACGGCCAGTGTTCCAGGGTGGGGACAATGGAACCCAAGGAAGAGGGAGTCATCCATCCACACTGAGCTCCAGCACTAAGCCCCACCATGCAGACTAAATCAGAAGGAACAATCCCTCCTCCTACATTCCACATCCCTCCACTGAACTTGGGAGCAGATCTGTTTTCCAAATACGAGGTGACTCTTGGTTTGAAGTGAATCACAAGGGGCCCAGCTTTGTTGAGTTGGCAGGATAAAGCAGTCATTCTGTGTCGCAAAATGAGATATGCATCGAATCTAGAATCTCCAGTTAAAACCAATGATGGTGGCCAGGTGAAGTGGCTCATGACTGTCATCCCAGCACTTTGGGAGGCCAAGGCTAGCAGATCACAGTCAGGATTGTGAGATCAGCCTGGTCAATATGGTGAAACCCTGTCTCCACTAAAAAAAAAACAAAAGTTAGCAGGATAGGGTGGCATGCACCTTTAATTTCTGCTACTAGGGAGGCTGAGGCAGGAGGATCACTGGAAGCAAGGATGCGGAGACTGCAGCCAGCCAAGACCATGCCACCGTGTTGGTGACAGAAGGAGACACCATTTACCTAGAGGGATAAAGGAACAACAGAGTCCCCACCAGGATGGAAGTTCCCTAGGTAGTGAGGGAGAGAGGGAGGGGCCTCTGGAAGGGAAGGAGAGAAAGCAGTTGCCCCAGTCTTTGTGAAGTTGGCCAGGCCTTCCTCAGTGCCACCTTTCAATAACAGTGGCCACTTTCAATAACAGTGGCCGTTCAATAACAGTGGCCGCTAGGTGATGACCTATTTATTTGAAAAGAAAAAAAAATTATTTTGAAAAATTGCAATTTAGGCTGGGCACAGTGACTCACACCTGTTATCCCAGCACTTTGAAAGACTGAGGTCGGCAGATCCCTGAAGGCCAGGAATTCAAGACCAGCCTGGGCAACATGGTGAAACCCTGTCTCTACTGAAAAAACAAAAGTTAGGCGAGTAAGGTGGCATATGCCTACCCTGAGTAGGCTAGTAATCTCAGCTACTCAGGATGCTAAGGCAGGAGAATCACTGGAACTAGGGAGGTGGAGATTGCAGCCAGCCAATAAAACACCACAGCCTGGGCTACAGAGCAAGACTCTATTTAAAATAAATTAATAAATAAATAAGTGAATGAATGTATGTAAAAAGAAAAATGCAAGGAAATGGAGGAACTCGGGAAGGCTCCACTCATTCCTAAAGACCAGAGCAGAAAAACAGGACCATCAAGTTCAGACATAGGCCATTTTGAATCTGTTGTCACCATGCTCAATTGGTGTCAAAGAAGGTTAGGTTTCTGTGCCACCCATCTGTCATCACCACTTTTGTCAAGTATAACTGCAGGGTCATGACTACACAGTGGTCTCTCAACCCACTGAATGCATTCGTATTTTTATGAGCCTGGTTGGGAGAATGAACAGAATATTTGGAAAAGTACTCACCGTGTGTTCTTTGGTCTCCCATGTCTCTTGTGAAACCAATCAAATTTATGGTCCATTTCTTTCTTTCAGCCCTAGACCATCCATAGATTTCCTAAATAAAAGAAGAGTGAATGCATTTTATGGAACAAGGATGAAAAACAACCAAGTGAAAATTTCAGAGGCTTGTGATACACAGGGGTACACAGAATGAGGAGACTTCCAGAATCCAAACAAAGACAGACAGAAGGAGGCATGGGAGGAAACGAATTGAGAAAAGAGAGATAGCAAAAAAGATTAAGAAAAATAAATGTAAAGAAAAAGAGACAGAGATGTGAAGGGAAGAAAGATAAAGAAAATAGAAATACAGAGAAACAGAAAAAGTGAATAAGAAATGATAGAAAGAAGGGAGGAAGAAAAAGAGAGAAGAAAGAAAAAGAAAAGAAAGAAAGAAAAGGAAAGAAAGAGGAAGAAAAAAGAAAAATAAAGGAAATAAAAAGAGAGGAGTGTATCAAGGCTTACATCTGTAATCCCAACACTTAGGGAGGGAGGTTTGATGTGGAAGAATTGTTTGAGCCCACCAGTTTGAGACCAGCCCTGAGAATACAGTAAGACCACTTCTCTACTTTAAAAAAATAAAATAAAATAAAATGTTAGCTGGGCGTGTAGTTTCAGCTCCTTTGAAGCCTGAGGTGGGAGCATCCATTGGGCTCAGGAGGTGGAGGTTGCGTTGGGCCTTGGTCAGGTAAATGCACTGCAGCCTGTTGTCCAGGCTGGTCTTGAATTCCCGAACTCTAGCCAACTGCCTGCCTCAGCCTCTGAAATTGCACCTGCCATATTCAATGGCCCTGGGGGTATCAGTGACAGATTTTAGAAGACAAGGTTGTTATGCCACATTGCCCAGGTTGGTCTCGACTTGAACCCGGGAATTTGAGGCTACGGTGAGCCAAGGTCATGCCACTGCACTGCAATCTGGATGATAAAGCAAGACCCCAACTCTGAATATCTAAATAAGAAAAACAATAACAATAATAACAACAATAATACAAAGAAATAATAACAAACAACAGCAGTAATAATAAACTAGTGAGAGTGAAAAATATAAAAATAAAAAAGGTAATTTAGAACACATTTAATTGTAGTAATTTCAAGGAGTTATTTCTTTAACCTGTCTCTCTTACTTTCTGAAACAGGATTTTTCTCTGTCAGTCAGGCTGGAGGGCAATGGCGTGATCATGGCTCACTGCAGCTTTGACGTCCCAGAATCCAGGTATTCCTGCAGTCTCAGACACTTGGAAGGCTGAGATGTCAAGATCACCTGAAGGAGCCCAGGAATGTTGAGGTTGTGATGAGCCGAGACTGCATTCTCACATTCCACATTTTCAAAAAAAAAAGAAGAAGAAGTAAACGTAAAACAACAGCAACTTCAGTGTATAGAAAGAGTATGAAAAGTAAAAGGAAAAAGAAAAACAAAATGAAGAGCAACTGAAAATACTGTGGAAACAATTGGAGAGGAAGAAACGACGTAGTGAAAGAGCGACACCTAGTAGATGCAGGTGGTAGTGCTGCTGACCAGAGTTATCCGTTCTACCTTAGAAATCCCAAGTTGACGGTCAAGTCCAACGCTCCCTGCCGACATCTTATGGACCCAGGGCTTGCGGACGGACCCAGTTGGAACTTTATCACACCAAGCCGGCCCACCTTTGATGCCATCTAACTCCGCCGACCTGCCCGCAGTTTCCCCACTGTCCGCTGGTTGGCCAGGAGAGCGGAGAGAGGAGGAAAGCACAAGAGTGACCAGTTCATATCCCATCCCCGCGCGCCTGGGCTAGAGAGAGAGGCCGTGACCCCAACGGCCACCACTGGGCACGCGTGAACACTACTGGGACAGGAACCGCAGGGGCACACCCTCCGACAACCACTCCTCAGTCATCCTCACCAGGCTCGATGAATCCAATCTCAGCCCCTGGAGGAGTTCCCAGCGGGGTGTGGGGAGGAGGTGGAATCGGAGAGGTGGAAAGAAGAGCAGGGGCGCCACTCCTACCTCAGCAACCCCTGGTGCGGCAACTTGGAAAGCCCGAGGGTGGGGACCCTCACCTCCCGAATTCACAGCAGGCGCCGATGGGCTCTCGCGAGAGACACCCACTGCGTGCTCCAGGGCTCTGGCGTGGGTGGGCATGAGCGGGCCAGGGAAAGAGGTTCTCGGGAACAGGAGAAAGGAAGGAAGTTATATGTCAAGGGCTGAATTACACAGGACATGCCACATCACCAGTTCCCCCGCACACGGGTGCAGTGAACCTTGTGTGGAGGTCTGACTTTCAATAGATAGCAGCGAGGGAGCTGCTTTGCTCCATAGAAAACCCTGACCCAGAAGCAAGACATCTACGAATAGTTTAGCATCAGGTTCCCCACAAACACGTTATGTGATGGGTCAGGGGGTGACCGCCTTTCTAGCAGCAGCTCGTTTCCCAGGATGAGGGGCTGTCTGCACCAGATCCCGGTTCCTGGAGCATGACAGGACTTGCCCAGCGTGGGATGGAGCGGTCCCCCAGAGGGGACTGCAGAAGACCGCCTACCCGAGGCCAACAAAGGTTCCGAGGCGCTGCCGTGTCGGTCCTCCTGGGTGAGATTCTGACTTACAGTCGTTCAGTCGTAATCCCGCATATGGTAGCTTTACCCCATTGGCTCCTCAGACAAGGACGTACACCAAATGTCCGAACCTGTGATTTCTCTCCTACTGAGCAGGATTAACATGGCAGCAACACATGGGCAACAACACATGGGGAACAGACACAGTAAAACTAACCTGTCTCCCATGGGTCTAACCATAATGCTTTCCAGCTCATGCGCACCGCTCTCTGATGAATCCATTCCAGTTTGTCTTGCCCTTCGCAAAGAAAAGAGAACTCGCCAACGGCGGTGGCTCATGTCTGTAATCCCAGCAGTTTGGGAGGTTGAGGAGGGCCGATCATCTGAGATCAGGAGTTCAAGATCAGCTTGGACAACATAGTGAAACCCTGTCTCTATAAAAATACAAAAATTAGCTGGGCATGATGGCGAGTGCCTGTAATCCCAGCTACCCAGGAGGCTGAAGTGGGAGAACCGCTTGAACCCGGGAGGCGGATGCCTCCCGCTTGAACCCGGCAGGCGCACATGCCACCACGCTGGGCTAATTTTTGTATTTTCAGTAGAAACGGGGTTTCACCATGGTGGCCAGGCTGGTTTTGAACTCCTGACCTCAAGCAATCGGCCTGCCTTGGCCTCCCAAAGTTTTGGGATTACAGGCGTGAGCCACCGCACCCAGCCTATGTGTATAGAGCTCCTAGAGAGAAAAGCCACTATTATTTTTATTGTAACAGTAAAAAAAAAATAGAGCTTTTTTTTTTTTTCTTTGAGTAAGAGTTTCATTCTTGTTGCCCCGAATGCAGTGCAATGGCCCGATCTCAGCTCACTGAAACCTCTGCCTCTGAGGTTCAAACTATTCTCCTACGCTGGCCTCTCAAGTAGCTGGGATTACAGGCATGTGTCACCACACCTGGCTAATTTTGTATTTTTAGTAGAGACAAAATTTCACCATGTTGGTCAGGCAATTATCGAACTCCTGACCTCAGGTGATCCACCTGCCTTGGTCTCCCAAAATGCTGGGATCACAGGCGTGAGCCACTGTGTCTAGCTTTCTTTTCTTTTCTTTTCTTTTTTCGAAATAGTGTCTCCTTCTATTTCCTAGGCTGGAACACAGTGACATAATCCTAGTTCACTGCAGCATCAAACTCCTGGAGCTCAAGCAATCCTCCAATCTCAGCCTCCCAAGAGCTAGGATTATAGGTGCACACCACGCTCAGGTATTTTTTTCTTTCTTTCTTTTTCTACACAAAAATGTCTCAACATGGATTTTTTATTTTTTTCTTTTTTAACAGAGATGATGTCTCACTATGTTGCCCAGGGTGGTCTCAAACTCCCCACCTCAAACCATCCTTACATCTTAGCCTAGATAAGTGCTAGGATTACAGGCATGAGCCACTGCACCCAGCCCCAATAATTTTTATTTTATTTTATTATTTTTTTTGAGGGAGAGTCTTGCTCTGTCAACCAGGCTGGTGTGCAGTGGTGTACTCTCAGCTCACTGCAACCTCTGCCTCCCAGGTTCAAACAGTCTTCCTGCCTCAGCCTCCTGAGTAACTAGAATTACAGGCGCATGCCACCACGCCTGGCTAATTTTTGTATTTTTGGTAGACAAGGGGTTTCACCATGTTGGCCAGGCTGGTTTCAAACTCCTGACCTCAAGTGATCCACCCGCATGGCCTCTCAAAGTGCTGGGATTATGGGTGTGAGCCACTACACACGGCTCCCAAGAACTCTCTGAAGGCACCTAGTGTCACGAGAACAGATAGCTAAACTGTACCTGAAAAAGTGGCTTAAGTTGGGAAATTTTTGGCGGATTTGGGGAAACTTAGTGCAAATTTTAAACATGAGGCCTTTTGTCAGATCACCTACATTCCTGGGATTCTATGTGGGTTTGTCACAGATGTGTGGTGTGACAAATTACATGGCTTCTACCACTTCATTTGATCAGCCTCCCATTGACTTTCAGTTAAGTCCTGCAGAATTGCTTCTCAGATTATTTCTTTCCACAAGACAAAGCTATTTCATAGTCTCTAACTTCCCCATTTTGTGGCTGTTAATTTATACTTATAGGTTTTTCAACTCCTTAGTCTGATTTTCTTTTTATGAAAGCTTTAACCTGTGCTATTTTGAGGGAAATACTGATGCATATCTAAACTTTAATAGTATTTTTCACCCTGCTTACAGACACATGGTGAATAATTTTTCAGGTGTTAGGAAAACCGATCATCATGAGAATGTAGCAACTTTTACTTTGCAGTAACTTTTAAAATTATAGCCATGGTGTTCAGTAAAAGGGGACCTTCCCCCTGTAGGTGTTTGGGGAGGAGTGAAGTACTGTCCTCCATTTTGTTAGTAACCTGCTTATGGATGGGGCATTATCACCCAGAAAGGAAAGAGATACCATGGTATGCAGTTACACGCAGCTGGAGCAAGAGCAAGAAAAGGAAACTCTCTCATGTTTTCCATGCAGAGCCGGCATTTAGACCTCTACCCCAGGCAGGGCCTACAAATCTCTGGTAGCTGTGAGCACCTGTTTTGTTTCTGCCTTCTTCCTTTTGGCAATTTTGGGTTTTGGGTTTTTTTTTTTTTTTTTTTTTTGAAACAGAGTCTCACTCTGTTGCCCAGGCTGGAGTGCAGTGGCGCAATCAAGGCTCACATCTAGCTCAACCTCCAAGGTTCATGCCATTCTCCTGCCTCAGCCTCCTGAGTAGCTGGGACCACAGGCGCTCACCACCATGCCCAGCTAATTTTTTTTGTGTGTGTGTGTGTGTTTTTAGTAGAGACGGGGTTTCACCATGTTAGCCAGGATGGTCTCGATCTTCTGACCTGGTGATCCACCCGCCTCAGCCTCCCAAAGTGTTGGGATTACAGGCGTGAGCCAACGCGCCCGGCCTTTTTTTTTTTTTTAGACAGACTTTCACTTGGTCAACAGGCTGGAGAGCAGTGGTGAGATCTTGGCTCACTGCAGGCTCTGCCTCCCAGGTCCAAGTGATCCTCTTGTTTCAGCCTCCCAATTAGTTGGAACTACAGGTGCGCACCACATCAGACAGCTGAATTTTTGTTTGTTTATTTGTTTTGTTTTGTTTTGTTTTTGAGACGGAGTCTTGTTCTGTCAACCAGGCCGAACTGCAGTGGCACTATCTTGGCTCACTGCAAACTTCGCCTCCCGTGTTCCCTCCATTGTCCTGCCTCAGCCTCCCGAGTAGCTGGGACTACAGGTACCCACTACCGCGCCCGGCTAACGTTTTTTATATTTTTAGTAGAGACAGGGTTTTTGTATTTTTTTTATTTTTAGTAGCCAGGATGGTCTCGATCTCCTGACCTCATGATCCGCCCTCCTCAGCCTCCCAAAGTGCTGGGATTACAGGCGTGAGCCACCGCGTCCGGCCGGACAGCTGATTTTTGTATTTTTAGTAGAGATGGGGTTTAGCCATGATGCCCAGTCTAATCTTGACCTCGTGATCTCAAGTGATCCGCCCACCTCAGCCTTTCAAAGTGCTGTGATTACAGGTGTCAGTCACCTTGCCTGGTCTGTTGACAATATGGGGGGCATGTAAAATATCTGCACCCCTTTTAGCCAGTAAAACACAGAAGACTATAGTATGTGACTTCTCCATTCTCCCTCTTTCTCTGCTCTCCTAAATATTAAAGGGTTCTCCTTTTCCCAAGCCCAGTGGCAAAGCCTCAGGAAGGGTGGAGGTATCAGAAGCATCCAAAGGGATCCCATCAAGTAACTCCAAGTCAGTCTCATTCAACCCATTGGAAATTCCTGCCATCCTGTATGCCCTGGACTCCTCCTAATGCAGGCAGATAATATCCTTGGTGTGCTGCTAGGATGGAGACTCCCTCATCTTTCCTCTTCTTCTTGAGAAAAAAAAAAAATGACTGGTTACGGTGGCTCATGCCTGTAATCTCAACACTTTGGGAGGCCAAGGCAGGGGGATCATTTAAGGTGAGGAGATCGAGACCAGCCTGGCCAACATGGTGGAACGCCATCTCTACTAAAAATACAAAGGTTAGCCAGGGGTGGGGGCAGATGCCTGTAATCCCAGCAACTCAAGAGGCTGAGGAAAAAGAATCACTCGAACCTGGAAGGCAGAGGTTGCCATGAGCCAAGATCACACCACTGCACTCCAGCCTAGGCAACAGAGCAAGACTCTGCCTAAAAATATATAAAAATATAATATAACATATGAATATATTATATTTATATATATAAATTTTTAAATGAATAGAATTCATCACTTAACTTCTAAAGCTACTTCTCTCGATGAAATTCTGGGCACTTAGGAGTCAGTAGTGGTATATTGAGTGTATGGCTCTTGCTCACAGGTGCTTCTTTTCTGTCCCGTGGCAGGTGGCACAAACAGAAAGCTTCCGCAAAACTGAGAGCTCCTTTTACCCATGGATCAGGAACAAAGTTTGCACCTACACTGTCAGGCTGTTTGGATGTCAGCAGTTAGTTTAGCTTTGCGTCTTCAGAACAATTGTTCTTAGCTACTTAAAAAAAAAGAAAAAAAGAAAAGGAAATGAAAGAAAAGAAAACTTAAAATGTTCTTCATTGATCATTCAGGAGCATACTGTTTAGTTTCTATGTATTTGTACAATTTCAAAAGTTCACCTTGTTGTTGACTTCTAGTTTTAGTCTGTTGTGGTCAGAAAAGATATTCGATATAATTTCAATAATTTTAAATTTGTTGAGACTTGTTTTGTGGCCTAACATACGGTAGAATAGACTAGAATAGGGAGAATGTTTCTTGTGCTGATGAGAGAATGGGTTTTCTGCATCTGTCGGATGAAATGTTTTGTAAATATCTCTTTGTTAGTCTAAAATGCAGCTACTTTTTTGTTTTTTTTAAGACAGAGTCTCTGCTGCCCAGACTGGAGAGTGGCAGCATGATCTTGACTCACTGTGACCTCCACCTCCCATGTTCAAGCAATTCTTATGCTTCAGCCTCCCAAGTAGCTGGGATTACAGATGCCTGTCACCACACCCAGCTAATTTTTGTATTTTTAGTAGAGACAGCATTTTACCATGTTGGCCAGGCTGCTCTCAATCTCCTGGCCTCAAGGAATCTGCCTGCCTCAGCCTCCCAGAGTGCTGGGGCTACAGGTGTGAGCCACTGTGTCCATCCTAAAGTGTAGTATAAATCATGTTTTGTTGCAGATCTTCTATCTAGATGATCAGTTCAGTGTGAGAATGGGGTGTTGAATTCCCCAGCTATTGTATTGGCCTCTATGTCTCCCTTTAGATCTAATAATATTTGGTTTATATTATATATATGAATGCTCCAGTGTTGGGTGCATATATATCTAGAATTGTTACATCCTCTTGCTGAATTGATCTCTTTATCATTATATAATAACCTTTGTCTTTTTAAAATCATTTTTGACTTAAAGTCTGTTTCATCTGACACAGGTACAGCCACCCTGCTTGCTTTTGGTTTCTGTTAGCATGGTATATCTTTTTCCACACTTTCAGTCTATGGGTGTCTTTACAGATGAAGTGAGTTTCTTGTAGGCAACATATAGTTGGGCCATGTTTTTCAATCCATTCAGCCAGTCTATTTATTCTAAGGGGGGAAATTTAATCAGTTTACATTCAAGATTATTATTCATAGGTGAGGACTTCTCTCATTTTGTTAATTATTTTCTGTATATATATATATATACATTGTATATATTATATATTTTATATATTGTATATTTTTTTTATATATATATATATACTTTGTTCCTTTCTTCCCCTCTTAATTGTTCATCCCTGTAATTTGGTAGTTTTCTGTAGTGATAAAGTTTGATGCTTTTCTCTTTCTCCTTTGTGTATGTGCTCTACCAGTGAGTTTTATACTTTTTTTGTGTTTTCTTGATAGTAATTATCATTTCACTTGCAGATGTGGGACTCCCTTGAGAATTTCTTGTAAGTCTCGTGTAGTGGTGATGAATTCTGTCAGTTTTAGCTTGTCTGAGACATTTCAGGCATTTAGCTTCAGGAACTGATTCTAGTTCCCTGCCCTGTGGCGACAAGTAGAAACAGATCCCTGGTACCCTGCTTAGGTACAAACCCCACTAGATATGAGCAGATGAGACAACCAAATCCCTCTATTTTGCCAGGGATTAATTCATTCCCAGGATTGTAAATATGACCTTTCATTTTTCATCTCACAGAAGCATGAGATTGGAAATTGAGCTGGGCAGTCTGCCCAGGAAGACATTACGATGTGTACAACACAATGAACAACTAAGGAAGTGCCTTTAAAGGCATTTACAGCACATAGCTTTTTTTTCTTTTAATTTTGCTGCTCTTTATTTGTAGTAGCAAGTAAGGAATTAAGAAAGCAAAAATAAGTGCTTTGACTAGGTCTTTTGCCTTTGAAAGTAGCATTCGTAAAATCCCCTCTTTTTTTTATTCGTATAAACTTTACCCAATTCACTCTGCCCCCCAGCACATCTGTGTTCACATGCTGTTCTTGCTGGTCTCAGTTTTTAAAAGCTTACTCCAAAATTACATGAAAGCAATCCCACTTTGACAAAATCAGAATTCTGTTAGGAATGGCTTACCATGAGGCTGTTGAAACAGGCCCAGCAAGACTTTAGTACTTTTTATTTCAACCTCTCTCAGTTAAACCTACAATTTGGTAGTTGATATTATTACCTCCCTTTGGCAGGCCTTGGAGAAATAACAAAGTCCAAAGTAGTCTCCTCATTCAAAGATGTTGCAAATGAAGGCTGTTTTGATCTTTCTGTATTCGCATTTGGGTTTTAATCTTTCTGGGCTCCTGACAGAAAATTCCTTTAAATTTATTATATAATTCCAAAATATTGGACATACTTGTTTCAAGTATCTGTCAATATCCTTACTCCTTTCATTCCACTTCCCAGTGCCCTCATTAGTTATCAGGTCCTACTGATTTTTATCTCCTAAGTATTTCTCAAATCTGTCTTCTCTGTGTGTATTGTTGGTTATATAACTCCATCTCCATTGTCACTGTGCTGCTTTGGACTATCTTTTCTTGTCTAGATCAGTGCCTGACTTACATTATGAGCTTCATAAAGTCTTATCAATGAATGAATGATTCATAATCTCGGCAACTGCATTGTAACACGTAACTGAAAAAAAAAAAAATCTTAGATCATCTTCCAAGTAAAAACCTCTATCTAAAATGCAAATCTTAATTTGATAATCTCCAGCTTAATAAACCTCTTAGATGGCTCCAAGACATCCCCAAAACCATCTCTCATTTCACTGATCAAAAAAATAAAATTTTAAAAATTTAAAACTAAAAAAATTGAACACTTTATTGGTCAAAAAGCAAAAACAAAAATGATCTCTGAGCATACTTCACTCACACTCTGCCCTGCTTTGCACCTCTCTTCCACCCCCAGCCTACAAGGACCATCCAATAACCTCTTCTTTGCTAAATAACCCTTACCGTCCTTCCTCAATACTCATACTTTCTCCTTAGAAACTTTTCCCCCCACTTCCTGGAAACAGTAGATTCTTTCTTGTTTATGGTTTTTGCAATGACATCAGCCATTTAGAACTCATGATGTGCCTCGGCCCCACTATCTGCCTCTCCACAAATCTTGCTCAGACAATCCATCAGTGTTTAGTCAGAGATCCAAAGTAAGGAGTTAGAAGGGAGATTCAGACTTGGTTTTTTTTTGGGGGGGGGGGTTGAAGCTAGAAAACTAATCTATGTTGAACGCAAAGCAAACCAAGTAATAGCCAACCTATGCATCCTAGGAATAACTATTGCTTTTTATTTTTGCACCCAGCCATTCTCTCCACATTATGGTCTCCTTCTTTACATTTCTTTTAAACATGGTATAGTAACACAACGCTGTGTGAGAAATGGGATTCAGAAAACTGAGATACAGGTCTTCTCCAGCTATGCTATGAGTCAGCCATGAAAACTCTCTGGGCCTCACTGACTGAATTATAATATCTGACTTTAATGAGGATTATATTCATTGAACTCTGAGGTCCTGTCCATTTATTTCATCCTGATTCAAAGACCACAGAGAACCTCTAACTCAGATGTTTTTACCTAGGCTTCTTGTAGGTCTGGGAAAATGATGAAATAACTTCAAGGGGACCACGAGCTCTTTAAATTCTATCTAAAATCCAAGGTCGGGTGCTGTGCCCAAAGCCTGTAATCCCAGCACTTTGGGAGGCTGTGATGGGCAGATTGCCTGAGCTCAGGAGTTCAAGACCAGCCTGGGAAACATGGCAAAACCCTGTATCTATTAAAATACAAAATAATCTGCCTGAAGTAGTGGCACATGCCTGTAGTCCCAGCTACTCAGGAGATTGAGACACAAAAATTGCTTGAATCCTGGAGGCAGAGGAGGTTGCAGTGAGCTGAGATCATGCCACTGCACTCCAGCCTGGTAGACAAAGAGAAACTCTGTCCCAAAAAATAAATAAATGAATTAAAAAATAAGCAAATGAATAAATAAGTAAATAAATAAATAAGTAAAATTAATTCTATGTAAAATCCTATGTCAGTTGGCTGCATCACCTTGGCCCACAGAGGGGGTTTTCTTATCTTTTTTTCTCTTCCAAGGTAATGATAGTCTATAGCTCACTGCTGCCTTGGCCTCCTGGGCTCAAGCAGTCATCCCACCTCGGTCTCCTGGGTAGCTAGGATCACAGGCACACCCCACACTGCCCAGCAAATTAAAAAAAAAAAAAGAGACTGGGCAAAGTGGTTCATGCCATGAATCCCAGAATTTTGAGAGGCCAAGGCAAGAGGATTGTTTGTTTCCAGGAGTTCAAGAAGCTGAGAAATATAGAAACCCCATTTCTACTATGAAAAAAAATAAATAAAACATTAGTTGGGGCCAATGGCAATCACCTGTGGTGCCAGCCATTTCTGAGGCTGAGGAAGAGGATTACTTGAACCTAGGAGTTCAAGGTTGCATTGAGCTATGATTGTGCCTTTGGATTCAGCCTTGATGACACAGCAAGACTCTGTCAAAAAAAAAAAAAAAAGGCTACAGGCAAGAAAGTACTTGGATAACAGTAAAAAAGTTGAACTCATGACATTGGACTTTATGGAATGTGTTTACCCCAGATGTGTTTATTGTATGATAGGTCCCTCCTAGATAGTATTCAAGGTTTAATACAGAAACAGAGCAAGACTCTGTTTCAAAAATAAAATAAAATAAAATAAAATAGCCGGCCATTGTGGCTTGCACCTGTAGTACCAGCTGCTCAGAAGGTTGAGGCAGGAAGATGTCTTGAGCCCAGAGAGTTAGGGGCTGCATTGAGCTATGATCACGCCACTGCACTCCAGCCTAGGTGGCAGAAAAAGATGCTGTCTCTAAAAAAAATGATAACAAAAGTAACTAAAAAAGAACCTTGGGCCCCACCTGAGTCATTCAAATTCATTTGCTTTATCACAGGGCCATGGAACTTGTCCCGGTATCCTAAAAGATGCCTCAGTGAGTTAACAAAAGTACTGGTATTGAAAGACCTGTCAACATGCTGTGACAAAGAGAAGTCTCTTCTGTGAGGCTGGGAAGTAGGGCCAAATGACGGGTTTTTTTTTGTTTTTTTTTTTTGAGGAGCTGATTTAAGACAACTAAAATGGTTGTCGGAGAGCACAAGAATCTAAGGAAGGCTGAGACCATGAAACTGTGGTGGCCTCAGCTGGTGCTTCTGTGAGTTTTCTCCTCTCTCAGCAGGGTGGAGTCAGCAGCAGGGAAGGCAGATGGTGGGATGACTCGAAGTTTGGGTTTTATCAGAGGAGAGTAGGAGGAAAATGTGTAAGGCAGATCAGGGAGTGTTACTAAGGGGCTCAGGTTCTAGATCGTGGGCCCAGCAGGTAGGTAATAAGGGTCATGAGGGACTGGGAAGATGCATGGCAAAGGGTCCTGAAAACCAGGGGAATATGGCAACACCAGGGCCCTGACAGTTCCAGGAAGGGAGAAGGTCTAACAGGAATGCCCTTGCACCTGTGAAGGAGAGCAGTAAGGCTAGGAGGCTGCAGAGAGTGGATAATTCAAAGGTGAACTTTCTATTCTACAACATATCCCTGGATGTCATCCCGATGGAGATCTAAGATAAAAAATGCTCTGCCATGAAAATGCCTTACATGGTCGTAACTATGAATCATAAAATTGCCTTTTCAGCTGTAAATGACCTGCAGCTTCGTTTACCATTTTATACTTCAGATGTCATGTAACATCTAGAAGCAATACCCTCTCCCGTTGCAAGTCAAAGCAAAATCAGAAAATGTTCAGTGGAAAGGAACAAACAAACAAACAGAAGACAAAAGACAGCAATAGAATAAAGCTGCAAACCCAAAGCACCAGGAAAGGAGAGGGAAAAAACCTTCAATATAGACAAGCTTTGATGTTGTGTGATCTGTGAAAATGTATAGAAATGTTACCTTACCAAAAAATTCCCGAAGTGCTTTACTTGCCAACCACTGGAAGGAAGTAGAAATTCCCACTCAGGGTGTTACTTTTAATTATCATTCCCTTTATGTTGTTTCCTATAATAACAACAGGCATTCTAGAGACGATTTACCAAGATGGCCAAATGAGGTGTCAGATGAGTACCTGTACCCATGAGCCCCTTTACCTCAGGCCTCCTTATGCAAATTTGACAGACTCTTCTGAGCCCCACTAGATTAAAAAACAGACATAATTGGAGCAGCTGGGCTGGAAGCACAGCTGGGTCGTCACCATAGAGACCAGACTCTAGAACCACGTGCTCTTCCTTGCCCCAGTGTTTCTCCCCACTATTGCTTTTCATAGCTGCAGCCCACCTGGACCTGGGTCTTTCTCAGATGATCTCCACATCAGTGCTTGTCAGCATTGATGCGCACACAGATCACTTGTGCAACTTGAGAAAATACAGATTCAGACTCAGTGGCTGGGGTGGAGACTCTGGATCAATGTGTTTAACAAGCCCCCGGGTGATTCTTGTGGTCATCAGATGGTCCTAGTTCCACACCAGGAGGAGCTATTTAGAGCCTGTAAAATAGCTATTCCCCTATCCAGTGTCTGAGTCCCAGACTTCTGGATTCTGCCAGTACTCAGATGCTTCTGGGACATGATGCTTCCTGTTCACCTTGGGTCAACACGTCAGAAAGAACTTCCTATATTGAGTTGAGATCTGTTTACCTAGGACCCACATTCACCTGGCCTACTTCTGGACCTTGGATTTTATGTAGCAGGCTTAAGGCCTTAGAAAGTGGCTGGAATGTCCCTCAAGTATTTTCTTCAGGCAAAAAATGCCAGGTCCTCTGGCTAGTAATTTTTAATTTTTTTTAGAGACACGGTCTCACCATGTTTCCAGGCTGGTCCCAAAGTCCTGGGCTTAAGTGATTGTCCCACCTCAGACTCCCAGATTGCTGAGATTACAGGCATAAGCCACCATACCTGGTCTTCACTAACCTTTTTATGCTATGGTTTGGTCATTCTGGTCATTTCTTTCTTTTCATTTTAATTAATTAATTATTTGTTTGTTTATTTAATTATTTATTTATTTTTGGAGATGAGTTTCACTCTTGTTGCCCAGGCTGGAGTGTAACGGCATGATCTGGGCTCACTGCAAACTCCGCCTCCCATTTCAAGCAATTCCCCTGCCTCAGGCTCCCGAGTAGCTGGGATTACAGATACCCAGCACCACTACTTTGTATTTTGGTAGAGACAGGGATTCACCATGTTGACCAGGCTGGTTTCGAACTTGTGACTTCAGGCGATCCACCTCCCTCAGCCTCCCAAAGTGCTGGCATTACAGGCGTGAGCCACCACACCTGGCCACAGTCATTTCCTTCTGATCCTGCTCTGTGTGTCTTTAGGCCTCTCCTCTTGTGATACCCATGCTGCAAAAGTAGCTGGGGACTGTTACCTCCTCATTACAGATAGTCTTTACGTGACTCAGGTTGTACTTGCTGTCAGCCATCATCCTTAAAGTCATTTTTGCACATGCTGTGGATCAGCCACATTTCTTCCTAGTCAGTAATAACTATACTTAACACTTCTGAGAATTAGTATAGCAAGATGGTTCTGGAATGAGACTGCCTAGTGGGAAGCACTATGATTGGCACCATGTGTTATGCATCACCATCATCATCATCATCATCATCTTCCATCAGCATCACTATCACCACAATCGTCATCACCATCACCATCATCACATCACCATCACTGCCATCATCATCAGTATCACTACCATTTTCACCATCACAATCATTACCATTGCTATCATCAGTAACATCATCACCATCACTATCACCACCATCATCATCACCATCACCATCATCGCCATCACTGTCACCATTGTCATCATCATCAACATCAACAACATCAAGATCATCACATCACCATCAACACCATCACCATCACCATCACTATCACTACCAGTATTACCATCACCATCATTACCATCACTATCACAATCATACCACCATCACCATCACCACCATCAATATCACCACCATCATCACTAACATCATCATCATCACCAATCATCACCATCACTTTCACCATCATCATTGCCATAATGACTATCACCGTCATCACCATCACTGTCATCACCACATCATCATACCATCACCATCATCACTAACACCAACATCATCAGCACCACCATCATCACCATCACCATAATCACCAGAACCATCACCCATCACCATCACCACCATCATCTTCACCACCACCATCATCATACCATCACCATTATCACCACCACCACCACCATCACCATCATCATCACCACCATGATAAGTAAGCACTTTGCCTACATTAACTGATTTAATTCTCACAACGTCATAATGTAGGGGCTATTATCCCAGTTTTACAAGTGAGGAAGTGGGACTTCACAAGATTGTTTTGTGCCAAGGGTAACAGTGACAAGAATCTAAACCTTGGCAGTGTCCTTTGGTTGGATTTGTTTATGTTGTCGACCAAAGTGCAAGACTGCATCTGTCCCTGCTATTCATAAATTTCATCTTTTAGTCAGCACCTTGCCCTTATTTTACACTATCTTTTGGATTCCTGGTTCTATCATCTCAAGTGTATCTGCTTCTAGCTTCATACTGTCTGTGACATTGTGAGAAAAACATGTATCTTCACCTAGATCATACACAAGGTCAGAGGCCATGTGGCAACTCCCTACAGATTCTGCTTACTGAGGCCCAATGGTGCACATCTCCTGAAGCTCCCTGAGCCTGTAGTCCTGTAACACACTCAGAGAAGCCTAGGGAGTGGTCAGGCATGATTTGTATTTGAACATTGTTTGTATTTGGTTCCCAAGAAACATGTTTCCTCCTCGCTTTCAGGTCTCCATTCTAGAATCTTTTCCAAGATGGACCGCTCCCTCCAAATTTATGGTTGCTGAAATCAATCCTCTGGGCAGGACCAGATGTGAGGTACAAATAGAAAGCAGGGTCTGCAGAACATGTATCCCAGAGGAGATAATGACCAGTTAATCCCTGTGAATAGTTAAATCTAGGAGACTACACCTGGGCTTCAGGGCTCCCTGCCTCTGAATCCAGCAGTGCAGATGAAAGCCTCTATGGTCACCCTAAATAATAGGTGGCTGAGTAGCCATGGTGTTGCCAGCATTTCTATAAAGGAAAAGCTCAGAGCATCAATCTCATCAGAGGGGAGGCTGGGGCTGGCCTTGAATTTTAGTTGTATGTATATTTGGGGCAATTTGCAGGGAGGGGGTGCCCTGATAGAGATTAAGTGAGCTAAATCCCCCACATAAACCCATTTTGTGCCTCTGTTCCTGTGCCAACTGACCAGAAAGGCTGGACTGATTTCTCCCCTCTCTCCTTTCCTGGTTGTGTTCTCTGACCCTGGGTGATTAATGTAACCTAGCTATGTTCAATTACCCATCCTTTTCACGATGTCAGGATGTCTGCCACCTGTCCCTGGTGCTCTTCTTGGCTTCCCATGAGCCGTGACAATGGGAGTCTTGTGAACTTGAAGGAGAGTAATGGGCCCTGTGTCTGCCATCAGTCTGGGCTCCCTAATCACATGATTGTCACTGGAGCCTGCCTGAGCTGGGAAGTTGCAAAACAAGCATATAGGGAACAATCTTCCACCTAAATATATTCCCCTCATGAAATCATCAAGCAAACCCTGAATGCTTTCTGTTGGTGCAGTCAGGGAGAAGCGCTGTCCTTCTCATACCAGAGCAGACAGTGGCCATTTGCTGACTGAGACTAACAGCAGATCTAGAAGGATTTGGAGAAGGCTGTCTTTGTTCTCTTAGAACAGCATGTGGCCCTAGTGGTGCACATGTTTTTGGGACAGTGGTTACCCTGCAAGCCATGAAAACTGAAGGGGCAGGTGGGTGAGCTCCAGCCAGAAATAGGAAGTGTCTCAAATGTTAGTGAAGTTGTTGTGGAAAGTCAGGGACCCCAAATGGAGGGACCAGCTGAAGCCATGGCAGAAGAATGTAGATTGTGAAGATTTCATGGATATTTATTAGTTCCCCAAGTTAATACTTTTGTAATTTCTTATGCCTGTCTTTAGTGTAATCTCTAACCATAAATTGTAAAGATTTCTTGGACACTTATCCCTTCCCCAATCAATACCCATGTGATGTCCTATGCCTGTCTTTACTTTAATCTCTTAATCCTGTCAGCTGAGGAGGATGTATATCACCTCAGGACCCTGTAATAATTGCATTAACTGCACAAATTGTACAGCATGTGTGTTTGAGCGATATGAAATTTGGTCACCTTGAAAAAAAGAACAGGATAACAGCAATGTTTAGGAAACAAGAGAGATAACCTTAAACTCTGACCGCTGATGAGCCCAGCAGAACAGAGCCATATTTCTCTTCTTTCAAAAGCAAATGGAAAAAATATTACTGAATTCTTTTTCTCAGAAAGGAATATCCCTAAGAAAGAGAATGTGAACCTGGGGGTGGGTCCCTGAACTGGCCCCCTTGGGTGTGGCCATCTCCTATGGTCAAGAATGCAGGGTGAAATAGACCCCAGTCTCTCATAGCACTCCCAGGCTTATTAGGAAGAGGAAATTCCCATCTAATAAATTTTGGTCAGGCCGGTTGATCTCAAAACCCTGTCTCCTGATAAGATGTTATCAATGACAACGGTGCCCGATACTTCATTAACAATTTAAATTTTGCCCCGGTCGTGTGGTCCTGTGAGTTTGCCCTACTTCCACTTTCCTTGTGATATTCTGTTACCTTGTAAAGTACTTGATGTCGGTGACCCACACCTATTTGCACACTCACTCCCCTTTTGAAACTCCCTAATAAAAACTTACTGGTTTTTGCGGCTTGTGGAGAATCATGGAACCTACCGACATGTGATGTCTCCCCCAGCAGCCCAGATTTAAAATCTGTCTCTTTTGTACTTTGTCCCCTTATTTCTCAAGCTGGCTGATGCTTAAGGAAAATAGAAAAGAACCTACATGAATACTAGAGCAGATTCCCCAATATCTGGCACCCATATGGTCTTTCTTTTTTCCTAAGAGCATGAGGGAACCCGATTCCCTTCGGTAGGTGCGATGAAACGTCATTGGGCTTGCTCCACAGATACATGTGTTAGACTCCCTTACAAGGGCTGAGTAGTCTGTGTAAGGTCTGTTTTAACTACGATTCATGAGGAGTCTAAGCATCATGCTTATCTCTGGTATATTAAACTCCTGTTAAAACAGGGTGGTGTCCGAGTAACAATGAAAAATATGGTCACTCTATTTGGACAATGGTGAAATACTGTTCTTGGTTTCATGAAAGAGGAACCATGTATACAAAATTGTGGAATTGTGTTGGTAAAGCATTCCGGAAATGGATCTCGGCAGGGTGTTATGTTCCCATCACTGTGTGGGGTGGTTGGGCCTTGGTAGGTGCTGTCTTAGTGGTGTGCAGATCTCATGACCCCCTGCAGCTTTCTGCCTTTTCCTCAGTTTCTCTGTCTTTCCTCAGCCTTCCTCTCCCCCACAGCCTTCATTATCTGATCAGACTCTCGCTTAGGCTACTCCTCCCCCACCTAACAATGCTGAAAATTCAATGTCTAACTCCGGTGACTTTGGCTTAACGTTACTCTCTACTTATCTCACTTCTTTTAACAAGTAGCCAATACTTGAAACTCCTGCGGCTGTGGCTCACACTGCCTGGTACCATAGATGTGATAATTCTCCTCTCTTCAAACCTCTGGTGTCAGCTAATGGCTCCAGGACCAAACTACTATTTACCTATCATTTCTCCAGGCCCTCCCCCATCCACTACAGCCCCTCAACCTCCTGTCATTTTAGTTCCTCAACCGATCTTCTGGATTCAGCTGTGGCCACTTTCTAAAGAAAAACTGGAGGCTTTAAATCAATTGGTTTCTGAGCAGTTGCAATTTGGAAATGTGGAACCTTCCCTTTCTCCTTGGAATTCTGTGTTCCTAGTAAAAAAGAAGTCAGGCAAATGGCAGATGGTAACCGATTTATGGGCCATTAATGCTGTAATTAAACCTATGGGGGCCATCCAACCTGACATTCCTGCCCGTGCTTTAATACCTAAAGATTGGACTCTCGTAGTTATTGATCTTAAAGTTTTTTTATATTGCTTTAAATAAATTGGATTATGAAAAATTTGCTTTTACTTTACCATCCATCAATAATCAGGAGCCTACAGCTCATTATCAATGGAAAGTTCTTCCTCAGGGAATGCTAAATCATCCTGCAATCTTCCAGCTTCATGTTGGACAAGTGCTTTCACCAGTTTGAGCCCAATTTCCTGACGCCGATATTCTTCATTATATTGATGATATTTTGATTGCTGCCCCCACTGATAAACAATTAATTCACTGTTACCAAATTTTAAGCTGCTGTGTTACAGAGGCTGGATTACACATCACTCAGGATAAAACTCAACAGACTACTCCTGTTCAATATTTAGGAATGGTGGTCGATAAACAGTGGATTCAACCTCAAAAAGTTCAAATTAGAAGAGATTCTTTAAAAACATTAAATGACTTCCAAAAATGTTTGGGTAACATTAATTATTTAAGACCTACTTTAGGCATTCCAACCTACGCACTGTCTAACTTTTTCTCTATGCTGCAGGGAAATTCTGATTTCCACAGTGCCAGGACTTTGACCCCTGATGCTTTACTAGAACTGGAATTCATAGAGGAAAGAATCCAGACGACCCAGTTATCTAGAGTACAGCCATTTCAGCCTCTTCAGTTTCTGGTTTTTGCTTCATTACACTCCCCTACTGGACTAATAGTTCAACATAATGATTTAGTGGAGTGGTGTTTTCTCCCTCATTCTGTGTCAGAAACTTTGTCTGTTTATCTAGACCAAATAGCCATACTAATTGGACAGGCTTGGTGCAGAATACTTCAAATTTCTGGATTTGATCCAAATATAATTGTAGTCTCTTTAAATTGGCTCGAGTTGAAGCTGCCTTTCAACATTCTATACTGTGACAAATTCACTTGGCTGATTTTATTGGCGTTATTGACTATCATTATCCAAAAAACAAATTGTTTAATTTTATAAAAATGAGGTCTTGGGTGGTTCCTCGATTAACCAAAGATCAACCCATTCCTAAGGCCGTTACAGTGTTCACTGATGGCTCCAGTAATGGCAATGCTGGCTATATGGGTCCTATA
Organism: Pongo pygmaeus; assembly: GCF_028885625.2. Lineage (NCBI taxonomy): Eukaryota > Metazoa > Chordata > Mammalia > Primates > Hominidae > Pongo > Pongo pygmaeus. The sequence continues at coordinate 31,529,297 of NC_072397.2, read as the reverse complement.
GACAAACTTATTTCTACCTGTTATACTTCTGCTCAAAAGGCAGAGTTAATTGCTGTGATTACTGCCTCAGAGGACTTTCCCAAAGCTTTAAATATTGTCTCAGATTCCACTTATGTTGTACATGCCACAAAAAATATAGAAACTGCTACTATCAAACATACTGATAATTCTGAATTGGCTTTTTTATTTTCAAAGTTACAATGGGCGGTTCACAAATGTAGACAACCTTTCTCTATTACACATATCAGGTCTCATACCACTTTACCAGGACCCATGTCTTTTGGTAACCGTAAAGTCAACTGTTTGGTCTCTTTTACAACCCAAGAAGCTCAGGAGTTCCGTAATCTGACTCATGTCACTGCCGCTGAATTAAAAGATAAATTTGCTTTTACCTGGAAACAGGCTAAGTTTATTGTTCAGAGCTGCCCTCACTGCCAGTTCTTTCTACTTCCAAATCAGGAACCTGCTGTTAATCCTACAGGCCTAATTTCTAATGCTTTATAGCAAATGGGTGTTACTTATGCTAGCTCCTTTGGCAGACTGTCATATGTGCATGTCTGTGTAGATACTTCTCAGGTTTTATCTGGCCTACTTGCCAAACAGGGGAAGGCATGGCCCATGTTAAAAAAAATCTGTATTCTTGCTTTGCAGTTATGGGGCTTCCATATCAAATAAAGACAGATAATGCCCCTGAATAGGTTAGCAAGGGTTTTGATTCATTTATGCAAAAATGGGAAATTTCCAATATTAGTGGAATCCCTTGCAATCCTAAGGGAAAAGCTGTGGTGGAATGTGCCAATCACACTTTAAAAACCCAAATGTCCAAACAGTCTGAACAACCAAAACATGATTTAACTACTTCACACTCCCAATTACATTTGGCATTGTTTAAGTTATTTTCAGTGTTCCTAAAGAGAATACTCTACCTGCTGCCGAATGCCATTATACAGGCAAAAAAATTTCCTTAAATGGAGGCAAGCCAGTGTTATGGAAAAACTCCCAAATCAATACCTGGGAACCTGGCACAATTATAACATGGGGAAGAGGATATGCTTGTGTTTCAGCAGGAGATCATCAATCCCCAGTCTGGGTAGCCACCAGAAGACTCAAGCTCTGGGTGAAGGCTGAACAGTGAAAATCACAGAGAAAAGACATCTGTGTCAGAGACTGCCTTCAGACATGGTGAGATCTGTGTTGACTCCTCAGAAATAGGCACACCAAGTCACAATGAGTGTAAATCAATCCTCCCTGATGGCAACGGAGACCCATCTAACTAATCACACTTCTCCTGATTACCTTTTTCTCCTTACAAACCTGAAAATCTCACCATTTCTATTACCCTGAAAATAACATCCCTCTGTTCTTCTCTTCCTCCTTCAGCACTAAATCTTGCTTACACTAGGTTTTATTTAATGATTCTCTTCCTTATACTTTTTGTCTCACCAGTTTCCTCTCACACTGATTTACCTGCTATGCATAATTATTCTTATTGGGCTTATGTGCGTTTTCCTCCACTTATTCGACCTCTCAGCTGGATAGATGCTCCCACAGAAATCTACACTAATGATAGTGCATGGATGTCTGGAGACACAGATGACCATTGCCCTGTTCAACCAGGAGAAGGCACTGCATTGAATGTAACCATGGGTTATAAATACCCACCTCTGTGCCTCGGACTTGCACCTGATTGTATGCATCTAGAAACTCAATTCTGGGCTGCTTATCTTCCAGAAAGATCAGCTAAAGATAAAATGGGACGTTTGATCTCTGGCCTCTCCCTTTCTCCTTTAAAACAAATGAAAGGAGGAGTAATGGGAGATACCCCATACATTCAATATAAACCTGCAGGAAAACCATGCCCTACAAATTTTGAGGGCCCATCTAAAACTTTAATTTGGGAAGACTGTGATAACTCACATGCAGTAATATTAAAAAATGACTCATATTGGTTTAGTAATAGACTGGGAACTAAAGGCCTTTTTTAAAAACTATTACTCCTCTGGAGGAAGGGAATGCCTGGAGGCTACTTATTTTATTTCTTATCAGAATGAGAATCATCATTCTACTTTGCATAGGAGGATCAGCTCATTCTTTCCCTTAAAATGGGAAGATAAAAGCATTACCCTCCCCAGGCCTCATGTGATACTCCCCATTCTGGGCCCAGAACACCCAGAACTTTAGAAATTGGCTATTGCCATATCTGGACTGTGAGAATGGGAAAGGAAAACTATTCTGACTGTTGTTCCCACTACCATCCCACTCTCTCAGTATCAATGTACACCCAGGCATTCTGCTTTACTTACCTCCAACCTTACTGTTCCCATATAGTGTTGTGTTAAGCCTTCTTACATGCTTTTAGTAGGAAATATCAAAATTTGGACGAGTAATCAAACTGTCCAATGCATTAATTTTTATCTATACACTTGTATTAACTCCCACTTTGACTCCAGGAAAAATGTAATTTCGGTTCAAGCTTGAGAAGGAATCTGGATTCTGGTAACTTTACCTAGACCTTGGGAATCCTCTCCCTCAATACATTTAATTAATGAAGTGCTACAGCGAATTCTAAAAAGATCTAAGAGATTTGTTTTCACTTTAATCGCTGTTATCATGGGCCTAATTACAGTCACTACAATGGCCACCACTGCTGGAATGGCATTATACTGATCTATTCAAATGGCTCATTTTCTTAATGATTGGCAAGCCAATTCCACCCAAATGTGGAATTCTCAACAACGCATCGATCAACAATTGGCAAATCAAATTAATGATTTAAGACAGTCTGTTTGGAGACTGGGTAGTGAATCTTGAGCATTGCATGCAAATGCAGTGCGATTGGAATACTTCGGATTTCTGCATCACCCCGTATTTCTATAATGAGACTGATCATTCATGGGAAATGGTCAAAGGACACCATCTGGGTAGGGAAGGTAATTTATCATTGGCTATAACTTTGATGTGCTTCCGTGTGAAGAGACCACCAAACAGGCTTTTTGTGAGCAATAAATCATTTAATCACCTGGGTGCAGGCAGGCTGAGTCCGCAAAGAGAGTCAGCAAAGGGAGATGGGGTGGGGCCATTTTATAGGATTTCAGTAGGTAAAGGAAAAAGAGGCGTTTTTCTCTGGCAGTTAGGAATGGGGATCACAATGTACTCATGGGGGAGCTTTTGAGCCAGGATGAGCTAGGATGAGCCAGGAGAAGGAATTTCACAAGACAATGTCATCAGTTAAGGAAGAACAGGCCATTTTCACTTCTTTTGTGGTGGAATGTCATCAGTTAAGGCAGGAAGCGGCCATCTGGATGTGTATTTACAGGTCACAGGGGATATGATGGCTTAGCTTTGGCTCATGGGCCTCACATTCCAGTCTTCTTATATTAATAAGAAAAATAAAATGAAATAGTCGTAAGGTGTTGGGATGGTGAAAATTTTTGGGGGGTGTATGGAGAGATAATTGGTGATGTTTCTCAGGGCTGCTTCGAGCGGGAGTAGGGGTGGCATGGGAACCTAGAATGGGAGAGAGTAAGCTGAAGGAAGACTTTGTGGTAAGGGGTGATATTGTGGGGTTGTTAGAAGAAGCATTTGTCATTTAGAATTATTGGTGATGGCCTGGATACAGCTTTGTATGAATTGAAAAACTAAATGGAAAAAGAGAAGGAGAAAAACGGGTATTAAAGGACTAAGAATTGGGAGGACCTAGGACATCTAATTAGAGAGTGCCTAAGGAGGTTCAGCATAGCCTTGCCAGAGTGGCGGTTTGGGGATAGCACCAGGAGATATCAGCTGTGCTGGCTTGGAGAAACAGTGTAAACTGGCAGTGTAAACAAGAGCAGGGCATGTATGAGTAGTTGAGAACGGTGAATAGGAGTATGACTAGACAGAAGACAGTAGGGATGACAATTTTTTTGGGGCACAGTCCACGTTGGTCTGGTGTCTGGAATGAGACTGGGGCCTGATAAAAAGGAGCTTGATTGGGCCGTACCTTGTAGCATTCCGAGGACAGGCCGGAATTCTGTGAAGCGAAAGTGGTAAAAGTATTGTCCAGTCCTTTTTAAATTGGTGGCTGAGATTTGTAGGTGTATTTTTAAAAGACTTTTAGTCTGTTCTACTTTTCCTGATGACAGAGGACCATAAGTGTTATAAAGGTTTCACTGAACACTAACAGCCTGAAAAAGTGCTTGGCAGGTTTGACTAATAAAGGCTGATCTGTTATCAGGCTGTATAGAAGTGGGAAGGCTAAACTGAGGAATTATGACTGACAGAAGGGAAGAAATGACTGTGGTGGCCTTCTCAGAACCTGTAGGAAAGGCCTGTACCTATGCAGTGAAAGTGTCTACATAGACTAAGAGGTATTTTAGTTATCTGACTTGGGGTATGTTGAGTAAAGCCAATTTGCCAGTCCTGGGTGGGGGCAAATCCTCAAGCTTGATGTGTAGGGAAGGCAGCGGCCCTGAATAATCCCTGAGGAGTAGTAGAATAGCAGATGGTACACTGAGAAGTTATTTCCTTGAGGATAGATTACCATGATAGAAAGAAAATGAGAGGTTCCAAGAAGTGGGCTAGTGGCTTGTACTATAGAATAGCCTGCCTTTGCTGGTGTGTGGTGATTAGGCCTGGTGGAACTGCCATCAATAAATCAAGCGTGATCAGGGTGAGGAACAGGAAAGAAGGAAATATGGGGAAATGGGGTGAATGTCAGTTGGATCAGAGAGATACAGTCATGGGCATCAGGTGTGGCATCAGGAATAATGCAGGAGGCCGGATTGAAATCCGGGCCAGGACCAATGGTAATTGTGGGACTTAACAAAGAGTGAGCACAGCTGAAAAAGCCAGGGAGCAGGAAGTATATGTATCAGGTATGAGGAAGAAAATAGATTTTGGAAGTTATGAGAAGTGTAGAGAGTGAGTTGAGCATAGTTTGTGATTTTTAGGGCCTGTAAAATTATTAAAGCAGTGGCAGCCACTGCACGCAGACATGAGGGCTAGGCTAAAACAGTAAGGTCAAGTTGTTTGGACAGAAAGGTTACAAGGTGCGGTCCTGGTTCCTGTGTAAGAATTCTGACCACACTAACCATGCCTAGGAAGGAAAAGAGTTGCTGTTTTGTAAGGGATTGAGGTTTGGGAGATTAGTTGGGCATGATCAGAAGAGAGAGCACATACGTTTTTATGAGAATTATGCCGAGATAGGTAACAGATGTGAATGAAATTTGGGCTTGACTGAAGTAATGGGGGCTATCTGTGAAGCCTTCTGGCAGTACAGCCCAGGTAATTTGCTGAGCCTAAAGGGTTTCAGGGTCAGTCTAAGTGAAAGCGAAGAGAGGCTGGGATGAGGGTGGCAAAGGAGTAGTAAAGAAAGCATGATTGAGATCTAGAACAGAATAATGGGTTGTAGAGGGAGGTATTGAGGACAGGAGAGTATATGGGTTTGGCACCATGGGGTGAGTAGGCAAAACAATTTTGTTGATAAGGTGCAGATCCTGAACTACTCTGTAAGACTTGACCAGTTTTTCGACAGGTAAAATGGGGGAATTGTAAGGAGAATTTATATGTTTTAGAAGCCCATGCTGTAGCAGGAGAGTGATAACAGGCTTTAATCCTTTTAAAGTGTGCTGTGGGATGAGATATTGGCATTGATCAGGTTATGGGTGATTAGGTTTTAATGGGATGACAAGGGGTGCATGATCGGTCACTAAGGAGGGAGTAGAGGTGTCGTACTTGTGGGTTAAGGTGGGGAGATACAAGGGGAGTATGGGAGGGATGCTTTGAGGCTGGGAGAAAAGGCAGCAACGAGGTGTGGCTGTAGCCTGGGAATAGTCAGGGAAGCAGATAATTTAGTTAAAATATCTCAGCCTAGTAAGGGAACTGGGCCAGTGGGGATAACTAAAAAAGAGTGCATAAAAGTGTATTGTCTAAGTTGGCACCAGAGTTGGGGAGTTTTAAGAGGTTTAGAAGCCTGGCTGTCAATACCCACAACAGTTATGGAGGCAAGGGAAACAGGCCCTTGAAAAGAAGGTAATGTGGAGTGGGTAGCCTCCATATTGACTAAGAAGGGGACAGACTTACCCTCCACTGTGAGAGTTTCCTAGAGCATCTGTGATGGTCCTGTAGGCTTCTGAGCCAATCAGGCAGTGTCAGTCTTCAGCTGCTAAGCTGAGAACATCTGAGAAGGAGTCGCTCAGAGAACCTTGGGCCAGAGTTTCAGGGGCTCTGGGAGTGGTAGCCAAGTGAGTTGAACAGTCCGATTTCCAGTGGGGTAGCACACAGGTGGGATGAGACTTCGGAGGAATCCCGGGCTGCAGGCATTCCTTGGTCTGGTGGTCAGATTTCTGGCACTTGTAGCAAGCTTCTGGGGGTGGAGGTTCTGGAGGAATGCCTGGCCACTGTGGTTCAGGCATTAGGAAGTCCTTGTGTGCTGGAGATGTGGCTGGGGTTTGTCTCACAGTGGAGGAAAGGAATTGCAACTTTTTTCTATTCTTGTACACCTTGAAGGTGAGGTTAATTAAGTCCTGTTGTGGGGTTTGTGGGCCAGAATTTAATTTTTGGAGTTTTATTTGATGTTGGAAGCAGATTGTGTAATAAAATGTATATTGAGAATAAGACAGGCTTTTGACCTTTTAGGGTCTAGGGCTGTAATGTATCTCAGCGTTGCTGCAAAATGAGCCATGAACTGGGCTGGGTTTTTATTTCTGAAAAAGAGTCTAAATGCTATCTGATTTGGGAGACGTCAGATAAAGAAAAAGGAGCATTAACCTTGACTATGCCTTTAGCTCCAGCCACATTTTAAGAGCAAATTGCTGGGCAGGTGGGGGAGGGCTACTCACGGAATGAAACTGTAAACAAGACTGGGTGTGAGAAGGGAGGTAATAAAAAGATTATAGGGTGGAGGAGCAGAGGTTGAGGAAGAATTGGCACCTAGCTTGGCCTGGTGAGGAGCAGCCTGGAGAAGAGGGGAGAAGTCAGATTGGTCTTTAGAAAAGGAAGATTAGGAAGACTCAGCGATACTGGGGGTTGGGACTGAAGGGACAGGCTGGGGGGAAAGAAGAAAGATTTGGGACAAGTTGGACTGGACACGGAGACTAGTGAGGGACCGATGTGTAAAAGAATGCCTGGACGTCAGGCACCTCAGACTGTTTGCCCATTTTACATGAAGAATTATTTAGATCTTGCAGGATGGAAAAATTGAAAGTGCCATTTTCTGGCTATTTGGAACCATGGTAGAGTTTGTATTGGGGACAAACGGCATTGCAGAAGAAAATAAGATGCTTAGATTTTAGGTCAGGAGAGATTTGAAGAGGTTTTAAGTTCTTAAGAACACAAGTTAAGGGAGAAGAAGGAGGAATGGAGGGTAGAAAGTTGCCCATAGTGAAGGGGGCAAGCCCAGAGAAAAGAGAGATTAGAGACACGGAGGGAAGGGGTTAGGGGGTTCTTACCCTCCAGAAAAGTGGGAAAGGGGTCAGGGCACACAGATATGAAGTCAGGGTGTGGAAATAAAGTATTGGGTCACAGAGATATAAGAGGCTGGGGTGTGGAAATAAGGGATTGGGGTGCAGAGATATAAGAGATTGGGGTGCAGAAAAAAGGGATCGGGGCACAGAGATATGAGGTTGGGACATGGAAATAAGGGATCAGGGCACAGAGATATAAGGAGTTGCGGTACTTGTCCCTCCCTCAGAAAAGTGGGACTTGCCACCAAGTGTGAAGGAGAAGGGGTCAGGGATTTCCTGCCCCCCAGAAAGGTGGGGAAGGGGTAGAAACATGGAGAGAAGGGGTTGGGGTACTTGCCCTTCCCCCAGAAAAATGGGACTTGCTGCTAAGGGTGAAAGACCAAGACAGGCATCCTTGCGTGGTCTGACAGCTCTGAAACCTGGGTGAATAATCAGAGAAGCATCCCTGCAATGATTAAACACCAAGGGAAGGCTGCTTTCCCTAGCCTGTGACTGGAGCCAGAGTTTTGGGTCCAAGGATAAAACATGTCTCCTTTGTCTCTACCAGAAAATGAAAAGAATTGAAATTAAGAGAAGGGAGAGATTGAAGTGTGGCATCAAGATTGAAAGGAGAAAGAGGTTGAGGGATAGTGAGGGAGGTTGGAGAAAAGAGTAAAAAGAAGACACTTACCGGATTTGAAATTGTGGAGATATTTCTTGGGCTGGTCGGTCAGAAGACCTGAGGTCATAGACGGATCTTTCTCATGGAGCAAAGAGCGGGAGGACAGGGGATTGATCTCCCAAGGGAGGTCTCCTGATCCAAGTCTTGGCACTAAATTTCATGCACGTCCATGAGAAGGGACCACCAATCAGGCTTTGTGTGAGCAATAAAGCTTTTAATCACCTTGGTGCAGGTTGGAAGAGAGTCACTGAAGGGAGATTCGGTGGGGCTGTTTTATATGATTTGAGTAGGGAAAAGAAAAAGGGGGGTTGTTTTCTGGCGGGCAGGAGTGGGGGTCACAAGATACTCAGTGGGGGAGCTTTTGAGCCAGAATGAGCCAGGAGAAGGAATTTCACAAGACAATGTCATCAGTTAAGGCAGGAACCAGCCATCTGGATGTGTACATGCAGGTCACAGGGGATGTGATGGCTTAGTTTGGGCTCAGAGGCCTGACAATAACTTAATTAAGGAAACACATTTTTGAAGCCTCTCAAGCTCACTTATCCATTGTGCCTGAAGCTGAGGTGTTACATCAGGTGGCAGAAAATATTTATGGATTAAACCCCACGACTTGGATTAAGTCTACTGGGGGCCCCACTGTAGTAAATTTTGTAATTATGTTTCTGTTTAATTGGCTTGTTTTTAGCATGCCAGGCCAGTCAAATAATCCTGTGTCAAAATCAAGAGAATGAACAAGACTTCATCACCATGACACATTTATATAAATAGAAAGGGGGAGATATGCTGTGGGGAGTCAGGGACCCCAAACGGAGGGACTGGCTGAAGCCATGGCAGAAGAACATAAATTGTGAAGAGTTCATGGACATTTATTAGTTCCCCAAATTAATGCTTTTGTAATTTCTTATACCTGTCTTTACTGTAATCTCTAAACATAAATTGTAAAGATTTCATGGACACTTATCACTTCCCCAATCAACACCTTTGTGATTTCCTTGCCTGTCTTTACTTTAATCTCTTCATCCTGTCAGCTGAGGAGGATGTATATCACCTCAGTACCCTGTAATAATTGCATTAAAAGCACAAATTGTACAGCATGTGTGTTTGAGCAATATGAAATTTGGGCACCTTGAAAAAAAGAACAGGATAAGAGGAAGGTTCAGTTAGCCGGGCAGAACAGAGCCATATTTCTCTTCTTTCAAAGGCAAATGAGAGAAATATCACTGAATTCTTTTTCTCAGCAAGGAATATCCTTGAGAAAGAGAATGCAAACCAGGGGTGGGGATCTCGGCCATCTCTCATGGTCAAGACTGCAGGATGAAATAGACCCCAGTCTCCCATAGTGCTCCCAGGCTTACTAGGAAGAGGAAATTCCTACCTAATAAATTTTGGTCAGACCGGTTGATCTCAAAACCCTGTCTCCTGATAAGATATTATCAAAAACAATGGTGCCCGAAACTTCATTTGCCATTTAAATTTTGCCCCAGTCCTGTGGTCCTGTGATCTCACCCTGCCTCCACTTGCCTTGTGATATTCTGTTACCTTGTAAAGTACTTGGTGTCAGTGACCGACACCTATTTGCACACTCACTCCCCTTTTGAAACTCCCTAATAAAAACTTGCTGGCTTTTGTGGCTTGTGGAGCATCATGGAACCTACCAACTTGTGATGTCTCCCCGGATATCCAGATTTAAAATTTCTCTCCTTTGTACTCTGTCCCTTTATTTCTCAAGCTGGCTGATGCTTAAGGAAAATAGAAAAGAACCTAAATGAATATTGGGGCAGATTCCTCGATATGAAGTGATCTTGAATCTCTGATATACAAGGCTGATGTTGACACATTATTCTCAAGAAAATAGTGGTTTAGGGCATGGTCTCAAGCTCTATCAAGGTTTAAATTTTGTCTGGCATGTTGGCTCACGTTTGTAATCCCAGCACTTTGGGAGGCAAAGGAAGGAGGATTGCTTGAGCTCAGAATTTTGAGACCAGTCTGAGCAACATAGCAAGACACCATCTCTACAAAAAATTTAAAAATTTGTTGGGCATGGTGACATGTATCTGTAGTCCTAGCTACTGAGGAGGCTGAGACAGAAGGATCACCTGATCCCAGGAGTTTGAGGTTGTGATGAGCTGTGATCACACCACAGCACTCCATCCAGGGTAACAGAACAAGACTCTGCCTCAAAAAAAAAAAAAAAAAAAAAAAATTATCTTTACCAGCTCTAGGATCTAGCACAATTTATTTGAGTTTTGCAGTCCTCATCCAAAGATGATAATTGGACTTATCTTATTGATCATGACAACTAAATAAAAAATAATACATGAAAAGTGCTTAAAATAGTTCCTGGCATTTAGTAAGAGCTTTGTGAGTATTAACTATTATTAGTAGCATCAGCATCTTTATTGCCACCGTTTAGTGGGTGTTTAATATGTACCAGACATGTTTAAGCACATATAGTACGTGTATTATTAGCCCATTGAACTTCACTTTGTTTGTTTGTTTTTGTGGGGTGGTTCTTGTTTTTTGAGATGGAGTCTCACTCTGTCACTCAGACAGGAGTGCAATGGTGTGATCTCAGCTCACTGCAACCCAGGTTCAAGAAATTTTCCTGGTTCAGCCCCCCAAGTAGCTTGGACTACAGGTGTTTGCCACCACACCTGGCTAATTTTTGTATTTTTAGTAGAGACAGGGTTTCACCATGTTGAACAGGCTGATCTTTAACTCCTGACCTCAAGTGATCAGCCCACATCGACCTCCCAAAGTGCTGGCATTACAGGATTGAGCCATTGTACCTGGCTGAACTACCCTTTGAAGTAGAGGTTAACCCTTTGCTTCAGTTGAGGAAATTAAAAATGGGAGAGTTTAGTAACCTACACAAAGTTAAACCTGCAAGTAATTGGAGTCAAAATGTAGACAAGGATTTTTTGTTTATTTTTTGTTTTGGAGACAGGACCTTGCCATGTTGCCCAGGCTGGAGTGCAGTGGTGCAATCACAGCTCCCTTTAGCTTCAACCTCCTGGGCTCATGCAATCCTCCTACCTCAGCCTTCTGTGTAGCTGGGACGAGAAATATGCACCACTACACCTGGCTAAATTTTTTTTTTTAATTTTTTATAAAGAGAGAGGTTCACTATGTTTTCCTGGCTGGTCTCGAACTCCTGGGTTCAAGTGAATCTGCCACCCATCTTGGCCTCCCAAAGTGCTGGTATTACAGGCATGAGCCACTGTTCTGGCCTGGAATCGAGTTTTCCTAACTCCGGAGTTATGTTGTTATTGCCCTCTACTACTGTCCATAGTAACAGGCATATTAATGAATACTTCCCACTTGCTGAGTAGGGTGCTGAGCACTTTACATGTCTTATTTCATTTAATGTTCACAATAATCCTATCAGGTAGTTTATCTTGTTAGTCCCATTTTAGAGATGAGGTAACCAAGGTTCAGAGCAGCTAAGCAGCCTCTACAAATTTATACAGTAAAGAAAGCCAGCATTTAAATCCAGGCCTGCATGACTCTAAAATCTGTTTTACTGAGTTTGGCTGGCAAACAGGTAAGCACGATGCTCCTAGGAGGATAGTAGCAGTGATTGGTGATCCATGACATCTGGGATCCACTGAAACTCGGGGCTACAGTTCACCTAATCAGCCCTATTTTCTGAGCTATCATTAGGGACAATTTTCACTTTCTCTAACACTTCATTCCCTTGCAGCTTCTGAAAGCTGCTGATTTGCTCAGATGAAGACCAGCTTCTGTGCGTTTCGCATCTCAGATTGTTGTGTACATGCTCAAGTGTATGGAAGAATCATAAACATTCCAGAAGGAGACCCTGGCATACTATGCAAAGTTTTTGCCACATTGCTGTGGGAGGCATCTGTCTCTCTTGACCAAACACTTGAGGTTATGTGACTGCAAGATTCCAAATGTGCATTTCAACATCAGGTCGTGACAGGCAACTTGTTTTGTGATGAATAGCACTATAAGTAGAATATATAAAATAGACAAGGGATTCTTAGCCAGGGATGCATGGCAGGGCTTCAGAGGCTCTGGGAACATTCTGCATGTGTGTGTGTACTTTCCTGGAGAGAGAGCTCCTAATTTTTATAATATTCTCAAAGGACTTCATGACTCAAAAAAATAATTAAAAAGCCATTGTTCTCTGGCCAGGTGCAGTGGCTCATGCCTGTAATCCCAGCACTTTGGGAGGCCAAGAAGGGCCGTTCACCTGAGACCAGACTGGCCAAAATAGTGAAACCCCATTTCTACTAAAAATACAATTTGTTAGGTGTGGTGGTGCCTGCCTGTAATCCCAGCTACTCGCGGGGAGAGGCAGGAGAATAGCTGGAACCTGGGAGGTGGAGGTTGCAGTGAGCAGAGTTCAAGGCTCCCATCTGCTTTTGCAGAATCAGAAAATGTGATCGCTGCAAGGGTTGAGGGGAGAGCACAGAGGACTGAAGGGGGAGGGCCAAAGGCTGGAGGGACAATAGCTCACCCTGGACTGATTCCAGATTTGGTGGAGATGACTCAGGAAACAAGTCAACTCTGAAAATGTCACAGAATTCAGTGTTATTGCTTCTTTGAAAGGTGGGCAGTTCGTGTTTTTTCCTCAACAGTCATTCATATACTTCTAGGAAGGGCAATTTAGTTTCATACAATTTACATATACCTGGTTTCCCGGCATCTGGAGAGATTCAGGACAGTTCTTGTTAATGAGAAATCCCAGGGTGGAGCTACAATGCACTCTCCATTGTGAACCCTAATCACTTGAGACAGGTCTCAGTGAATTTATAAAGTATATTTGGCCAAGTTTGAGGACACACACCTGTGACACAGCTTCAGGAGGTTCTGAGGACGTGGCCTAATGTCATCAGAACAGTTTGGTTTCATACATTCTTTGAACACAGCAGACATCAATCAATGTGTGCAAGATTAACATTGGTTCAGTCTGCAAAGGCAGGAAAACTTGAAGCAAAAGCGGGAATTCTCAAAGCGAGGAGGGGACTTCCGGGTCATAGGTAGTTGAAAAACAAATGTTTTCAATGACAAAAATACTTATGATTGACGGCAGAACTGGAGGCAAAATCTTCATATTTGTATTAGTTCTCCTTGTTCATACTACAATTTTTGGAGGGATTTCAAAAGGCTCAGATGAATATTGCACATATGGAAGATTCATATCACAGCTGAGCAACCTCAAGATTAAGAACCTTAATCTTTTAAAAGTAGGTTACAGGAAAACCTGTCCAACATTTGCCTCACAGAGAAAAACTGCCTTTTTTATATTGGTTGAGTAATTTATCTGCCATTCACCTGAAAAGAAAAAAATTACTACCCTTTTCCCAGGCTATTTCCGTACAAAAATCTTCAAAAAATAACCTGGAAAAGGAGAGATATGTGACATAAAAATTAACAAAACAATAAACTCTGAAAGACTTTTGGAGAATTACATCTCAGCAGTGTGCATCCTTTCCATTTAATATTACAGTAAGCAATCTTCTGCTGTAAAAGATCCATTGAAGATTTTTGACATGTAGACTAACTTTGGTTGTTTTGTGTTGTGAGATTGTTAAAGATTGTAAGAGACAGGAATAAATACAATTACCAAGGACTTTAGGGACATTAGAGGAATGGAAGTTGTTTGATTTTTTCTTTTTCCTTTTTTTCTTTCTTTTTTTTTTTTGAGATGGAGTTTCTCTGTCTCCCAGGCTTGAGTGCAATGGCGTGATCTCAAATCACTGTAACTTCCGCCTTCCAGGTTCAATTGATTCTCCTGCATCATAGCTGAGACTACAGGCTCCTGCAACCCTGCCCAGCTAATTTTTGTTTTTTTAGTAAAGACAGAGTTTTACCATATTGGCGAGCCTGGTCTCAAACTCCTGATATCAGGTGATCCACCCATGCTGGCCTCCCAAAATGCTAGGATTACTGGCATAAACCACTGCATCAGTTATCAGAAATGAAAGTTCTATGTGTAAAATGATGACAGGTGAGAGGAAATGAAAATAAAACACAATTGAACATATTTAGAACACAGTGAAATTAGTTGGCTTATTGGAAATTGTTAAGTGACTACCAATATAAACAGCATATTTATTCTGAATGAATTGCAAAGTTACATTTGAGAGATAAGATCTTTATTTTTACAACAGAGAAACATAAACTGCATTACCATATGCCAACAATAAATTTGAGAGTAAATTAAGAAAACAATTGTTTGCAACAACATTGAAATAATATAATGCTTAGCAATAAATTTAATAAGGAGGTACAAAACGTGTATGATGAAAACTACTAGATAATAATATTTATGAAATAAACTAAAAAATACTTAACTAAGTGGCAAGGAATTCTATGTTCATAGGCTGGAAGACTTAATAAAGTTAAAATGACAATATTAGCCAAAGTAGTGTACAGAGGTACTGTAATCCCAATTTTTAGTTTTTTCCACCTTTTCTTCTTCAAAAAAGAATAGCCGATTCTAAAATTCATATGAAATTTGAAGGTGATCTGAATATCCAAAATAATCTTGAAAAAAAGAACAAAGCTAAGTGGCTCACATTTTAAACTTCAGAATATAAAATGCTGCTACAATTAAAAGTTTGATACTGGCATAAAAGCAACGATAGAGAGAAAATTAATAAAATAGATAACTCCGAAAAAAAACCTTGCATAAACTGTTGATTCTCTTTTGATAAGGGTGCCTAAACCATTATGTAAAGGAAATGACAGTTTGTTCAACAAGTGATGCTAGGAAAACAAGTCCAAATTTAAACCAATAAGTTTAAATCTGTATCATATTCCATGTAAAAAATTAAACAAAAATCAATTCAAGACATAAAAATTACTGTTAAAACTTTACTTTTTTCTGATAGTTGTTTTTATTTATGTGGGGTCAGTACTACCATGAACAACTTTATACACACAATTTATAAAATTTAGAAGGGATAGATGCATTCCTAGACACAAACACACCCTCCCAAGACTAAGCTAGGAAGATATTGATTTCCTAAACAGACCAATAACGAGTTCTGAAATTGAATCAGTAATACATAGCTTGTAAGTCAAAAAGAGCGCTGGACCTTATGAATTTACAGCCAAGTTCTACCAAATGTACAAAGAAGAGCTGGTACAATTCCTACAGAAACTGTCCCCAAAAAATGAGAATTCCCCCCCCTCCACAACTCATTCTACGAGGCCAGCATTATCTTGACACAAAAACCTGGCAGAGACACAAGAAGTGTAGAAAACTTTAGGCCAATGTTCTTGATGAACATCAACATAAAAGTTCTGAACAAAATATTTGTAAACCGAATCCAGCAGCACATCAAACAGATAGTCATGATGGTCAAGTAGGCTGCCTCCTTAAGATGCAAGGTTGGTTCAGCATATGCAAATCAGTCAATGTAATTCATCACATAGAATTGAAAAGAAAACACGATTATCTCAGTAGATGCAGAAAATAATCAGAGCTGTCTATAACAAACCCACACCCAACATTCTGCTGAATGGGCAAAAGCTGGGAGCATTTGCTTTGAAAACCAGTACAAGGCAAGAATGCTCTCTCTCACCATTTCTATTCAACATCGTATTGGAAGTCCTGACCAGAGCAATCAGGTAACAGAAGAAAAATAAAGAGCATCCAAATAGGAAAAGAGAAAATCAAACTATCTCTGTTTGCAGATAATATGATTATATATCTAGAAAACCCTGTAGTTACAACTCTAAAACTTTAGTCAATGAACAACTTCAGCAAAGTTTCAAGATACAAAATGAATGTGCAATAATAAATAACATTTCTCTCTACCAAAGATAACAACACGATAGCCAAATCAGAAAGGCCATCCCATTCACAATTGCCTCAAAAATGATAAAATATCAAGGAATACAACTAACCAGGGAGGTGAAAGAGCTCTACAATGAGAATTGCAAAACACTGTTTGGAGAAATCAGAGAAGACACAAACAAGTGGAAAAGCAGCCCATGCTCATGGATAGGAAGATCCAATATGACTAAAATGGCTATGCTGGAAAAAGCAATTTATAGATTCAATGCTATTCCTTTCAAATTACCAATGAAATTATTTACAGAGCTAGACAAAACTATTTTAAAGTTCATATAAAACCAAAAGGCCAGGAGTGGTGGCTCACACCTGTAATCCCAACATTTTGGGAGGCCGACACAGGCAGATCGTGAGGTGAAACACCGTCTCCACTAAATATACAAAAAATTACCAGGTATAGTGGCGGGCACCTGTAGTCCCAGTGACTCGGGAGGCTGAGACAGGAGAATGACGTGAAACAAGGAGGTGGAGCTTGCTGTGAGCCGAGATCCTGCAACTCCACTCCAGCCCGGGCGACAGAGTAAGACTCTGTGAAAAAAGAAAAAAAAAAGCACAAATAGATGAGGCAATTTTAAGCAAAGAGAGCAAAGCTGGAGGAATCACGTTATCTGACTTCAAACTATTCTACAAGGCCACAGTAACCAAAACAGCATGATATTGATACAAATACAGGTATATAGAGAAATGGAACAGAATAGAGAACCCAGAAATAAGGCTGCACATCTGTGACCATGTGATAATAAACAAAGCTGAAAAAAACAAGCAATAAGAAAAGGTTTCTTATTCAATAAATTGTGCTTGGATAACTGGTTAGCCATATGTGGAAGACTGAAGCTAGATCCCTTCTTTACACTATATATAATAAATAAATAAATAAGTTCAAGATTGATTGAAGACTTAAATATAAAACCGAAAACTATAAAACCCTAGAGGACAATCCAGACAAAACAATCCTGGACATAGGAATTTGCAAAGATTTCATGACAAAAACACCAAAAGCAATAGTAAGAAAAACAAACATTGACAAGTAAGATCTAACTAAACTAAAGAGCTTTTGCACAGCAGAAAATAAAACTATCAACAGAGTAAACAGAGAACCTAGTGAGTGGAAGAAAACATTTGGAAGTTATGCATCTGAAAAAGATGGTAATTTAGCAAAATTCCATCTCTACAAATAGTACAAAAATTTGCTGGCCTTGGTGGTATGTGCCAACAGTCCCAGGCACAGGGGAGGTCCATGTGAATCAGAAGGATCACTTGAGCCTGGGGAGACTGAGGCAGCAGTGAGTCATGACTGCATTGCTGTGCACTCCAGCCTGGGTGAAAAAAGACTCCATCTCAAAAAAAATAAAACTGCAATGCTGATACATGCTACAACATGGATGAAATTTGAAGACATTATACTATGTAAAACAAGCCAAATACAAAAGATAAATATTTAATGTCAAATTTTCTATGTACGGGAATGTCATATGAGGCTGGCCCATTCTGAGGAGGAGCAGATTGTTGGGTTGTTAGAATACTGATAGCTCATGTTTACAAACCGAGTCATGGTTGGCAAAACAGGAAGGCAAATTCTGCTGTGGTACCCATCCACCTGAATTGATTGTTCTGAGCCCTGGAGCTGTTATCTGGTACCTTCGAAGGCTGAAGATCTGTTCAGACATAATTCTATGCCACACCTGGGGAGCAGAAAGTTGCATGGGGTATAAGGAGCAGCGGTGATGACCAGAAATAGCTCTGACTCTTCCAAATCTGGCTGCCAGTTACTGTCTTCACAGATCTCCACACAGGAGATTAACAAAAAGGTTTTAATCGGGTCATACTCTGTTTCCTGTGGTGCAGGGCAGAGACTTGCTGTTGCCAACAATGGCCAGCATTGAAATGAGGTGTGTGGAAGAACAGAGGGTTCTCTAAACCAGCCCAGAGATGGCTGAGAAAGGCCCCCTGTGCAGACACCGCCATGACAACCCAAAAGGGCTCTGTCCTATATTTTAACACGCACATAAATATTGACATGGAGGTAGATATTTGTTCTATTCCTTCTATTTCTCTGAATAAGTCTAATACAAACTGTAACTAGCAAAAGACTGCATAAATTATCAAAATCATACTAACAAGAAAAGTCAAAAATCAGATGGCTTCACTGATGAACTCTTTTAAACATTAGAAGATGTAAATCCAATTTTTCTCACTCTAACAATTGCAATTAGTCAACGCAATCAATATACCACCTCAACAGAATGATTTTTAGAAAAAAAAAGATCATCTCAATTCATGGAGAAAAAATTTGAAATAATCCAAAACATTTTTATAAGAGCACCTAGCAAACTAGATATAGACTAAAACTTCCTCAACATAAAAAAAAAAAAGTACCTACAAAAAGCTCAAAACTACCACTACATGCAATGGTGAAAGACTAAAAACTTTCTCCTTAAGATCAGGAACAAGACAAGGATAATTGCTTTCATCCCTTCTGATCAAAATTGCAATACAAATCAGGTCAGAATTATTGAGCAATACAAGAAAAGAAACATTCCAATTGGAAAAGAAATAAGCTTATTTCTACATATAGATGTTACAATTTTATATATATAATTAAATTCCTAAGTAATAATAAAACTGTTAACACTAATAATCAAATTCTGCAAAGTTGTAGAATAAAAGATCAATATATACACATTAGTGTAACAGAATTAAGGGTCAGGAAATATATCCATATATGTAATTTTTTTTTTTTTTTTTTTTTTGAGATGGAGTCTTCCTCTGTCGCCCACGCTGGAGTGCAGTGGTGCGATCTCGGCTCATTGCAAACTCAGCATCCTGGGTTCACATCATTCTTTTGCCTCAGCCTCCCTAGCAGCTGGGGCTACAGGCGCCTGCCACCACCCCTGGCTAATTTTTTGTGTTTTTAGTGGAGACGGGGTTTCACCGTGTTAGCCAGGATGGTCTCGATCTCCTGACCTTGTTATCCGCCTGCCTCAGCCCTCCAAAGTGCTGGGGTTACAGGCAGGAGCCACTGGGCCAGTCCCCATACACGTAATTTTTTAAACATGGACTTGGCAAAGCTTCAGGAATTATTGGAAACCATTTAGTTCGTGTATTTGCCCTGTGTGTGTGTGTGTGTGTGTGTGTGTTTTCTTTTGAGACGGAGTTTTGCTCTCGTTGTCCAGGCTGGAGTGCAATGGCGCGATATCCGCTCACCGCAACCTCCACCTTCCGGGTTCAAGTGATGCTCCTGCCTCAGTCCCCCAAGTAGCTGGGATTACAGGTATGCGCCACCACGCACGGCTCATTTTGTATTTTTAGTAGAGACAGGGTTTCACCATGTTGGTTAGGCTGGTCTGAACTCCCGACCTCAGGTGGTGTGGATGCCTCACCCTCCCAAAGTGCTGGGATTACAGGCATGAGACACCATGCCCAGCCAACTCTAACCAATTCTAGAACTTGGCTTGCCTTCTTATGTACCTTATAAAAGCCTTTCCTGCATGCTCCTCGGGTGGACTACAAATCATGGCTGGGTGCTTTCCATTTCACTGATCACTGTTTGCTCAAATAAACTGGTTAACATTTTAACATGGACTCCCTTTATTTTTATTTTATTATTATTATTATTATATTATGATTATGATTATGATTATGATTATTTTGAAACAGAGTCTCGCTCTGTTGCCCAGGCTGGAGTGCAGTGGCATGATCTCGGCTCACTGCAAGCTTCGCCTCCAGGGTTCACGCCATTCTCCTGCCTCAGCCTCCCGAGTAGCTGGGACTACAGGCCCCAAAGTGCTTGGATTACAGGCGTGAGCCACCGCGCCCTGCTCAACTCCCTTTAATTTTTAAGAAGAGAGAATGGAGACCCCTGGGACCACAGCTCCTCCCACGCACACTACCAGTCATGTTTCTGCCCTTATGACCCACTGGCATCCCTGAACAATCTGAAGAGTACTCGGAGTTGTGGGCGCACAGCAGAACGCTGCACAGGGAGAGGACAGGACTGCACTAGGTGGGACTCGGGGATCCCCGCTGCTGGCCCAGCCACGATCTTGTGGCCACAGGAGACTGACCGCCAAGCTGCACGGGAGACTGGGAGCTGACTGTGGAGAGGCCAGTCCTGCCGGTTTCACAGCCTGCTCTCTTCTCTCGGGATGCCGAACCCCCGTACTCACCATTTCACAGCTTGCAGGATGCCCTGGTATCTTAGCTATGCATCAGCAAGTACCTGCAGATTACAGGGCTATTAACAGAGACTGTGAGGAAGTCGCCTGGAGCTCCCAACGTGGAGAAGGCAGAAGAGGAGAGACGGTTCCCAAGTTCCGGCGCAAGGGAGAGAAAAAGCTCCCGCCAAACGCTGGAAGCCACGCCCTCCCTTCCTCTCCAACTGCATGCCTGATGGGGCGGTTCCCACGCCACTGCCACTGATTGGATAAAGTTCCAGGGCCCACCCACTCCCGCCCCTCCCCCCACTCTTGCCCCTCCCCCCACTCCCCCTCAGCCTCAGTGCCCCTTTTTTTTCTTTTAAATTAAGTTCTGGGATACATGTGCAAAACGTGCAGGTTTGTTCCTTAAGTTTACATGTGCCATGGTGGTTTGCTGCACCTATCTCAAACTCCTGACCTCAGGTGATCCACCCACCTCCGCATCCCAAAGTGATGGGATTGCAGGCGTGAGCCACCTCGCCCCCCTGCTGCACCTATCAATCCGCCATCTATGTTTTGAACCCCACGTGCTTTAGCTGTTTCTCCTAATTCTCTCCCTCTTCTTGACGCCCATTCTCAGACAGGCCGCAGTGTGTGATGTTTCCCTCCTTGTGTCCATGTGTTTTCATTGTTCAACTTCCCCTTATGAATGAGAACATGTGGTGTTGGATTTCCTGTTCCTGTTAGTTTGCTAAGGATGATGGTTTCCAGTTTCATCCATGACCCTGCAAAGGACATGAACTCATCTTTTTATGGCTACATAATATTCTATGTTGTATATATGCCTAATTTTTTTTTCCAGTCTATCACTGACGGGCATTTGGGTTGGTTCCAAGTCTTTGCTATTGTAAAGAATGCAGCAATAAACATACATGTGCATGTGTCTTTATAGTAGAACGATTTATAATGCTTTGGGTATATACCCAGTAATAAGATTGCTGAGTCAAATGATATTTCTGTTTCTAGATCCTTGAGGAATTGTCACACTGTCTTCCACAATGATTGAACTAATTTACACTTCCACCAACAGTGTAAAAGTGTGTCTATTTCTCCACAGCCTCACCAGCATCTGCTGGTTCCTGACATTTTAATAATTGCCATTCTAACTGGCGTGAGATGTTATCTCACTGTGGTTTTGATATGAATTTCTCTAAGGACCAGTGAAAATGAGGTTTATGTTTCTTTGTCACATAAATGCCTCTTGTATTATTTATTTATTTATTTATTTACTTACTTACTTATTTATTCATTGAGATGAAGTCTTGCTCTGTTACTCAGGCTGCAGTGCAGTGGCAGGATCTCAGCTCACTGCAATATCCGCTTCCCAGTTTCAAGTGATTCTCCTGACTCAGCCTCCTGAGAAGCTGGGGTTACAGAGGCCCAACCAAACGCCCAGCTAATTCTTTGTATTTTTAGTACAGACGAGGTTTCCCCAAGTTGGCCAGGCTGGTCTCATGATCCTCCTGCCTCAGCTTCCCAGAGTGCTGGGATTACAGGCCCGAGACACCTCGCCCAGTCAAATGTCTTCTTTTGAGAAGAGTCTGTTAATATCCCTTGCCCACTTTCTCATGGTGGTGTTTTTTTTTCCTTGTGAATTTGTTTATGTTCCTTCTACATTCTGGATATTAGAGCTCTGTCAGATGGATAGATTGCAAAAAATTTCTTCCATTCTGTAGGCTGCCTGTTCACTCTGATGACACCTTTTGCAGTGCAGAAGCTCTGTAGTTTAATTAGATCTAATTTATCAACTTTTCTTTGTTGCAATTGCTTTCAGTGTTTCAGTCATGAAGTCTTTGTCCGTGTCTATGTCCTACATGAAATTGCTTAGGTTTTCTTCTAGGGTTTTTATGGTTTGGGTTCTTACATTTAAGACTTTATTCCAGCCAGGTGCATTGGTTCACGCCTGTAACCTGAGCACTTTAGAGGCTGACGCAAGAGAATCACAAGGTCAGGAGTTTGAGATCAGCCTGGCCAACATGAAACTCCAATTCTACTGAAAATACAAAAAAAAATCTGGACGTAGTGGTGGGTGCCTGTAATCTCAGCTACTTAGGAGCTGGAGGCAGGAGAATTGCTAGAAAGGTATTTCCATTTCTATTTGAAAACAGAGGTTGCACTGAGCTGAGATCAACCCACTGTACTCCAGCCTGGACAACAACGTGAGACTCCATCTCAAAAAACATCCATGAAACAAAAAAACTTTAATCCATCTTGAGTTAATATTTGTATAAGATGTGAGGAAAGGATCCAGTTTCTGTTTACTGCATATGGATAGCCAGCTTTTTTGGCACCATTTGTCAAATAGGGATTTTTTCCCCTTTGTTTTTTTTGGTCAGGTTTATTGAAGATCAGATGGTTGTAGATGTGCGGTGTTTTCTGAGGTGTCTGTTCTCTTCCATTGGTCTATATATCTGTTTTGTACTAGGACCATGTTGTATTGGCTGCTATAGCTTTGTAATATAGTTTGAAGTTGGGTAGCATGATGACTCAAGCTTTGTTATTTTTGCTTAGGATTGTATTGGGTGAACAGGTAAACAGGCTTCAATAATTGGAGTCACCTGCCCAGAGTATCATAGCTAATAAAGAAGTGAGCTGAGACTTGAAATGCACTTGTTACTTCTTTTTCCTGAGTCTGTTGCACAATGCATCCTAGCAGCTATTTAAAGGTAGGAAGTAGAACATTTGGACACATTTTTCACAACTTTTTAAGCATTTTGTTAATGCAGGAATGACCCTCGTCCCATCTCTAAACCCCTCTCTCATCACACTGTACCCCACTGCTGACCACATCCTGAGGTGGCCATTAGGAATCAGGTGGGAAGCAAGGGCTGGGAATAAATAAGCAAGAATTATATTGCCCAAATTTGCTCATCTAAGAAAGGCTCCTCAACCATTCTGTGTGAGGAGGTTATTCCAGGGTAGTTGTGCTCTGACTGTGCTGCATCTCAGTCTGATTTCTGTTTTTGAGAATCACTGTATTACTCTTATTAACGGGGATAATTCTCTTTCTACTTGAAAACAACCAACTGTCCTCTGCAGGTGTCCTGATTTGGTTTGCTAGTTTAGATTCTGAAGGTAGTGGTGAGAAAATATTTGGGCTGCATTTAGTATATCTCGTTCGCAGCTGGAGGATGTATAGAAATTTCTTAATACTATATAACTGTTTTCACAATAACCATTATATTTAACTGTGGTAGCTTGGAGGGCAGGGCTGGACACAGAACAGATGACACAATATTCAAAGCTTAATTTGGTTGTAAGTATTTTTTGTTTCATTTTGCTTTGCTTTTGGATATAAGGTCTTGCTCTGGTGCCCAGGCTGGAGAGCAGTGGTACAATCATAACTCATAATTTGATTGTAACGGTTCTTTAAAATATATATTTTTGGCTGAGTTTTGTAGCTCACAGCTGCAATCTAAACACTTTGGGAGGGAAAGGTGGGATGATTGCTTGATCTCGGAAGTTCAAGAACAGTCTGGGCAACATAAGTAGGTTCACTCTCTAGAAAACAGTTTATAAATTGTCTGGGTGTAGCATTTCTTGCCTGTAATTGAGAGGCTGAGGTGGAAGCATGACTTGAGCCTAACAGTTTGAGGCTGCAGGGTCCCATGATTCAGCCACTGCACTGCAGCCTATATGACAGAGTGAGATCTGTATGTGTATGTGTGTGTGTGTGTGTATATATATATATTTATATATATAAAATATATGTATGTTAAAAAATTATATATACATATATAAATATACACAAATATACATATATACATGTATATACATATACATACATATGTGTATACATACATATATACACATACATATATACATATATACACATATATACATATACACATACATATGTATATATACATATATACGTATGTACGTATATATATACGTATATATGTATATATACATATATACATATACATACATATATACATTTATATATACATATATAACATATGTATGTTTAAAAAATAAAATATATGTATGTTAAAAATAAAATATATGTATGTTAAAAAATTCAAGCATGGGAGATAAGTGAAAGCCCACAGTGGGGGATGTGGAGAAAGGTGAGTATGGCTCCAGCAACTCAGTGAGACTTGGTTTTCCATCTTGAAGAATTGCCCATCCACACTGAAACCATAGCCTAGCACAAGCCAGTTCTCACACTACACCTGCTGGGATACCACTATGTACCCTTCTTAAAAAAATAAAATCTTTCACCTAAGAGAAGGAGAAAATGAGGGTTTCACATTCAAAGCCTTTATTTGTTTATTTTTTTATGAAACAACAGCCACTTGTCATTTGAGTTTTCCAAAGGTGAATGACAGCACTAATACACTTAAGGAATTAACCAAAGAAAATAGGCCTCTCAGGTGAGGAGAAGGCACAATGGTAACT
This sequence comes from Pongo pygmaeus, assembly GCF_028885625.2. Classification (NCBI taxonomy): domain Eukaryota; kingdom Metazoa; phylum Chordata; class Mammalia; order Primates; family Hominidae; genus Pongo; species Pongo pygmaeus. The sequence continues at coordinate 31,504,760 of NC_072397.2, read as the reverse complement.
AAACCCAATCCATTCTCAGCTTTTCATGGTGAAGGCATCTCAAGAAGTGGTGTTAGCCGTGTGAACAGTGTTCACTGCACAAGCCCAGGGGAAAGGAAACTCTAAGACAGAGAACACTCTCTAAATACTTCAAAAGACATTCAGCTATACACGTGGCTGATGACCTGAATACTCTGCAGAGGGATTGCTGAGAAGCAGCCACCAGCTGTAAAAGTTTTCAGCTCTTCCACTCATAGGGACAGGCTACCCCCACAAGCACCCACCCCGAGTACCATGGGCTCCGGTCGTCAGGTGCACCTGGGGGACTGCCTTCCTCCCATCTCATTAGCTCTCCAAGAGTGTCCAGATCACTCTAAAACCTACCCTAGGATGGCCATTTGTAGATTCTCCTCCATTCTCCCAGCACAGTGTGACTTCTGAAGAGTGCTGCCCAATCCTCTTACCTCAACTCATGTGTCAAGGGCCGGTTCCCAGGCAGTTGGTTGCCCAGTGACCGAACAGGCTCAGCATGCCCAGGGCACAGCCCCACAGCCTGGCACCTCTCCCCCACCTAGCCTTCATACTGGCCTTTTCTCTTCTGTCACCAATGTCAGGTGAGGTTCACCAGAGCTACACTCATGAGCCTGGTAAGTGACAGGTGGGTGAACTCCAACTGAGTGCCTGTTACTCCACCCTCTTATCTCCCACACAAATGACATTATAAGCATAATTTTACATTTGATCTAATTTATACATATTCTTCTTTTCATAACATTTCTGACAACAGCCCTCACAACCAAATGAGTCTTGGTTACAGAACACATGGCCGAGGCTGTTGTAGCAGGTTTCACTTACTTGATTCCAATGTGAAATGAAAATGTGATGGTATAAAGACAAGAAAAAGTTATTTATCAAGTGTGGGGTTTCTGCACTTGCTAGTTCATGCTCACTTCGTTTGAAACAAGGTATCTGGACAGACCATATTCATAAGTAGCTCTATGCAAAACACCAGACAGAAGCCCCCGTCAGACACAGCTCCCTCAGGCTCACAGGGTGGCAACCTCCCCCTCCATGTTGGGCTCTGCCAGCAGGAAAGGTAAGGAGCACAGACAGGGGGTGACAGGGAGCAGCCTGGAGCCTTAGGGATCCCCAAACTTGCCAGAGCTGGTCTCTTTAGATGGGGCTGTGTGGCAAGAATCAGGTAGGGAGCTGGGCTACACAGAGAGGTGACAACCACCCCTGTATCTCTAAATTTCCACCAGGATCCATGATCCAGCCCTGCTTTCCCCCAGGCCCTTCACTCACCCATCCCCTCTGTGTGTTAGGCGGCTCAGGTCAAACTGGGAGGATGATACATTCAGATTGTAGCTTCCAGGTATTCCCATCTGGCATTCAAGGAGTAGGGAGGCAAGTCAGGGCCTGTGGTGGTGCCTCTTGCTATGTCTGAGGGCAGGCAGGCCAGGATTGGACACGTGGATGTCTGCATGACCACCACTGCTGTCTCCCTCCCCATCACTCAGAGCTAAAACCAGGCCGGGTCTATCACGATTAATAAAACCACTGCAGCTCTCATCCTGTCACAAAACTAATGTGCACCCAGTGCCAGCCCTACACAGATCTCTGGCTTCCTATTCCAGGACACAGAAAAGCTTCTAATATTTTCTATTTAAATCCAGATTTTAAGCCAGATTGAGCCTGGGGATAGTGACAGCAAAAGCAGCAGCCAGATGTAGACACTCCAGGTGTATACACTCATGGCTTGGGCACGTTCCACAGTTGCTGGAGGATGAGGCCTGAGAGGCACCTGTTTCCCAGCTGCTAACTGATGTCCACACACTCCATTCATGTGTCTTCATTTAGGCCTCTGTGTCAAATATTCCTTGAGCCATTGCCAACACATCTTTTGGGAGGCATTGTTTATTGCAGCACCAGCCCCTACTTCTTCTAAAGGCAGTCAGGAGCTGTCTGGTCAGCTCCTAATCCCCCAGGACAAAGGTGCTGTCCTCTTGCCAGTGCTCACATCCAGTAGCACCATCTCAGGATGTTTTCTTCAAACACAAGCAGTGTGAGGTAGCAGGCATGGCATGACAGGCTCAGGACCATGGGCAGCTGACTGCTGGAGAAGCATCACAGGACAGATACATCTGTGGGTGGTGCCATAACAAGCCAAGGTGGCCTCAGCCCCTGCCCCCCACAGCCCCAGCCCAGATGGCATTCAAATTTTCCCAGATGGTATTGGGGTGCCTGATGCCCATCACTCGCCCACTAATTAGCTCTGCCTTGGGTGGTTACTCAGGAGAGGGGGTGTGGTGTGTAGATCCAGGGTGGGCATCACCTCACAGCCAGGGTCCACCTGACTGCAGACCAGGAAGCAAGCCCAGGCAGCTCTTCTCTAGACACTTGGCCTCATCACCTCTGGCTGCACTTTCTGTGTATACTTTGCACAAAGGTAGCAAAAAGAGGTCAACAGTACCTGTTGTGACATGAAGTCTATGCTCCCTTAAGACCTTCTAAAATATTGTTGTCTTAAGCCCTCTTTCTTCTAATAAAATTTTTACAAATACACAAATACAAGCTTGAAACTACCACACATGAAATATTAGGATATTTTAAACCCATAAATGAACAGACAAATATGAAAACAGTCACTGTTTGGTTGCAGAGCCCACCCTCAGACAGCAATGCTCAGATAAGCAGACAGGCCCCAGATCCCCCACCCCATGATGTTCTGTCCCACTTGGCAGAGCTTCTGCATTGGCCAGTCCCCACTGCTTTCTAGTGAGATGTCCAAGGTGAAGTGAGTGTTGAAGGCTGTACAGCTGATGGAACTGACTGCCTTGCACACATTGAAAATCACTCCCTGGCTCCAAGGGTCAGCTGTGGTGACACCTCTTGATGGGAGGTAGTGCCAAGCCGCCATCAGTGTGCCTGGGTTGCCCTGGTCTACACACCCCAGCTCCTTGCTGGGATGTCTGACTGCTTCTCTCAGGGGCTGGGACATGAGCCACCTCTAGAAGCGACCTGCTGGCTGGACACACTGGGCACTCTCCCCCAGCATCCTCAGCAGCCCTGCCTATGCTGTCACATGTGCTGATGCTCTCCAAGGTAAGATTAGGGGAAATTTTTCAAGGCAACTCTTTCCCCCTATATTCCCTATCTTAATAACAGCACTGATAACTTTTAAGCCCTAGTAAGCTGAACCTGTAAGACAAATGAACTCCTGCCTTAGAAGGGCCATGGTTGGGCAGTGTGTACCCAGGTGAGAGCCTATTGGTTGTTACTGAATGGGGAGAGCTGAATGGCCCTGACCACTTAGCCTAGTGAAAAGTAGGGCCTTCTCCTTCCAGAGAATCAAAGTCTCGAAGGCCAGAAAATGATGCTTGGGTGGTCTGCCAAGAAACAGAAGGCTAGAAGGCCTTGCAGGGAACACCAGGCAACCTTCAGGGTGACTGAGAGGGCTGGACTCATTCCTGTTTTCCTTGTTTTCATTCTGTCAGCAAGAAAACCTGCCTGCAGATGGTAGGTGGGCCTGAAGCTGCCAGTCAGTCACTAAGGGCTGTAGACACTTTGACTGTGGTTCTTTCTTGAAGCAGCCACTAAGGCCTGTTCTTGCAGAGTGGTTCCCTTATTGTCTGCAGCTCCTTTTTTCAGTCCTGGGACCATAGAGGGACCAGGGAGGAAGGCAAGGGCTCAGCCTGTACCCCACAGTGTGCTCTGAGAAGTCTCCCTTTTCTTTCTTTCTTCTTTTTTTTATTTTTTTCCAGATGGAGGAGAAGTCTCTTTCATTACCTCCCTACGGACAGCCTCAAACTTCCAAATGAACAGACCCAGCATGGAGCCTTCAGGAAAGTGCACGGAATTCTGTCTAGTACCCAGGAGGAAGGGGGTTCCCACTGAGGGCTGGACCAGTCTGCATGCCCCTGTTCAGGAATGTTCTCCTCATAGTACAGCCTCAAGCTGTAGGCATTCTCTGTGTGCACACAGTCCATGGCAGCCTCTGCCTGGGGAGCCATCCAGCTGCACACGTGCAATGGAGCAGTGACCTCAATGAGTGTGTGGTTCTGGACCTTGTGACAAGCAGGGGAGGGGGAGATACACAGCCCACCGAGCCCAGAACCCTGCCATAGGCTTCTTCTCTAAGACCTCCATCTGCTCTAGGATCTTCTTCCTCTGAGAATCTGCCCTGAAGTCAGATGGAAGCAAATGGCCAACACTCCCAGGGATGCCCCCTGTCACATGGACAGCTCCCTAGAGGGGACTCAAGCAGTGGGGGCAGATAGTTTGGGCAGAAGCTCTGGAGTTTTGGCTGGCTGGTTCATCCCATAAGCATCTGTAACTTGACACAAGACGGGGGAGATGAAACAGTGACATTACTTTCATTTTATTTTCTTTTATTTTACTTTATTTTATTTTATTTTATTTTATTATTTTTTTAGAAGAAGTCTCACTCTGTCACCCAGACTGGAGTGAATCAATGTGATCTCAGCTCACTGTAACACTTCACCTCCCGGGTTCAAAGAATTCTTCTGCCTCAGCCCCCTGAGCAGCTGGGACTACAAGCATGCATCACCACACCCAGCTAATTTTTGCATTTTTCATAGAGACAGAGTTTCACTGTATTGGCCAGGCTGGTCTTGAACTCCTGACCTGGTAATCCACCCACTTTGGCCTTCCACAGTGTTGGGATTAAAGGCATGAGCCACCAAGCCAGGCAGCCTTACCTTTTCTTTCATGGCATGACAAAGAGTTTTGTGAAGTTCAGGCTGTTGTACTTGAGCAGCTCCAGTAGGTAATGGCTTAGGAAGCAAGGGCTGGTGGGCTTGGGGTTGAGCAATAGGCTGTAGGCCTACAAGGAGGAAGTGGGCACTGAGCACATGTCCTGGTTATCTGTCCACAGACCCAGAACCAGTGACATCCCAAGAGTCTGTAGGGAGCTGGCAGAGACTTACTGGATCCAGTAAAAGCCAAATGCAGATGCACTGATGGGGCCCTTCTGGCCCTTGTCTGTAATACAAAGAGGTACATGAAGTCTCCTTGCATCTTGCAGTTTCCAGGAAGTGGGTTCCAGCTGCTCATGCTAGGCACTTTCAGTCACTGAAAGCGCTTCAGGAATGGTCTAGTAGAAATAAGCTCTTCATCTCACTGAGGACCCTCTTCTTTGTTCCCTTTGGGAGTTCCACCTTCCAGTCATGGCTCTGGAGACACAGTGGCTCCTCATGGATCCCTAGAAAGATGTGCTCAGGTGGCACACAGTCAATTAGATTCATCTCCAAGCCATTCTTTCACTTATTGTCTGAGGTACTTGAGGCTGGTGGTCAGCACAGGGCCACCCAAGGCCAGCGGTCTCCACCTAAATTTGACCCTGGTTTGAGTGCCTCTAGGCCAGACCCCTCCAGGTGGGAAAACCTGGTCCTCAGCTTCTGGTATCCATGCTCCCCTCCCCTATTTTTAATCCTTGCCCCAATGTCTCCCCCACCTCTCAGATCATTGGAGAAGATGCTCAGGAAGAACCAGGAGCTTTAGTCAGCCCTGCGGAAGGTGGCAGATGGGTCCAGGCTCTTAAGCTGCTCTTTGATGTGGTTCATGTGGAAGCAGGCCTTGAATAGTGTGTATAGCTCTTTCAGGGAGAGGGAAATAGGATGTTACCAGGGCCCTGTACCCTTAAACATCACATCTAGCACAGAAAATATTTTGTAAGATAGTTTCACGGGTGATTTTAACTTTCAAATTTAGGCTTCCATTTTCAAATTCCATAATGAACACAGAAGGTGGGGTTCTAATTTCAACACACACCCCCACACTCACACAAACACACACTCCTGTCTGCTAGTGGGCAGGGATCCTTTCTTACAAAGAATCTTCTACCAAATGCCTCTGAAGCACTCGTGGGTCTTGAAGAGCTGACAAGGCTAACTGCTTTTTTTGCAATAGTGTCTTGGGTAGATGGAACATTTAGAGCTGCCTTTTTGGGCAGCCCTCATGCAGGGGTGTGCTGAGGACTCCCCAGGGCCTCCAACTTCAGGACCATCTTTCAGTATGGGTTGCATAGAATTTTAATGGTGGCTGTTTTGGGAAAGAGGAAAGATTCTGTGATCAATTATGGGCATCATTGAGCTCCAAATCTTTTCCACAATTGCTCTTAGCAAGCAGGTAGACCCTGGGAACATGAGTGGCTTTTCCCCAGGGAACATGAGTACATGAGAGATTTTGCTTTACAACCAGGTGAATCTCACCACAGCAGTTGGTGCTGCACTGGGCAGATTTCTGCACTCAAATACTGTGAATCTTTTTAAGTTTTTTTTTTTTTCCAAGACATCATTTATCTTTATAGAATTTTATTGGGCTGATATTAAGCCTGGATTTGTATTGCCTGATTTTTTTAGAATCACAACTCTGTTCTTTAACTTGTGGGATATGAAGTTATAAGGTGTTGGTGGGACAGGCTAAGAAGGAGGCTTGGGCTTGAATCCACATTCACATGCTTATCTGTGACACAAAGACCTCCGAAGAGTGGGGAAGTGCTACCTGGCCCTTCTTTTGGGATCCCTCCTCTAGGCCTTCTACCCAACTTCCAAACCAGCCGTCCCTCTTACACAGCCCTGAGCCCCCTGCAGCTCCTCACTGTTCTGCAGCCCTGGGAAGTTGTTTGGCATGTTGCTGTCCAGGTGCAGTGAGAAGAAGGTGCAGTGAGAAGCAGGTGCAGTGACACATATCTTCATGGACCATCAGCACCGGCTAAATCTCCTGCAACATCTCCTTAAGGGACACCTGCAGGGAGAAGGCCCCAGCAACTCTGATGAGAAACCGCATGGCTGGAAGCAAGGACTTACCATTTCCCCAGCCCAAAGCCCTGAGAATCATGCCCAAAATTCTCAGGTTTCCACTTTTTGAATATTTAATTCCTTTTAGAATCCCATGCCCCCTCTATACATGCCATGCTTACCTACATCTGTCTGTGTGTGCAGAACAGAGCCTGGCCACATTGACTATTCCTGCAGACCAAGAAAAATCCCTATGCAGAGTGGGGGAGATGGAAGAACTAAGGGAGACAAAATGGCAGCTTTGTCTCATCCCATGCCCAGTGCTAAGGTCCCCAAGGCAAACAGCTTTTGCCTTCAACTTCAAGTTAACAGCATACAAAATATATTCATTTTTACTTCCCCCACTATCTTACTAATGTTACAAATTATATCTTTATATATTGTGTGTATTTTCACAGATATTTAAGAATTTTATGCACCACTATTATTACAATAGCAAATTTTATATCGGTGTATATACTTATATTTAACAGAGAGCTTTGTATTATCATATGGTTTTATGATGCTGTCCAGCATCATTTAACGTTTCAGCATAATTGACTGTCATTTGTATTTTGTTCTAGGGTTATTCTAGCAGTAAGCAACTTTAGATTTTTTATTTTAAACTTAGAAAGGTTTTCTTTTTTCTAATTTTTGAAGTATAGTGTTTTCCAGATCAATTATTCTTGGTTACTAGTATGCTTTCTTTCATCACTGAAATGTGTAGGGGTCTCAGCATGCCCTCTTTTTCTCCTAAATAAGATTTATGTCATTTTCTTCCTATATTCTTTTTATAAGACTCATTCTCTGAATATATTGGTCTACTTGATCGTGTCCAGTAAGTCTCATATTTCACACTTATTTTTTCCATTTTTTTCAAAAATTTGTTTCCAGGCTTAAATGTTTGTGAATAATATATGTTTAATTTCCTGATTCCTTTTTTGCTCCATTGTTTGCTGTTGTGTCTCTGTAGTGAATTTGTAAATGCCAGTTATTGGATCCTTCAATGCCACAATTTCTGTTGGGTTTTTAGAAAAATGTTTCATCTCTTTGTTGATATCATATTTTGGTCATTTATTATTTTTAAATGTTATTCAATTGTTTATTTTTGTTTTATTTTTGTTCACTGAGACTGTTTCTTTATTTTTAATTCTTTATCAGATATGCAAAAATTTTCATTTCTTAACATTCAACTTCTGGATATTTATTCTCTTTCTTCCACTGAAGTGTATTTTCCACCATCTCCGTATGCCTTGTAATTTTTTTATAAGATTTGGAAAATTACACAACATCCATCAAATGTAGCACTTAAAACCTGGCATGGTTGGGTATGGTAGCTCATGCTTGTAATCCCAGCATTTTGGCAGGCTGATACGGGCAGATTACTGGAGGCCAGGAGTTTGAGACCAGCCTGGCTAACATAGCGAAACCCATCTCTACTGAAAATACAAAAAAAAATTAGCTGGGCATTGTGGTGTGCACCTCTCGTCCCAGCCACTCAGGAGACTGAGAGAAGAGAATCACTTGAACCCAGGAGATGGAGGTTGCAGTGAGCTGAGATCACTCCACTGCACTCCAGCGTGGGTGACAAAGCAAAACTCTTTCTCAAAACACACACACACACACATTAAAAAAAAAAAAAACTGGCTTAGTAAAGGGGGATATTGACAGCACTCAGCCAGGCTATAGATTCTGGGTGCTTCACAGATGCATTCTCAGATATGTCTTCTCTGGATCTGTGTGTATTTCTCAGTTAAAGGGAATTTGTTTCATTGTTTTTAGATGGATTACCTATTTTCTTCCCCAGTTGACTCTCTGTGGTATTACAGTTTCTCTAGTGCTGCAATTTTCTTTCTTCTCATCAGACACAACTGTCATTTGTATGACTCCATCATGTCCTTCAGCACTCCATGTCAGGAAAGACAGAATCTATTCATTAGGCAATCTCTCCAAAAGACAAACATTTCAACACATACACTACAGCTTTAATTCTTTCCTGAGGAAGATGCTGGGAGTTGGGCATTTTCTGGTGAGCCCAATTACTATTGTGGGGAAGGAAAAAAAAAAAACTTTGGTGGATATACTGTAGCAAAGAAAAAATTCCTGCAGTGTGGAAAGAGAGGAGGCAACAGCCATATAAAAAGCAAGGTGAAAATAAATGAGCAGGTAACACATGGAAGAGGTCCAAAAGTCACAGAGAAAGCCAGAGTTTAAATATGGTTTAGTCATCCCTATTCCAATGGAAGTTGTTTTAGAAAAGTGTAATTTTATTTTTCTTGCTGTCACAGAGAAACATGTTCCTGTCCCATGCTTACTATTCTCTTCAATCTTCTACGGCTTCTTTTCTCCCTCCCAGAATCTTCCAGTGCATTCACACTGAAAACCAAAGTCCTTCCAGAATCTGTAAGAACCTACAAGATCTGACTAGTTTTCATTAGTTTTGGGAATCTGGGGAAATGTGTTCACATTTCTGGAGACCTCTATGTTATGCAGTTTTTTAATAAATATGTGGTGTCTGAAGTCAAATGTGTGTGAAGGGAGTTGTGGAGGCATTGGGATTTGGTTTAGAAATTCCAAGAACAGTAGTGCAAAGGACATGTGAACAAGGCACTCGGAGCCCTCGCGGCAAGCCATCATTGCTTCTGAACATCCTTCCCACCGGTACAACAGCGGGTGGAAGAACCACACTAGGCAAAGAACTTGCATGAATATCAGGATTGAAATACACTGATGTGGGTGATTTATCTTGAGAAGAGCAATTGTATGATGGCTATGTTGAAGAGTATGATTGTCCTATTTTAGATGAAGACAGAGTAGTTGATGAGTTAGATAACCAAATAAGAGAAGGTGGAGTTATTGTTGATTACCCTGGTTTTGATTTCTTCCCTAAATGCTGGTTTCACATAGTTTTTGTGCTGAGGACAGATACCAACGTATTGTATGAAAGACTTGAAACAAGGGGTTGTAATGAGAAGACTCTAACAGACAATATTCAGTGTGAGATTATTCAAGTTCTTTATGAAGAAGCCACAACATCCCACAAGGAAGAAATCATGCATCAGTTGCCCAGAAATATACCAGAAGAGCTAGAAAATAATGTAGATCAGATTGGCTGGGTGCAGTGGCTCACTCCTGTAATCCCAGCACTTTGGGAGGCCTAGGCGGGTGGATCACCAGGCCAAGAGATCAAGACTATCCTGGCTAACACGGTGTAACACCAACTCTAGTAAAAATACAAAAAAAAAAAAAATAGCTGGGGCCTGGTGGTGGGTGCCTTTAGTCCCAGCTTCTCAGGAGGCTGAGGCGGGAGAATGGCATGAACCTGGGATACGTAGCTTGCAGTGAGCTGAGATCACACCACTGCTCCCCAGCCTGGGTGACAGAACGAAACTCCTTCTTAAAATAAATAAATAAATAAATGAATAAAAATAAATATATAAATAAAAAAGAAAATAATCTAGATCAGATCTAGAAATGGATTGAACAGTGGATCAAATATTATAACTCTTGACTTATAAGGCCAGCTGCTTTACAATCATTCTTGTTGATATTACTCTACTGACATCATAGAAATTGTTCAAGTATCAGCAATACTTTATTAAAATCATGTTGCAGGACTAGCAGCTGGATAGTATAGAGGTTTATGCCTGTGTTTCTTTTTCTCCGTGAGAAACCTAAACATCTGAAATATAATGAATATAGTATTATTAAGGATTGAGACAAAAACTGTACTTTTAAAACAAATTGCTAAGGAATAAATAAATCTGACAAAATGGGTGGATATGTTTTAAGTTTATTACAGAAAAAAATACAGATGATCTCTTAACATAAAACTAAAGACTAAAGAGTATTCCTTTTTTAAAGATAAATATCAGAGTATTCCTTTTTTTCTTTCTATAAATTAGAAAATAAGGGAAGTGTTGTACTCTATACGAAATTTAAAAGGCACAAAAGAGCATGTTGAAAAGTTAGGTCTCCCTTCCAGACCACAATATTCACAGGCACTCCAGGATCCTTTACTTTAGGAAATAATGTTACTGGTTTCCTGTATGCCTCTTGAGAGGTTTTATGCCTGGACAGTGTGTGTTTGTGTGTATATATATATATATATATATATATGTACAATTTTTTAAAGAATATACTAGTATATTGCACACACTGTTCTGTACCTTTCTTTTTTACTAAATATATTTGGAGATTATATCATATCAGTACAGAACTCCCTGTTCTTTTTTTTTTATCGGAGATATACATATCATACATTAAAATTTACAAATTTGAAGTGTATTATCAGAATTGGATATGGTGACTTATGCCTGTAATCCCAGCAGATGGGGAGGCTGAGGTGGAGAATTGCTTGAGGCAGGAGTTCAAGAACAGTGTAGGCAACATAGTGAGACCTTAGACTCTAATAACAAACATAAATGAAATATACAATCCATTGGTTTTTAGTTTACTAACAAGGTTATGAGTGTCACCACTGTGGGGGAAGCAGTGATGATAAAGGGAAATCCTACACCCTTTAGCAGTCACTCTCTATCCTTTCCTCCTCATCCCTTTGCAGTTACTAGTCTGCTTTCTGTCTCTATGGATTTGCATATTCTGGATATTTCATATAAATTGGATTACACAATAAAAAAAGAAATTCCAGGAATACCAAAGAGAGATGACACATATTTTCTGCTATATAATTTCACATCCTATGAAGGTTTAAGACATAATTCTACAAAAAAATTTGATGGAAAATCTTTATGTGCAAAAATATCTTGCTAAATATAAGAAAATTATTGGGAGATATACCTAATGCTAGATGACGTGTTGGTGGGTGCAGTGCACCAGCATGGCACATGTATACATATGTAACTTACCTGCACATTGGGCACATGTACCATAAAACCTAAAGTATAATAATAATAATAATAATAATAATAATAATAATAATTACAATAAAAGAAAAAAAAAGAAAAAAAAATAAAAAAATAAATAAAAAAAATAAAAAAAGAAAATTATTTTATGGAGAATTCTTTTTTTTTTTATCAGGACCTAATTTTAAAAATTTAAACTCTGTATGCCAACAATGTCTACTGTAGGGTGGCTTATGTATGTAATTGTTTTATGGATTCCTTACAAAAACTTTTCCCATCGGGGAAATTAGAACACTGCTCTACATACATTGAATTTCCAATTCTTACCTTATTTCTCACTTATTATTTTGTGATTCTGTCTTCTTCAACATGAAGATTTTCATGACTGGGTTTTCACTTTCTGAATTGTCATATGTCTGTAATTTTTCTGTAATCTTAGTTTCAGAAGTTCTACAATAGCATGCTCAAGGCCTGGCATGGTCTCTCATGCATGTAATCCCAGCACTTTGGGAGGCAGAGGTGGGCAGATCATGACGCCAGGAGTTTGAGACCAGCCTGGCCAACATAGTGAAAACCCAACTACCAAAAGTACAAAAATTATCCAGGTGTGCTGGCAGGCACCTGTAATCATAGTTACTCGGGAGGCTGAGGAAAGAGAATCACTTGAAACTCGGAGGTGGAGTTAGCAGTGAGCCAAGATCCTTCCGCTGCACACGAGCCTGGGCAGCAGAGTGACACTCTACCTCAAAAAATAAATACATAACTAAAATAAAACAACATTCTCAAATGTATATGTTATATGTAAATTATATAGTTTATTAAAATATTTGTCTTGTATGATTCATCGAATTTAGGCACAATGTTATTACTAGCATTTTCTTCCATTTTCCTCAGCTTTTACCTGAATAATAGCAAAACTTATTCCCAATTTTATTTTATATATCAATTTTTTATACTGTATTTAAAATATATATAGTTATTGTATTTAGAAATGTAAGACTTTCCTTCTAAAGGCCAGATCACAGCCTTACCATTTTGAAAGAAAAGCAGCAATGGGCCGGGCACAGTGGCTTATGCCTGTAATCCCAGCACTTTGGTAGGCCAAGCTGGGCGGATCACCTGAGGTCAGAAGTTTGAGACAAGCAGCCTTGACCAACATGGAGAAACCCTGTCTCTGCTAAAAATACAAAATTAGCTGAACATGGTGGCACATGTCTGTAATTCCAGTGGCTCAGGAGGCTGAGACAGGAGAATAGCTTGAACCTGGGAGGCAGAGGTTGTGGTAAGCAGAGATCATTGCCTTCCAGCCTGAGAAAAAAGAGTAAAACTCTGTCTCAAAAAAAAAAAAAAAAAACGAGAAAACAAAGCAGCAACATATCAATGTATCAGTAGCATAATTTAAAAGTTTCTCTAGTATTTATAAAATGCATATTGTTTAAAACTTTCTCATCAAAGCACTTTATGAATAATTATAATGTGTTTTCTTTGAAATGTTGTTGCCCTAACTGTATCAAACAATTCAAAATCCATGCTTTTCGTGGATGCACAGTTAGAGTTGAAAATTGCAGGTATCTAGAATTTTTTCTCTGTTATTGAGGATTTTATGCGTTAAAGTTGCTCTTCATTAAGTTTTGTATTTTATATTTCTGTATTTTACAGAGTAGGCTGTCTCACAACAGTTGTGTTTCTAGTTTCTACCTATTTAGTGTGGTTTTGAATTGCAGTATTCAAATCAGAATTTTGGGGATTAATGTTAATTTTAACTTTGTTTGCAATTTTATATCTGTTTGTTTCATTTCTTAGGGTAGGCCACCTTACATCAGTTTACTGTTTTTAGTTTTAATTTATATATTATAATTTTGTATGACAATTGTCAACTCTGTACATCTTAATACAGTGTGAGGCAAAAGTCAATTATGAATCAGCCCTACCTCCTTTGTCAATATAATTATCAAAGTGTTTGTTTGCTTGTATAAACCTTACCCCTATTTTGTTTATGATTTGTATATTTTTCTTCTTGGCTGGTGGCCAATAATTGATTCTGTCTAGGTAAGTATTCATGGAAATTTTCTTAATTTCAACATCTTTATATTATAATATCTTAGAGTGAAAGAAACCATTTTGTGGTTTGAAGGTAACATTTTAGAAAGTTTGTAACTCTATCTCTGTTAGCTATCGTATTTACTTTTAAGACAGACTCTTGCTCTGTCACCCAAAGTCTTGCTCTGTCACCCAAAGTGCAGTGGCATAATCTCAGCTCACTGCAACCTCCACCTCCCAGGTTAAAGCAATTCTTCTGCTTCAGCCTCCTGAATAGCTGGGATTAAAGGCATGCACCACCATCCCTGGCTAAGTTTTGTATTTTTAGTAGAAATGGGGCCAGGCTGGTCTTGAATTCTTAATCTCTAGTGATCTGAACACCTTGGCCTCCCAGTGTGTTGTGATTCCAGGCCTTAGCCACCTGCCCTCCGGTGTCATTGTTAATTTTAATTGTAGTAAAAATACATAACATAAAATTGATAATTTTAAATATTTTTTCTTATACAGTTTTGCTATGTTAAGTGTATTTACATTGTTATGCAACATATCTGTAAAACTTTTTTCTGTTGCAAAACTAAAACTCAATATAAATTAATAATATCCTTTTTTTTTTTTTTTTACCACCTGGCTCTGGATTAAAACCATACCATTTTCTGTTCCTAAGAGTTTCAATACTTTAGATATTACATGTAAGTGGAATCATAGAGTATCTGTTTTATTGTGGCTAAGTTTACTTAGCATCATGTGCTCAAGGTTTATCTTTATTGTGGATGTTACAAGATTATCTCCTTTCAAAGGCTGAGTAGTTTTCCATTACTTTTATATCACAAATCATATTTATTCATTTATTCGGTGAGGAAAGTTTGTTTTGCTTTCAAATATTGGCCTTTGTGTATAATGCTTCAATGAGTATAGGTGTTCCAATAACTATTTTCACATATGTGCAAGGTTTTCATCTGTGCTGCATTGTGCTTTTTTGGAAAACTTGTCTGACTTCATGCCAGAACCAAACTGTTTTTATTACTGTAGCTTTGCAATGTGCTTTGAAATCAGAAAAAGTGACATCAATAACATTATTTCTTTTTTTAAACATTTTTTGGCTGTTTTGTGTCCTTTGAGATTCCATACAATTTGTTGGTTACTTTTTCAATTTCTAAAAAAAAAAAGAAAATAATTGTTAATTTAAAAGGGATTGCATTGAATCTGTAGTTCACTAGGAAGTATGAACATTTTCACAATATTAAGCCTTACAACCCTTGAACACAAGCATGCTCAAAAGAGAGTTGTTTAATTTCTATATGTGCTGATATTTTTATTTCCTTCTGTTATTGATTTCTAGTTTTATTCCATTTTGATCAGAAATAATAGCCTTTAAGATTTCTGTTCTAAAAAATTGTTAAGTCTAATTTTGTGGCCTAATAAGTGGTGTATCTAGGAGAATGTTTTATGAACTATAGAGAAAATTGTGTTCTTCTGTTGTGTATTCTGTATATTCTCATTAGATCTAATTTTTCTCTTGTGTTTTCAAAATTTGTTTCCTTATTAGTATTTAGGCTAGCTTTACTATTTATAATTAAAAGTTTGAATTAAAGTATTCTACTCTTATTATTTTTCTCTCTATTGTAATAATTATTTCAATGTTTGCTTTGTACATTTGGAAACACTGGTGTGAAAAATTTATGTGTATATATATGTACACATACATATATATAACAAAATTTCATAAGTTCTAAGTGAATGAGCCCTCTTATTGTTATTTAATGGCCTTCTTTGTCTCCTGTGACAGTTGAAACTAAAAGTTTATTTTTATTTTTGAGAAGGAGTCTCACTCTGTCGCCCAGGCTGGAGTGCAGCGGCACGATCTCAGCTCACTGCAAGCTCCGCCTCCTGGGTTCACGCCATTCTCCTGACTCGCCTATCTAGTAGCTGGGTCTACAGGCACCCACTACCATTCCTAGCTACCTTTATGTATTTTTAGCAGAGATGGGGTTTCACCGTGTTAGCCAGGATGGTTTCCATCTACTGACGTCGTGACCCACCCACCTTGCCTTTCAAAGTGTAGGGATTACAGGCTTGAGCCACCATGCGTGGCCAACTTAAAGTTTGTTTTATGAACTATGACTAAAATGTATTTTGCCTAACACAGCTGTGACCAGCAATGCTGTCATTCGATTTCCATTTACTTCAAACTTCGATTTTGATCTTACTACTTTCAGTCTAGTTTTGATATTAGATCTAAAGTGAGTCACTGATGGAGAGGATAAAGTTGTTGTTGTTCTTTATTAATCCCTCTATCCAGTTTACATGTTTTGATTGAAAAGTTTAGTTCATAAATATTAAGATGTGTTTTTAAAATTGAAGAAATTAATTTTGTCATTGTTTTCTCTGATTTTTATAGCTATGTGGTCCCCTTTACCCACTCCTTTTAATCTTCCCTTTGTGTTGATTTTTGTAGTGACATGCTTTAATGTATTTATGTGTGTTTGTGTGTGTATCTCCGCAAATATTTTTCTTGTGGTTACCATGGGGATTTCATAAAACCTTCTTTCTTTTTTTTTTTTTTTGAGATTGAGTCTGACACTGTCACTCATGTTGGAGTGCAAGGATGTTATCTCAGCTCACAGCAACCTCTGCTTCCTGAGTTCAGGTGATTCTCCTGCCTCAGCCTCCCCAGAGCCTAGGATTACAAGGGAACACCACCATGCCAAGCTAATTTTTTGTATTTTTAGTAGAGACGGGGGGTTTCACCGTGTTGACCATGCTGGTGTCAATCTCCTGACTTCATGATTCGCCTACCTCAGCCTCCTAAAGTGCTGTAATTACAGAGGTGAGCCACCATGCTCGGCCAGTAACAAAATAATTTTAATTACATACAAACATTCTTTCTCTTTCCATCTGCCTCAACTTAATATTATTGATGTCACCAATATCTTTTTATATTATATATCATTAACAAATGTTTTTGCATATTTTAGGCTTTTGTTTTAAATTATATTACATAATTACATATGTTTTATGAGCAATCATTTGAATTCATCATAATTTTATTTTTGTGCCTGTGTATTTCTTTTCCAGAGAGTTATGTACTTTCATCTAATTATGCGATGCTATTTATCAACACTTTATATTTATAATGAGAAAATCTCTCTTTAGCATTTCTTGTAGTGAAGTTCGAGTGGTGATATGCTATTGAAGCATGTGCTCATCATGAAAAGACTTTATTTTTTCTTCATTTTGATAAATAGTATACTTGGATACAGTATTATTGCTTAAATTTTTTTCTTCTTTCAGCACATTAACAATATTACCCATGTCCCTTCTGGCTGGCAAGATTCCTGCAGCTAGATTCACTGATTGTCTCATAGAAGCACCTATATAAATGATGCATAGTTTTTCTTTTTCTGTTTTCAAGATTATCTGCTAGTCTGTGACTTTCAAAATTTGCTTGTAATTTTTCTCATTATGAATCTTTTTGTGTTTATCCTAGTTAAAATTTCTTGAACATTTTTAGTTTTTATCTTTTTTTCTGAAGCTTGATAATTTCTCAGGCATGTTTTCTTTTATATTCTTCAACTCCATAATTTGCTCTTTAATATTTTTTATGTTATTGTTTATGTTCTCATTTTCCTGATTTTATTTCATTGTCTGTGCTCTCAGATTTTGCTCACTGAGCACCATTTAGATAATCATTTTAAATTTTTTTAGGTAATTTATACCTCTCTATTTCTTTATGGTAGATTTCTGGATTTTTTTTATTATTATTTTGCCGTATTATCTTAATACTTTGTATATATTGTAATATTTGGCTGATTACATTATATTATATTACTTTAGATATGTCCATTAAACTTGACTATTTAAAATTATCACTGGTTGGGAGGAGAAGCCAAGATGGCCAAATAGGAACAGCTCTGGTCTACAGCTGCCAGCGTGAGCGATGCAGAAGATGGGTGATTTCTGCATTTCCATCTGAGGTACCGTGTTCATCTCACTAGGGAGTGCCAGAGAGTGGGCTCATGTCAGTGGCTGAGTGCACCGTGAGCCAGCCAAAGCAGGGACGAGGTATTGCCTCACTCGGGAAGCACAAGGGGTCAGGGAATTCCCTTTCCAGGGGTGACAGACGGCACCTGGAAAATCGTGACACTCCCACCTGAATACTGTGCTTTTCCAATGGGCTTAGGAAATGGTACCCCAGGAGATTATAGCCTGCACCTGGCTCAGAGGGTTCTACACCCACAGAATCTTGCTGATTGCTAGCACAGCAGTCTGAGATCAAACAGCAAGGTGGCAGCGAGGCTGGTGGAAGGGCGCCCGCCATTGCCCAGACTCGCTTAGGTAATCAAAGCAGCTAGGAAACTCGAACTGGGTGGAGCCCACCACAGCTCAAGGAGGCCTGCCTGTCTCTGTAGGCTCCCCCTCTGGGGGCAGGGCACAGACAAACAGAAAGGCAGCAGTAACCTCTGCCGACTTAAATGTCCCTGTCTGACAGTTTTGAGGAGAGCAGTGGTTCTCCCAGCACACAGCTGGAGATCTGAGAATGGGCAGACTGCCTCCTCAAGTGGGTTCCTGACCCCTGACCCCCGAGCAGCCTAACTGGGAGGCACCCCCCAGCAGGGGCAGACTGACACCTCACACAGCAGACCAGGTACTCCAAAAGACTTGCAGCTGAGGGTCCTGTCTGTTAGAAGGAAAACTAACAGAAAGGATATCCACACCAAAAACCCATCTGTACATCACCATCATCAAAGACCAAAAGTAGATAAAACCACAAAGATGGGGAAAAAACAGAGCAGAAAAACTGGAAACTCTAAAAAGCAGAGTACCTCTCCTCCTCCAAAGGAATGCTGTTCCTCACCAGCAACGGAACAAAGCTGGATGGAGAATGACTTTGACGAACTGAGAGAAGAAGACCTCAGGCGATCAAATTACTCCAAGCTACGGGGGGATATTCAAACCAAAGGCAAAGAAGTTGAAAACTTTGAAAAAAATTTAGACGAATGTATAACTAGAATAATCAATACAGAGAAGTGCTTAAAGGAGCTGATGGAGCTGAAAACCAAGGCTCGAGAACTACATGAAGAATGCAGAAGCCTCAGGAGCCGATGCGATCAAATGGAAGAAAGGGTATCAGCCCTGGAAGATATGAAGAGAGAAGGGAAGTTTAGACAAGAAAGAATAAAAACAAATGAGCAAAGCCTCCAAGAAAAGTGGGACTATGTGAAAAGACCAAATCTACGTCTGATTGGTGTACCTGAAAGTGACGGGGAGAATGGAAACAAGTTGGAAAACACTCTGCAGTATATTATCCAGGAGAACTTCCCCAATCTAGCAAGGCAGGCCAACATTCAAATTCAGGAGATACAGAGAATGTCGCAAAGATACTTCTCGAGAAGAGCAACCACAAGACACATAATTGTCAGATTCACCAAAGTTGAAATGAAGGAAAAAATGTTAAGGGCAGCCAGAGAGAAAGGTCGGGTTACCATCAAAGGGAAGCCCATAAGACTAACAGTGGATCTCTTGGCAGAAACCCTACAAGCCAGAAGAGAGTGGGGGCCAATATTCAACATTCCTAAAGAAAAGAATTTTCAACCCAGAATTTCATATCCAGCCAAACTAAGCTTCATAAGTGAAGGAGAAATAAAATACTTTACAGACAAGCAAATGCTGAGAGATTTTGTCATCACCACGCCTGCCCTAAAAGAGCTCCTGAAGGAAGTACTAAACATGGAAAGGCACAACCGGTACCAACCATGGCAAAAATCATGCCAAAATGTAAAGAACATCGAGACTAGGAAGAGACTGCATCAACTAATGAGCAAAATAACCAGCTAACACCATAATGACAGGATCAAATTCACACATAACAATATTAACTTTAAAAGTAAATGGACTAAATGCTCCAATTAAAACACACAGACTGGCAAATTGGATAAAGAGTCAAGACCCATCAGTGTGCTGTATTCAGGAAAGCCATCTCACATGCAGAGACACACATAGGCTCTAAATAAAAGGATGGAGAAAGCCCTACCAAGCAAATGGAAAACAAAAAAAGGCAGGGGTTGCAATCCTGGTCTCTGATAAAACAGACTTTAAACCAACAAACATCAAAAGAGACAAAGAAGGCCATTACATAATGGTAAAGGGATTAATTCAACAAGAAGAGCTAACTATGCTAAATATACATGCACCCAATATTGGAGAACCCAGATTCATAAAGCAAGTCCTGAGTGACCTACAAAGATACTTAGACTCCCACACATTAATAAAGGGAGAGTTTAACACCCTACTGTAAACATTAGACAGATCAACGAGACAGAAAGTCAACAAGGATACCCAAGAATTGAACCTAGCTCTGCAACAAGCGGACCTAATAGACATCTACAGAACTTTCCACCCCAAATCAACAGAATATACATTTTTTTCAGCACCACACCACACCTATTCCAAAATTGACCACATACTTGGAAGCAAAGCTCTCCTCAATAAATGTAAAAGAACAGAAATTACAACAAACTATCTCTCAGATCACAGGGCAGTCAAGCTAGAACTCAGGAATAAGAATCTCACTCAAAAATGCTAAACTACATGGAAACTGAACAACATTCTCCTGACTGACTACTGGGTACATAACGAAATGAAAGCAGAAATAAAGATGTTCTTTGAAACCAACAAGAACCAAGACACAACATACCAGAATCTTTGGGATGCATTCAAAGCAGTGTGTAGAGGGAAATTTATAGCACTAAATGCCCACTAGAGAAAGCAGGAAACATCCAAAATTAACACCCTAACATCACAAATAAAAGAACTAGAAAAGCAAGAGCAAACACATTCAAAAGCTAGCAGAAGGCAAGAAATAACTAAATTCAGAGCAGAACTGAAGGAAATAGAGACACATAAAACCCTTCAAAAAATTAATGAATCCAGGAGCTGGTTTTTTGAAAGGATCAACAAAATTGATAGACCGCTAGCAAGATTAATAAAGAAAAAGAGAGAGAAGAATCAAACAGATGCAATAAAAAATGATAAAGGGGATATCACCATCGATCCTACAGAAATACAAACTACCATCAGAGAATACTACAAAGGCCTCTAAGCAAATAAACAAGAAAATCTAGAAGAAATGGAGAAATTGCTCAACACATAAACCCTCCCAAGACTAAACCAGGAAGAAGTTGAATCTCTGAATAGACCAATAAAGGGAGCTGAAATTGTAGCAATAATCAATAGCCTACCAACCAAAAAAAGTCCAGGACCAGATGGGTTCACAGGAAAACTCTACCAGAAGTACAAGGAGGAACTGGTACCATTCCTTCTGAAATTATTCCAATCAATAGAAAAAGAGGGAATCCTCCCTAACTCATTTTATGAGGCCAGCATCATCCTGATATCAAAGCCTGGCAGAGAAACAACAAAAAAAGAGAATTTTAGACCAATATCCTTGATGAACATTGATTGAAAAATCCTCAACAAAATACTGGCAAACAGAATCCAGCAGCATATCAAAAAGCTTATCCAACATGATCAAGTGGGCTTCATCCCGGGATGCAGGGCTGGTTCAATATATGCATATCAATAAATGTGATCCAGCATATAAACAGAACCAAAGACAAAAACCACGTGATTATCTCAATAGATACAGAAAAGGCCTTTGACAAAATTCAACAACACTTCATGCTAAAAGCTCTTAATAAATTAGGTATTGATGGGACATATCTCAAAATAATAAGAGCTATCTATGACAAACCCACAGCCAATATTATACTGAATGGGCAAAAACTGGAAGCATTCCCTTTGAAAACTGGCACAAGACAGGGATGCCCTCTCTCACCACTTCTATTCAACATAGTGTTGGAAGTTCTGGCCAAGGCAATGAGGCAGGAGGAGGAAATAAATGGTATTCAATTAGGAAAAGAGGAAGTAAAATTCTTCCTGTTTGCAGATGACATAATTGGGTATCTAGAAAACCCCATTTTCTCAGCCCAAAATCTCCTTAAGCTGATAAGCAACTTCAGCAAAGTCTCAGGATACAAAATCAATGTACAAAAATCACAAGCATTCTTATACATCAATAACAGACAAACAGAGAACCATATCACGATTGAACTCCCTTTCACAATTGCTTCAATGAGAATAAAATACCTAGGAATCCACCTTACAAGGAATGTGAAGGACGTCTTCAAGGAGAACAGCAAACCACTGCTCAAGGAAATAAAAGAGGATACAAACAAATGGAAGAAAATTCCATGCTCATGGGTAGGAAGCATCAATACCATGAAAATGGCCATACTGCCCAAGACAATTTACAGATTCAATGCCATCCCCATCAAGCTACAAATGACTTTCTTCAAAGAATTGGAAAAAAACTACTTTAAAGTTCTTATGGAACCAAAAAAGAGCCCGCATCACCAAGTCAATCCTAAGTGAAAAGAACAAAGTTGGAAGCATCACACTACCTGAATTCAAACTATACTACAAGGCTACGGTAACCTAAACAGCATGGTACTGGTACCAAAACAGAGATATAGATCAATGGAACAGAACAGAGCCATCAGAAATAATGCCACATATCTACAACTATCTGATCTTTGACAAACCTCAGAAAAACAAGAAATGAGGAAAAGATTCACTATTTAATAAATGGTGCTGGGAAAACTGGCTAGCCATATGTAGAAAGCTGAAACTGGATCCCTTCCTTACACCTTATACAAAAATCAATTCAAGATGGATTAAAGACTTAAATGATAGACCTAAAACCATCAAAACCCTAGAAGAAAACCTAGGCATTACCATTCAGGACATAGGCATGGGCAAGGACTTCATGTCTAAAACACCAAAAGCAATGGCAACAAAAGCCAAAATTGACAAATGGGATCTAATTAAACTAAAGAGCTTCTGCACAGCAAAAGAAACTACCATCACAGTGAACAGGCAACCTACAAAATGGGAGAAAATTTTTGCAACCTACTCATCTGACAAAGGGCTAATATCCAGAATCTACAATAAACTCAAACAAATTTACAAAAAGAAAACAAACAACCCCATCAAAAAGTGGGCGAAGGACATGAACAGACACTTCTAAAAAGAAGACGTTTATGCAGCCAAAAACCACATTAAAAAATGCTCACATCACTGGCCATCAGAGAAATGCAAATCAAAACCACAATGAGATACCATCTCACACCAGTTAGAATGGCAATCATTAAAAAGTCAGGAAACAACAGGTGCTGGAGAGGATGTGGAGATATAGGAACACTTTTACACTCTTGGTGGGACTGTAAACTAGTTCATCCCTGTGGAAGTCAGTGTGGCGATTCCTCAGGGATCTAGAACAAGAAATTCCATTTGACCCAGCCATCCCATTACTGGGTATATACCCAAAGGACTATAAATCATACTGCTATAAAGACACATGCACACATATGTTTATTGCGGCATTATTCACAATAGCAAAGACTTAGAACCAACCCAAATGTCCAACAATGATAGACTGGATTAAGAAAATGTGGCACATATACACCATGGAATACTATGCAGCCATAAAAAATGATGAGTTCCTTTCCTTTGTAAGGACATGGATGAAATTGGAAATCATCATTCTCAGTAAACTATCGCAAGAACAAAAAACCAAACACCGCATATTCTCACTCATAGGTGGGAATTGAACAATGAGAACACATGGACACAGGAAGGGGAACATCACACTTCGGGACTGTTGTGGTGTGGGGGGAGGGGGGAGGGATAGCACTGGGAGATACACCTAATGGTAGATGACGAGTTAGTGGGTGCAGCGCACCAGCATGGCACATGTATACATATGTAACTTACCTGCACATTGCACACATGTACCATAAAACCTAAAGTATAATAATAACAATAATTAAAAAAATAAATAAAATAAAATAAAATAATCACTGGTCACAGTTCTTACATAGAGGCTTTGTTCGGAGAGAGTCTGACACAAACTTTTTGGCCTAGAAATTCTGAAGTTCTCTCAAAACTTTTCTCAAGATTCATTTTCTTTTATTACATTTGGTCTCAGCCAAACCAATCTGTCATTCAAAGTACACCACCACATCTTTGAGCATTCTGAAGCCAGGAGTTGGGGGTCCATTCCTACGTGCACCTTGTTGTATTGGGAAGGAGAAAGAACTGTCTTGTGTAAATGTAACAAACATTTCTTTTTTTTTTTTTTTGTAGGGGTAATATGGTTTCACTCTCGTTGCCCAGGCTGGAGTGCAATGACATGATCTCAGCTCTCTGCAACCTCTACCTCCCAGGTTCAAGTGATTCTCCTGCCTCAGCCCCCCGAGTAGCTTGGATTACAGGCATGCACCTCCACGCCTGACTAATTTTGCATTTTTAGTAGAAACGGGGTATCTCCATGTTGTTCAGACTGCCCTTGAACTCCTGACCTCAAGTGCTCTGCCTGACTTGGCCCCACACAATGCTGAGATGACACGCATGAGCCACTGCACCTGGCCACAAACATTCCTTCTTGTGAATGTGGAGGACATGCATGTCCCTGACAAAAAAATTTTAGGCTTTTTAAAAAATTCGATATGGGTTTGGGAGTAATCTAACCACTACTAGCTACAAGAAATCCTCAAGTAATTTTGTCAACTGTGAAGCAACAGTATCCATCAGCATTAATAGCCTGTATGAAGTGCATTTTTCCCACTGAGTTCTCCAAAAAAGTCCTCAGTGTAGAGATGAGAAAACACAGGCTACGAAATTTCAAATGGCTGCTGAACAGCACATGGGTCAGACCTAAGAACCTTCCAGAGAGGGCTGCATGAAATTTCTTCTAAATTACCTGAAACAGAGAAGCTTCTGACATTGAGTGTAAGAACCTGGAGAAGCCATATTTCCTCTCCATTTTGGAGACAGTGAACAGGGCAAGACAGCTTAGAAAGAAATAAAGCAACATTTTATTCTTCCTTTTTTTTTTTTTTTTTGAGACAGAGTCTCGCACTGTCACCCAGGCTGGAGTGAAGTGGCATACTCTGCTCACTGAGAGCTCAGCCTCCTGGGTTCATGCCATTTTTCTGCCTCAGCTTCCTGAGTAGCTGGGACTAAAGGAGCCTGCCACCACTCCCGGGTAATTTTTTTGTATTTTTATTAGAGACGGGGTTTCACCGTGTTAGCAAGGATGGTCTCGATCTCCTGACCTCGTGATTCACCCATCTCAGGCTCCCAAAGTGCTGGGATTACAGGCATGAGCCACCGTGCCTGGCTTTTCTGTCTTTAATATTAAAGAAAGTCTTAAGAAAGAGACACAACATTTTCAGACCTGGTAAGGAGACAAATGCTGGAGACTGCAGGATTAATAAGATAGTCAGAGATCTGAGGAGATAAATTGAGGAACAGAACACCCATATCTATATTTAAAATAACAACTAACAAGTGACTTAAACATATCAGTTGGAAAAATGGAAATAAAATGATCAATGTGTTTTTATTGGCCCCACACACATGAGATTGTCAGAAAATTAAAAGAATGTTAATATCCAGGTGAGGCTGAGTTCAGAGAATCAGCTTTATTCTGGGACTGTGGATGACAATGTACTTGCCACAGACCTTGTGGAAAGTCTCCTGGCTGTAGCTTTAGAAATTTTACACGTGTATATCCTTTTACCCAGTAATCACTTTCCTGACAATCAACAATTAATACATATCATGTTCTAAATTGTTTCCCTTCTCCCAAATTTATAAGTTGATATTCTAATATTTATATGTTGACATTCTAAGGCATATATAATGTAATTAACCTCAAACTGTGAGTAAGTGTGTGTTTGGACATATCATTTTTAAAGAGGTGACTATGATTAAGTAAGTTCAGTAAAGTGGAACCTAATCTAACATAACTGGAGTCCTTTTAAAAAGAGTAAAGACACAGGGGCTCAAGAGAAGACCCTGAGAAAAAACAAATGTAAGGTGGTCAATTAATCTCAAATAGAAAGAGGCATTAGAGAAACCACTTCAGCCAATAGTTTGTTTTTCAATTTCTAACCACCAGAATTATGAGAAACTCAGTTCCCATTGAGAGCTTCAGTACACGGTACTGGATTATGGAAGCCCAAGCAAGCTGTTACAGGAAATCATGACATGCAGATAAATTTTCTTCATTACAACTAAAATGAAAATAGAGTGTTATCATGGCAGGCTCCACCATTATTGAAAGGTTAAGCCACTCTGGGAAATGGCCTTCTTTAATAGAATATTACAAAGACATCTGAAGGCACAGTTTCTACCCTGATGGCCTACAGGGATGAGTTCTCTGAGGTGACATATTGCAGGCAAATGCAGAGAACAACATAACTTTTTTTCATGTAACCACTTCCCTATTTTTGTGTAAAAACCTCCCTAGTAATAGTGGTGGCTTTTAAGTCTCAGAGAAAGTCTGGCAGTACAGTGAAGCTGCCTGTTACAGAAGATACCTGGGGTAAATAGTTAAAACAATACAAACTGTAGCAACATGAATAAATACAGCCTAGTGTAAAGTAAAAACAACAAAAAGACCTCCTCTGGCATTTCCACAAGTACGTGAACAGGGAATTTACACTTAATCAAGTTGCCATTGGGACTAATAAAGGCCAGATTTTTTGACGGCAGAACTTTGGGTCACTCTGAGAAAAAAGCTCTAAGACAGAGCCCAGAGACAGTCCATATTTGGGTCTGGGTTTTGGACCCATCCTGGCCTTGTTAGGCCTCTGTCTGTAGAGACTCCCATGTGCCTGCTCTCACCATAGCTCACCGTAGGACATGCTTGGTTGTATGGCAAAACTGCCCCTTGTCCAAAGAGATGGGGACTTGAACTCATCAAAGAGCTGCTCATTGATTTTAATACAGCTCTGTAAAGAGAATGCCCAGCAGCCAAGCCAACCCAAAAAAACAAAAAAGTTAATGGTCTCCCTTGTATTTACCACAAGGTGACATCCCGATTAGAAATTCTGCTCCTGGCTGGGCATGGTGGCTCACACTTGTAATTCCAGCAGTTTGGAAGGCTGAGATGGGTCAATCACATGGTCAGGAGATCAAGACCATCCTGGCTAACACGGTGAAACCCCATCTCTATTAAAAATAAAAAAAAAATCAGCTGGATGTGGTGGCAGGAACCTGTAGTTCCAGGTACTCGGGAGCCTGAGGCAGAAGAATGGCATGAACCCAGGAGGCAGAGCTTGCAGTGAGTGGAGATTGAGTCACTGCACTCCAGCCTGGGTGACAGAGCAAGATTGTCTTTAAAAAAATAAAATTTCTACTCCCAAGATCAGGCACACAGGAGCATCTGCATAGACCCCCAGGCCCTGAGGAAACCAGAGGACAGATAAAGGCCTTGGGATTCACATCTGAGTAGACACACTTGGTCTCCACACTCAACTTTTTATTCAACCAGCCATGGCCTGTGTGGGAACATGACAGACTTACCAGAGTTCCAATGCCTGACAACCTGCATATGTGAGGAAAAGCCACCTCCTTTCCTGTTCCCCCTGCAACACATGGTTATGGTGGGCCAGATGAGGTTTCCCAGATTAGAAGACAAGAGAGGCCTGGAATGGACAGACCTGTCCTGGGCTACAGTGCCTTATCTTTGGGTGTCTCTTGCCAAATAGACACAGGTGTCAAGGATGTGGGCTTAGCCAATGTCTGTATTATTTGAAAAGGCTCTCACTTTGGACATTTCTAAGGCAACAGCTTAGAAATGTCACCATGAAATAAGAACACAATGTTCTCTTAAGCATCCCCCATAAAATGAGCTAGGTACAGGTCTGTCTCTAGAGTGTTTCTCTAGATTATGTCTAGTTTTCAAACTTGTAAATTCTGTCAGGTTCTGTCACAAGAGGAGTGTGTTAGTTCTTCAAGATTCCATCATTTCCTGAGCTCTTTTCTTCTATAAACGTATGCAAAGTCCCTGCGCAGCTGCTGATTACTCATCTTCCTTTCCCATGTCAACTCTTCACCTGTACACAATTATGCAAACACAAGCCCCTTACCGCATGAAGATATCTAAATGTAGCCAGGGCCCCAGGTTTGAGGGAACAGAGCTGGATTAAAACATTATTTTCTTCTCATTTCTGTGACCATCACAAATCACTGTTTCAGGTCTCCCCAGACCTGAAATATATGCACAATGGGGATTATGCTAGCATTGACTTCCAAGCAATTTCTTTGAGTATATATGAGATAGAGTGAATAAAATTCAGTTAGGTGCAGTGGCTCAGGCCTGTAATCCCAGAACATTAGGAGGCCAAGGCAGGTGGATCAAATTAAGGCCAAGAGTTCGAGACCAACCTTGACCAACATGGCAAAAACTCAGGAGGCTGGGGTCAGTGAGTCACTTGAACCAGGCAGGGAGAGGTTGCAGTAAGCCAAGAGTGTGCCACGGCACTCCAGCCTAGGTGATAGAGCGAGATCCTGTCTCAAAATAATAATAATCATAATAAAAATGATAAAAACATTAGATAGGCATGGTGGTGCATGCCAGTATTCTCAGCTTCTCAGGAGTCTGAGATAAGGAGGAGATCACTTGAGGCCTGAAAGGTTGAGGCAGCAGTCAGTCATGACCCACTCTAAACTGGGTAGTCCTGTGAGAAAGAAAGAAAAGAAAGAAGGAAAGAAGGAAAGTAGGAAAGAAAGACAAAGAAAGAAATAAAGAAAGAAAGAAAGAGAGAGAGAAAGAGAAAGAAAGAAAGAAAGAAAGAACCAAATGTGGACAGATCATGAGGTCAGGAGATCAAGATCATCCTACCCAACATGGTGAAACTCTGTCTCTAAAAAAAGTTCAAAATTAGCTAGGCATGGTGGTGCTTGACTGTAATTTCAGCTACTCAGGGGGCTGAGGTGGGAGAATGGCTTGAACCAGGGAGCCAAAGATTGCAGTGAGCTGAGATCACACCACAGCACTCCAGCCTGGTGACAGAGCTAAAAATAAATAAATAAATATAAAAATAAAAAAAGAAAACTGCAAATCAAACTTGGCCACCATCCTATGTGCATCTCATACTGGATCTACCCATTTGTCAACTCTGAGATCTATATTTTCCATCTTCTTTTTATTTTTTTGTTGAGGTGGATTCTCCCTCTGTTACCTAGGCTGGAATGCATTGGTCCAAGCTCGGCTCACTGCAACCTCCGTCTCCCAGGTTCAAGTGATTCTCCTGCCTCAGCCACCTGAGCAGGTGGGACTACAGGAGTGCAACACCAAGCCTGCTAATTTTGTATTTTTGGTAGAGATGGAGTTTCACCATATTGGTCAGACTAGTCTCAAAATCCTCACCTTATGATCTACCTGCCTTGGCCCTGAAAGCACTGGGATTACAGGTGTCAGCCACCGTGTCCGGCCTCATCTTTTTTTTTTTTTTTTTTTGAGACAGGGTATCACTCTGTCATCCAAGCCAGAGTGCTGTGGCTCAAGTTAGGCTCTCTGCTACCTCCACCTGCCAGGCTCAAGTGATTCTTGTGCCTCAGGTTCCCTGAGTGTCTGGGATCGCAGGTGTGTGCCACCATGCCTGGCTGATATTTTCATTTTTAGTAGAGATGAGCGGTGTTTTGCCATGTTAGTCAGGCTGGTCCACTCATCCTGTTTTTTATATGTATATATATATATATATATATATATATATATATATATATATTGAGACAGAGTCTTTCTCTGTCATCCTTTATATTTATATATATATATATATATATATATATATATTTTTTTTTTTTTTTGAGATGGAGTGTTGCTTTGTCACCCAGAGCAAGAGTGCAGTGTCCTGATCTTGGCACACTGCAACCTTCGCCTCCCAGGTTCAAGTGATTCTCCTGCCTCAGCCTGCCTAGTAGCAGGGATTATACATTCCAACCATTGCACCCTGCAATTTTTGTATTTTTAGTAAAGAAATGGTTTCACTATCTTGGCCAGGCTGGTCTTGAACTCTTGGCCTCATGATCCACCTACTTTGGCCTCCCAAAGTTCTGAGATTACAGGCATGAGCCACCCTCATCCTTGGCCCCACTCACCTTTAAGATGACAACACTGTACAGTAGTTTAAGAAAACGGGATGCGTTTACTGAATCCTACACACATTCCTTCCTTGTAGGGTTTGTGTAATGTTAGTCACCAGTCAAGGATATACACCTCCCGCCACCTTTATTTTTTTCTTTCTTTATTTTAATCCTCCCAACTTGGCCTCCCAAAGTGCTGGGATTACTGGAGTGAGCCATCATGCCTATCTGACCTAAAGAGATATCCATTGAAAGTAAGAAATAGAGAAGTCCTTTCAGTGATTTGATTGATTGATTGATTCAGAGATAGCATCTCACTCTGCCACCCTGGCGGAGTGCAGTGATACCATCATAGCTCACACACTGCAGCCTAGACACACATTAGCTCAAGTGATCCTTCCTCCTCCAGAGTAGAGTAAATGGGACCACAGGCACACGCTACTGTGCCCAGATTATTTTTAAATGTTTTCTACAGACAGTGTCTCATCACTTCGTTGCAATCCTCCTGACCCAGCATTTCAGAGTGCTGGAAAGACGGGCTTGAGCCACTTCGCCTGGCCTCCCGGTAATCACTCACGACCACGACGAGTGTACTAATTTTTTTTTCTTTCTTTTCTTTTTTCTTTTTTCTTTTTTTTTTTTTTGACAGAGTCTAGCTCTGTGCGAGGTGAAGACCATCAACTTGGAAGCCACAGCACCGCGTTCCAAAGCCCTGTTCAAAAGCCCAAATCCTTATTCCCTTTCTGGAGTCCTATCTGGTGACTTCTATAGCCTCAGGCTTCTCTCCATTCAGAAGCTTTTCAGGAGCCACCCCACCCGAAGGCTGGGGAGTGGGGATAGATAGTCAGTCTCCCACCTTTTCTAGCTTGGCAACGACATCCCCAGCCCCCCACCTCTTGCTCACCCTTTGAGATCCCCCACCTCCACTGCCTTGGATGCTGACCTCTTACTTTACTTTCTGTCTTTCTTCCTTTCTTGGGCTTGAGTAGGGAATGCAGGGGTGAGAGTTTGTGCGGGGAGGGATCTGTGTGGTGAGGACGGAGGGAAGTGTCCTAAAGGTTGATTTACTCTCATACCTCTTTTATTATCATCACCGTAGATGAAATCAACAATAAACTAAGAGACCCACGTTCTGCGGAGGGTCCTGCACCTTCCACGAAAGGAAGGAGCGCTGTCCTTGGAGAGGAGGAGAGGAATCTAGACAGACAGCTCTTGCTGGGCTTCCCCACTCGGTTTATGATTTCTGGCGGTCGAGGCCAGATACGCACTTGGATGGAAGGGGCGTGTTCAGACATTTCCCCCTGTCACTTGTGAAGTCTACTTCTCATATTTCCCTTACAAACTCCTCAATTTAAAAATAAACGGTTAAAGAAAATCTTACCTAGTGAAACCAATTGTGAAGGCAACGAGGAAGAAAGCTCACTATTTTGGTGTAAAATTCTATACACATGGTGGGGCGCGGTGGCTGATGCCTGTAATCCCAGCACTTTTGGAGGCCAAGGTGGGCGGATCACCTGAGGTCGGGAGTTCGAGACCAGCCAGACCCACATGAGAAACCCCGCGTGTACTAAAAATACAAAATTAACCGCGCGTGGTGGTGCATGCCTATAATCCCAGGTACTCAGAAGGCTGAGGCAGGAAAGTCGCTTGAACCTGGGAGGCAGAGGTTGCAGTGTTCCGAGTTTGTGCCACCGCACTCTAGCTTGGGCAACAAGAGCGAAACTCTTGAGTGATTTCTAGTAAATGGCACTGTATCGCTACCAGGATAATACGGCGGTGATGTTCTCTTGACGAGACACTGCTCTTCCACCCCCGGCACCACTACCTCCACCCTGATCCAGAACGATGTATCGCTCGTTTCTTTTCCGTGCTGACTGACACTTGCAAGCATCGGTTGTCTTCGGGCATAACCTAGTGGCCACTGTTATTTAAAGTGGAGGTGGTACAGAGGGAGGTCTGGCCGACTTCACAGAGCCTGGGTCACCTGGTTTCTCTTCCTGCCTTCTGGAGGCCCCGCGCTCTCTCCCTCATTCCTAGGGAACCTCTGCCCTGGCGGGGCCCCTGTTGGTCTTTTATCAGCACATTATTTTTCTTCATGTGTTGGTTTCTTTAATGTTCATAGGCTCTTCCACTTTGGCCTTATGTAGGGTCACTTTAATTTTTAAGTCACCCCCAAGCCCTTTTACCGCAATTTAGTGTTAGTTAGGTAGGTTTCCCCCAACCCTTCCACCTCCCACCACCGTGCTTGGAAATGTTCTAGTGCCACCCTGGTGTGCCTCCGTCTTCTCTCCCCTTCCCCCACCCCTCCCCGGTGATCTCATTCTCACCAGGCTGACATTTGCATTGGTGGTCGTCAGGCCTCACTCATTGGCCACAGTTTTTGAAGATGTGGGAGGCACGGTGCCAGTGCCGCAGAGGCAGCTTGGGCCGATGGCATAGACCTTGACCCGCATGGACAAGGGGACAGGCAGGTGGGCCAGACTGCAGTTGTGAGTTTTTTCCCCCTTTGCTCCTCAGGCCCCTCTCCCTAGGAAAGCTTCATCCTGGATTGGTCTCAATCACTTTTCATCAAGATGTAATTTTTTTTTATTTTCTCCTACCACAGGCCAGCATATTTTCAAAATGGGAAAGGCGTCACTGCTCTACTCTGGGCCTTATTAGTATTTGCCCAATATAGAGACGCTTTCTACAAAGCATTTTGCTCTTTTAAGATTTCCAGAGACAATGCTGTGGCCCGTGTTTGTTTGCTTGTTTCGTTTTGTTATTGTTTTTTCTTTTTCGTATTTATTTTCAGCTTAAGTAGAATTCACCAATTTTTAGGAAGATGTATATTTTCCCCAGGACATATTAGCTGCTGTTTTCTTCTGTTGTTAACTAGCACTTTTGCAAATCTCTCAACATGCAGTGAGAACCGGTTGAGGCAAACTATAGTTCAAAATATCCTACTTTCTAAAAATCTGTAAGTGAGTGTTGCTGCTGCTGCTGTTGTTTTTGATGTTCTTGTTTTCAAAGCATACTCTGGCCACTGTTTATGGCATCAGAGCATTATAAAATATTTGTAATTATTTCTTGAGTATCTCCTTCCTCTTCCTCTCTCTCTCTTTATCTGCCTCTCTCCCTCTGTCTCTGTCTCTATCTCTCTCTGTCTCTCTCTATCTCTCTCTCTCTCTTTGTATCTTTCTTTCTCTGTCCTATTCTTCCCTCCCTGTATTTTTTCTAGTATAGGCTCACGTAGATCTAATCTAATCTGTTACCAAGGCTGAATTCTTAACTTCAGAAATCCCAGATTTGATCTCCATACAGAATCCTGTACAGAACTGGTGAGTTCATTTCTGATCTTGGACATCTCATAGATATTACATACTAATTAAAATCCTACCTTAAAATCTGAGTTTGCTTTTCCCTCTCCTCGGCTGTTACCCAGAATTACTGTCTCAATAAATCGTACCTCTGTTCACCTAGGATGCTAGGAGGGTTTTCTCAATCTGTATCCCCTGTGTCCTAAACAACTCGTGACCAAGCTCTGTCTATTCTGTCTGAAATATATATCTCCAAACACTTCTCTCAATTTCCAGAACTCCCACGGCACTTGTGGAATGACTGACTCTTTGAAAAACCTCCCAGAAGTGGTTTCAGCTTCTTGGATAGGAGGACTAAGCCTGCTGAGAACTTTCCTTCCCAGGATTCAATGTGAAAAAAAAAGCCTTTGCTGGGAGCTGTGATCCTGGAGACCATGCTTGCCAGCACTAAATGACTCTCTGGAAGGTTGCACGGGACTCCACAAAGCTGACTACCTGTAAAGAGGTCAAATGCATAACTCTACATTGGCCAGCTCCCTCCCCCATATATCCCTCTCTCTGTCACCATCAGCATCTTTGTGAGCCTGCCCAAGGCATCCATTCCAGTGAAACCCCTGGGAAGGCGGCCTTCCTTTGCTTAAGTCCAAGGTGCTGGCATCCTCCACCTACATCGTCTCCACTGCACTATGAAGATGTGGAGAGTAGGTCAGAGAGGAAAGCAGAAGGTGAGACTTCTTGACAGGTGATGAGTTCCCTAGACTCTGACCAACCCAATCACATCCCGTGTCTCTGGCACATGCTGGACACCACCACTCTCTCCACTCCTCTGTCCACAACGCCCCCAACCAGCACATATGCTGGAGGTTACAAAACCACATGGTGTGAGTAGAGCCTGACATTCTTCTTATGCGAGTGTCCAGATCATCGTTCATCTGCAGCTGCATGCTAAGAAACAGATTCTCCCATTTTCATTGAATGGAGCGAGAGCCCATTTCAGGAGGAGTTCTGTAGAGAGCCTAATTATCTCACATGGGTGGCTACAGGCTAGAAGTGAATATCGCCTCTTGAGTGCAGGGGATTCCTTAGGCTATCAGGTTTGTGGGACTACCTCTCAAACCCTCCCTTGAGGCCACAAAATAGTTTCCACCCCACCCCCTGAAATTTCCCCGCATGCTCAATGTACCCTATCAATAGACCCGAGCATGACAATTTGAGTTAAACACATTCATTGGCTTTGTTCATTTGTTTGTTTCTGAGATGGAGTCTCACTTTGTCCCCCAGGCTGGAGTTACAGTGGCTCCACCTTTTGGGTTCCAGCGATTCTCCAGCCTCAGGCTCCTGAGAAGTTAGGATTAGAGGCGTGCACCACCACACTCAGCTAATTTTTGTAATTTTAGTAGAAATGGGGTTTCACCACGTTGGCCGGGCTGGTGTTACAATCCTGACCTTGGATCTGCCTGCCTTAGCCTCCCAAAGTGCTGGAATGACAGGCATGAGCCACAGCACCTGGCCACCTTTGTTGGTTTTAAATGGAGATTCAAGATTCGAGCCACACCTCATTCTATGCCACAGAATAATTTCTTTATCCTACTGATTCAGGGAAGGCCAGCCCCTTGTCATCCATTTCCAACGAAGAGTCACCTCATGTTTGCAAAATCGATCTGCTTTCAGGTTCAGTGGAGGGATGTGGCATGTAGGATGAAGGATTGTTCCTTCTGACTTGGTCTGCACAGTGGGGCCTAGGGCAAGAACTCAGTGAGGATCGATGGCTCCTTCTACCCTGGATTCCATAGACCCGCCAACCCAGAACATGGGCCTTGGCAGATCCTGGACCTTCCTGGCCCTTCAGACACTGTCAGAAACCCCATCCTTTTCTCCAGATGACAGTGGCTTTTGCCTCTACAGAAATATTTGAAATCTATCCTCTACACGTGGCCACCTAAAACCACAGAAGTGCAGGACATTCGGCCACCATCCACCTCCCTGCTTTAGGGAAAGGATGCTGAAAGTCTCTTGTTGATTCTCCCTTGATTTGAGTTCTTCATGGGCATGTGGTCAAGGTGTAATGAGACCAGATGTATTAAGTCAGGCTGGGTGCAGTGGCTAATGCCTGCAACCTCAACATTTTGGGAGGCTGAGGTGGTAGGAATGCTTTAGCCCAGGAGCTCAAGTCAAGTCTTGGAAAACACAGTCACAACCTGAAGTGCATGCCTGTGTGGTCCCAGCTACTCGGGAGGCCAAAGCGGAAGACTCACCTAACCCTGGGGAGGTTGATGCTGCAGTCAGCCATAATGGTGTCACTGCACTGCAGCCTGGCTGACAGACAGAGTGAGACTCTCTCACAAGCAGATGGACAGTCAGACAGACAACAGCTGTATTATGTTCTTCTCAGGGTAGGAAGCAAAAATAAGAGAAAACAGCATTGAAGATTTTTTATTTTTAATTTTAATCTATTCATTAATTTTGAGTCAAGGTTATGAAACCAGTTAATTTTTGTATTTTTTGTAGAGAGGTTTCACCATGTTGTCTAGGCTGTTCCAGATTGCCTGGGATCAAGGGATCCATGTGCCCTCAGGCTCCCAAAGTGCAGGCATGACAGGCGTGAAACAGTTCCCCCGACAGCATTTTATTTTTTTTATCTTTCCCTTTTTCTGTCGCTTGTCTTTATGAGAGTTTCACCGCAGAGTGTTTGGCTGGCTTGTTTAAATTCAGTCTAAATAGAAATTGAAGATGTCAGCATCTGGTCTTATGGACTCTGAGGTGATGAGTCCCCTGATCTGTCTATCATAGGACTGTACACATAATGAGTAAAGAGAGTAACATTTACAATAAGTAATTTTGTTTTACAGAAATACACAGTTGCACCCAAAACACAGAAATGATTCTTTTAAAAATTATCTTATTCCTGGTGGGTGTGCCAGTGATTCTTTTAGTTTGGACCTTGACTTAGAATTTCCAGTCAGTCTCTTGTCTCTGATTGGAAATTCCAGATTATCTGATGGTTGGGGACTTAGGTTGTGTCTTCCAGCGGCCCTGGTTGATTAGTTGTGGGGACCACCTAGGAGAGGACAGCTGTCGGGCATCACCTAGTGGACACTGTTACTCTGAAAACTGAGGCCTCAAGGAGGATGGAAGCTTAGGCTGCCTGTGCACAGCCTGGGGCAACTGTGTCTTCTTCACTGTCCCTACCCCAACTTCCAAGTTCTTCTCTCCCTTGTTGCCTAGAAATTTGCCACACTGATGACTCGGTCTGACTGTTATTTGATCATATATAAAAAATATAGGCCAGGCATTGTGGTCCACACCTGTGATCCCAGCACTTTGGGAGGCTGATGTGGGTGGAACACGAGGTCAGGTCCTTCAAGACCAACCTGGCCAGAATGGTTAAACCTTGTTTCTACTAAAAATACGATAAATTACCCAGGTGTGGTGGTGTACACCTGTAACCCCAGCTACTTGGGAAGCTGAGATAGGAGAATTGCTTGAAACCAGGCAGCAGAGGCTTCAGAGAGCTGAGATCACACCACTGCACTTCAGTCTGTGTGACACAGTGAGACTCCATTTCAGGAAAAAAAAATTCACAACTCGCTAGGAAGGGAACAAAACGGGATGGAAGATGAGTTTGATGAATTGACTGAAGTAGGCTTCAGAAGGTAGGTAATAAGAAACTCCACTGAACTAAAAATGTTTGTTGTAACCCAATGTAAGGAATCTAAGAACCTTGAAAAAATGTGAGACAAATTGTTAAATAGAATAACCAGTTTAGAGAAGAACATAAATGACCTGATGGAGCTGAAAAACAAAGCATGAGAATTTTGTGAAGCATATTCAATAGCTGAATAAATCATGTGAACAAAATTTGAGATTGAAAATCAACCTAATGAAGTAAAGTGAGAAGATAAGATTATAGAAAGAAGACTAAAAATGAAAGAATAAAGCCTCCAGGAAATATGGGACTATGTGAAAACACCAAATCTACATTTGATTGGTAATCTAAAAGTGACAAGAACAATTGAACCAAGCTGGAAATCATTGTTCAGGGTATTATCCAGGAGAGCTTCCCCAACCCAGCAAGACAGGCCAACTTTCAAATTCAGGATATACAGAGAACACCACAGACATACTCCTCGAGAAGCGGAATCCCGAGAAATATACATAATCGTCAGAGTCACCAAACTTAAAGTGAAGAAAAAAATGTTATAGACAACCAGAGAGAAAGGTCGATCACCCACTAAGGGAAGCCTATCACACTTTTATCGTGGGATATTCGGTTTTTCACTACAGGCTGCAATGGGCTCTGAAATGTCCCCTCATAGATTCTACAAAAAGAGTGCTTCCAACCTGCTGAATCAAAAGAAAGGTTTAATTCTGTGATTTGAATTCACACATCACAAAGCAGTTTCACAGATTTTTTTAAATATTTTTTATCATGGGAAATTCTGTTTTTCTCTATAGGCCTTAATGGGATCTGAAATGTCCCATTGTAGATACTACAAAAAGAATTTTTCAAACTTACTGAACCAAAGGAAAGGTTACCTCTGTGAGATGAATCCACACATCATTAAGTGGTTTCACAGATAGCTTGTTTCTTGTTTTTATTGCGGGATATTCAGTTTTTCCCTGTAGGCTCTAATGGGCTCAATAATGACTCTTCGTGGATTCTATGAAGAAATAGTGTTTCCAACCTGCTGAATCAAAAGAAAGGATTACCTCTGTGAGATGAATGGACAGATCACAAAGCAATTTCACAGATAGCTTGTTTCTAGTTACTGTCATGGAATCTTCAATTTTTCATTATAGGCCTCAGTGGGTTCCAAAATGTCCCCTTCATAGATTCTGAAAAAAAGTGGGTTTCCAACCTGCTGTATCAAAAGAAAATTTCAACTCTGTGAAATAAATCCACACATCCCAAAGTGGCTTCACAGATAGCTTGTTTCTGCTTTTTTATCTCCAGATATTCAGTTTTTCACCATAGACCTTAATGGGCTCTGAAATGTCCCTTTATATATTCTACAAAAAGAGTGCTTGCAATGTGCTAAATCTAAAGAAAGGTTTATCTCTGTGAGATGAATCCACACATCACAATGAGGTTTCACAGGGGGATTGTTTCTCATTTTTATCGTGGGATATTCATTTTTTTCAATAGACTTCATGGGCTATAAAATGTCCCTTCTTAGGCTCTACTGAAAGAAGTTTCCAACATACTGAATCAAAAGAAAGGTTCACCTCTGTGAGATTAATCTACACATCATACGATGGTTTAACAGAGAACTTGTTTCTAGATTTATTTATTTTTATTTTTTTGAGATGGTTTTTCACTTCTTGACTAGGTTAAAGTGTAATAGTGTGATCTCTGCTCACTGAAACCTCCACCTCCTGGGTTTAGGCAACTCTCTTGCCTCACCCTCCTGAATAGCTGAGATTAGAAACATGCACCACAAAGCCCAGAGCAATTTGTATTTTTAGTAGAGAAAAGATTTCTTCATGTTGGTCAGGCTGGTCTCAAACTCCCGACCTCAGGTGAGTTACCCTCATAATGTGCTGGGATTTTAGGTTTTTAGCCACAATTCCTGCCCTTGTTTCTATTTTTTATTGTGTGATATTCGGTTTTTCAAAATCGGCCTCAATGGGTTTTGATATATCACTTCAGATATTCTACTTCAAGAGTGTTTCTAAGTGCTGGATCAAAAGACAAGTTTAACTCTGTGAAATCAATCCAAATATGACATAGATGTTTCACAGATAGGTTGTTCTAGTTTTCATAGTAGGATATTCAGTTTTTCACTATAGGTCTCAATTGACTCTGAAATGTCCCTTTGCAGATTCTACAAAAAGAGTGTTTCGAACTAGCTGAATCAAAAGAAAGGCTTCACCCTGTGAGATGAATCCATACATCATAAAGCAGTTTCACAGATATCTGCTTGCTAGTCTTTATTGCAGGATATTCAAGGGATATTCAATTTTTCACTGTAGGCTTCAATGGGCCCCAAAATGTCCCTTAGTAGATTCTTTTTTTTTTTTTTGAGAGGGAGTCTCACTCTGTTACCCAGGCTGGAGTGCAGTGGCATAACATTGGCTCACTGCATGCTCTGCCTCCCAGGTTCACACCATTCTCCTGCTTCAGCCTCCCAAGTAGCTGGGACTACAAACGCCCACCACTACACCTGGATAATTTTTTTTTTTTTTGGTACAGATGGGGTTTCACCATGTTAGCCAGGTTGGTCTGAAGCTCCTGACCTCGTGATCCACTCTCCTCAGCATCCCAAAGTGCTAGAATTACAGGCGAGATCTACCCCACCTGGCCATCCCTTAATAGATTCTAAAAAAGAGGGTTTTCAACCTGCTGAATCAAAGAAAGGCTTACTTCTGTTAGATGAACTCACACATTGCTAAGTAGTTTCCCAGATAAGTTGTTTCTAGTTTTTATCACGTGATATTCTGTTTTTCACTATAGTCCTTGAGGGGCTCAGAAATGTCCTTTGTACATTCCACAAGAGAGTGTTTGCAGAATTAAAATAATTTTTTAACTCTGTAAGATAAATCCACACATAGCAAAGCAGTTTTACAGATATCTTGTTTCTAGTTTTTATCATGGGATATTCAGTTTTTCACTATATGCCTCAATGGTCTCCAAAATATCCTATTGTAGATTATAGAAAGAGAGTGTTTCCAACATATTGAATCAAAAGTAAGTTTTAGCTCTGTGCAATAATAGCATACATCATACAACAATTCAACAGAAAGCTTGTTTCTAGTTTTTCTCACAGAATATTTGGTTTTTCACTATAGGCCTCATTGGGAATTGAAATGTCCCTTTGCAGATTCTACACAATAAGGGTTTCCAACCAGCTGAATCAAAAGAAAGGTTTAACTCTGTGAGCTGAATCCACACACCACAAAGTGGTTTCAGAGGTAGCTCCTTTCAGTTTTTATCACGGGATATTCAGTTTTTCACTATAGGCCTTCTGGGCTCCAATATATTCTTTCCCAGATTCTACAAAAAGAGTGTTTCCACCCAGCTGAATCAGAAGAAAGTTCAACTCTGTGAGCTAAATCCACACACGCAAAGCAGTTTCACAAATAGCTTCTTTGTAGTTTTTATCACAGGATATTCGGTATTTCACTATAGCCTCATAAAGTTCTGAAATGTCCGTTCATAAATTCTATACATAGAGTGGTTTCAACCTGCTGAAACAAAAACAATGTTTATCTCGGTGAAATGAATTTACACATCACAAAGTGGTTTTACAGTTGGATTCTTTCTAGTTATTTTTTGAAGTATATTCCTTTTTTCTCTATAGGCCTTAATGGGAACCGAAGTGTCCCCTTGTAGATTCTTCAAAAAGAGGGTTTCCAATATGCTGAATCAAAGGAAAGGTTTAGTTCTTTAGGATGAATTCACACATCACAAAGAGGAGATCTTCTTTCTAGTTTTTATCGTGGGATATTCGGGATTTCAATATTGGCAACAGTGGGCTCTGAAATGTTCCTTAGAAGATACTAGAAAAAGAGTGTTTTCAACCACTGAATCAAAAGAAAAGTTTAACTTTTTGAATCCATACTTTCCAAAGTGGTTTAACTGTTAACAACTTTCTAGTTTTCATGGCGGCATATTCAGTGTTTTAATATAGGCCTCAGTGGGCTGCAAAATGGCTCCCCGTAGACTCTACAAAAAGAGTGTTACTGAGCTGCCATATCAAAAGCAAGATTTCACACTTGGAGATGAACTCACACATTGCAAAGCAGTTTCAGAGATAGCTTCTTTCTAGTCTGTATGTCAGGATATTCAGTTTTTCATTATAGGCCTTACTGCACCTTGAAATATCTCTGCAGATTCTATAAAAAGAGTTTACAAACTGCTGATTCAAAAGAAAGGTTTAAATCTCTGAGCTGAAACCACACATTACAAAGCAGTTTCACAGATAGATTTTTTTTTCTAGTTTTTATTGCATGATATTCGGTTTTTCACTATAAGTCTCAAGGCCCTCTGAAATGTCCCTTTGCAGATTCTACAAAACATGTGTTTCAAAACTGCTGAATCAAAAGTAAGGTTTAATTCCGTGAGCAGAATACACACTTCACAAAGCATTATCACTGATAGCTTCTTTCTAGGTTTTATGGTGGGACATTTGAGTTTTTACTATAGGCCTCAATGAGGTGTGAAATGTCCCTTCACAGATTCCACAAAAAAAGTGTTTCTAACCTGCTGAATCAAAAGACAAGTTTAACTTTGTCAGCTGAATCCACGTCTCACAAAGCGGATTCACAGATAGTATCTTTCCCGTAATTATGGCTGGACATTTGATGTTTTACTATAAGTCTCAGTGGGATGAGAAATGTCCCTTCACAGATTCTACAAAAATAATGTTTCCAACCTGCTGAATCAAAAGAAAGGTTTAATTATGTGAACTGAATCCACAAATCACAAAACAATTTCAGATACTTCTTTCTAGTTTTTGTGACTGAATATTGTTTTTTGCACTATAAGCCTCACTGTGCTCAAAATGTCCCTTCACAGATTCTACAAAAAGAGTATTTGCAAACTGCTGATTCAAAAGTAAAGTTTAACTCTGTGAGCTGTTTGCACATATGACAAAGCATTTTTACAGAGAGCTTCCTTCTAGTTTTTAATCTAATAAAATTCTGTGTTTCACCATAGGCCTTACTGCACTAGGAAATGGCCCTTTGCAGATTCTACATAAAGAATGCTTCAAAAATGCTGAATCAAAAGAAACGTTTAAATCTGTGAGGTGAATCCACACATCACAAAGCAGTTTCACATATAGCTTCTTTCTAGTTTTTAATCAAGAAAT
The DNA here is from genome assembly GCF_028885625.2 of Pongo pygmaeus. Lineage (NCBI taxonomy): Eukaryota > Metazoa > Chordata > Mammalia > Primates > Hominidae > Pongo > Pongo pygmaeus. Next base: position 31,462,971 of record NC_072397.2, on the reverse strand, counting down.
ATTCGGTTTTTCACTCTAAGTCAAAATGACCTTTGAAATGCAGCTTTGTGTATCCTACAAAAGAGTGTTTTCAAACTCCTGAAGCAAAAGAAAGATTTAAACCTGTGAGCTGAATGTCCACATCACAAGGAAATTTCACAGATCAGATGTTTCTTGCAAGTTTTTATCAAGGGATATTCTGTTTTTCACCATGGGTCTTAATGACCTTCAAAATGCCGCTTCACCAATTCTACAAAAACAGTATTTCCAATCTGTTTAACCAAAAGAAAGATTTCATCCTGTGAGATGAATCCACATGTCACAAAGCAGTTCTACAGATGCCATTTTTCCAGATTTTATTGTGGGATATTCAGATTTTCACTGTAGGCCTCACCACGTTCTGAAATGTCCCTCTGTAGATTCTTCAAACAGACTGTTTCCAAACAGATGAATAAAAAGTAAGGTTAGCACTGTGAGCTGAATAAACACAGAACAAAGAAGTTTCACAGATAGCTTCTTTCTAGTTTTTATTATGGGATATTTAGTTTTTCCCTATAAACTTCAGTTTGCTTTGTAATGTTCCTTTACAGATTATACAAAAAGGGTTTCCAACCTGCAGAATCAAAAGAAAGCTGAATCGACCCATCACAAAGCAGTTTCACAGATAGATTTTTCTAGTTTTTATCATGGGATGTGTATTTTTTCACCATAGGCCTCAATGCACTACAAAATCTCCCTTTGCTGATTGTACAAAAAGAGTGTTTCCAAACTGCTTAATCAAAGAAAAAAAAAAGTTTAATTCTGTGAGCTGAATGTACACAACATAAAGCAATTTCCCAGGGAGCTTTTTTCTAGTTTTTATCACAGGATATTAGTTAATTTAATAAAGGTCTCAGGGGCTTCTTTCTTCACAGATTCTACATAAAGAGTGCTTCAAAACTACTGAATCAAATAAAAAGTTTAACTGTGTGAGGTGAATCCACAAATCACAAAGCAGTTTCACAGATAGCTTCTTTCTAAATTGTATTGTGAGATATTCAACATTTTACTATAGGTCTCAGTGAGGTGTGAAATGTTCCTTGGTTGATTCCACAAAAAACGGTTTTTAACCTGGTGAATCAAAGATAGGTTTAACTCTGCCAGCTGAATTCACACCTCAAAAAGTGGATTCACAGACAGCATCTTTCCCATTTTTATGGCTTGATATTCTGTGTTTTTCTATAGGCCTCAGTGGATTGAGAAAATTTCCTTAGCAGGTTCTACAAAAATAGTTTTTTTCCAAACTGCCTAATCAAAAGAAAGGTTTCACTCTGTGAGCTGAATCCACACATCACAAAGCAGTTTCCTATATAGATTTTTTCTATTCTTTACCAAAGGATATTCAGTTTTTCAATATATGCCTCAATGATCTTTGAAGTGTTCTGATGCACAACCTATGAAAAGAATGTTTCCAAATTGCTGAATAAAAAGTAAGGTTTAACTCTGCAAGCTGAATGCACACATCACAAAACAGTTTTACAAACAGCTTCTTTCTAGTTTTTATTTCAAGATATTCAGTTTTTCACTATAGGTCTCAGTGGGATCAGAAATGTCCCTTTGCAGATTCTACAAAAAGAGAGATTCCAAACTGCTGAATCCAAACTAAGGTTTAACTGTGAAGTGCATGCACACATCACAAAACGGGTTCACAAATAGCTCCTTTCTTGTTTTTATTTTGGGATATTCTGTTTTTCACTTAATCCCTCAGTGGACTTTAAATTCTCCCTTCAGAGATTCAGCAAAAAAAGTGTTTTTAAACTGCTGAATCAAAAGAAAGGATTAACTCTGTAAGCTGAATGCAAACATCACAAAGCAGTTTCACAAATAGCTTCTTTCTAGTTTTTATCGTGGGATATTTCCAAATTGATGAATCATTCCGTGAGCTGAAAGAAAGGTTTCACTCTGTGAAACTGTGAGCTGAATCCACACATTACAAAGCAGTTTCACGTATAGCTTCTTTCTAGTTTTTATCATGAAATATTCAATCTTTTACTATATGCCTCCATGCCCTCTAAAATTTCCATTTTGCATATTCTACAAAAAAATCCTTTCCAATATGCACTATATGTCTCAACGGACTGAAATGTGCCCTGGCTGATTCCACAAAAACGGTGTTTCCAGACTGCTTAATCAAAAGAAAGGTTCAACCCTGAAAGTTGAATCCACACATGAGAAAGCAGTTTCACAGATAGACTCTCATTTTTATTTTAGGATATACATGTTTTCACTATAGGCCACAGTGGGCACCGAAAAGTTTCTTTGCAGCTACTATAAGAGGAATATTTTCAAACTGTTGAATCAAATGTTACATTGAACAATGTGAACTGAATTCATATGTCACAAAGCAGTTTCACAGATAGCTTCTTTCTAGATTTTATTTCAGAATATTCAGTTTTTCACTATGGGCCTCATTGGGGTCTGTAATGTCACTTTGCAGATTCTACAAAAAGAGTGTTTCCAAAACGCTGAATCAAAAGTAAGGTTGAAATCTTTGACATTAATGTATACATCACAAAGCAGTTTCATGAATAGCTTCTTCCTAGTTTTTATTTTGTGATCTGTTTTTCATTGTAATCCTTACTGTACTCCAAAATGTCCCTTTGTAGATTCTAGAAAAAGTGTTTTTCACAATCTGCTGAATCAAAGAAAGGTTTCACTCTGTGAACTGAATGCACACTTCACAAGGCAGTTTGGCAGGTAGATTCTTTCTAGGATATTTTATTTTGGGATATTTGGTTTTTCACTTTTAAGTCTCAGTGGGCTCAGAAATGTCCTTTTGCATATTCTACAAAAAGAGTGTTTCAAAACTACTGAATCAAAAGTAAGGTTCAACTCTGTGAATTGCATGCACACATCACAAAACAAGTTCACAAATAGCTTCTTTCTTGTTTTTATTTCAGGATATTTGCTTTTTCACTGCAGGGCTCTGTGGTCTCTAAATTGTCTCTTCGTGGACTCTATAAAAAAACTGTTTAAAAACATCTGATTCAAAAGTAAGATTCAACTCTGTGAACTGAATGCACATATCAAAAGCAGTTTCACAAATATCTTCTTTCTAGATTTTATCTAGAAATAGTCAGGTTTTCACTATATGCCTCAAAGAGCTCTGAAACACCCTTTGCAGATTCTACAAAAAGTGGGTTTCCAAACTGCTGAGTCAAACAAAAGGTTTCACTCTATGGGTTGAATGCGTGCATCACAAAGTAGTTTCAAAAATACCTTCTTCTAGGTTTTTATCATGCTATATTTGTTTTTTCATGATAGGTCTCAATGCCCTCCAAAATGTCGTTTTGCAAAAACTACAAAAAGAGTATTTCCAACTTGCTGAATTAAAGGACAGGTTTACTTCTATTAACTGAATTCACACATTACAAAGTAGTTTCACAGGTAGCTTTTTTGTAGTTTTTGTCTTGGGATATTCAGTTTTTCACTAAATGCCTCAGTGCATTCCCAAATGTCCCTTTGCCGATTCTACACAACCAGGGTTTCCAAACTTCTGAATTAAAAGAAAGGTTTAACTCTGTGAGCTGAATCTACATGTCACAAAGCAGTTTCACAGATATTTGCTTTCTAGTTTTTTCAGAAGATTTTTCGTTTTTCACTATAGGCATCAATACACTCATAAGTGTACCTTCTCAGATTCTACAAAAAGAGTGTTTCCAAACTGCTGAATGAAAAAAAAGAAAAGTTTCACTCTGTGAATTTAATGCACACATCACAGAGAAGTTTCATTGACAGCTTCTTTCTAGTTTTTATCATGGGATATAGTGTTTTTCAGTACAGGCCTTTTGGGCCTTGTAATATCCTTTCACAGATCCTACAAAAAGTGTGCTTTCAAACTGTTGAATCAAATGTAATACTGTACACCACGAACTGAAAGCACACAACACAAAGCAGTTTCACAGATAGCTTCTTTCTAGTTTTTATTTCAGGATATTCCATTTTTTAACTATTTGCCTTAGTGGGCTCCTAAATGTTGCTTCACAGATTCTACCAAAATAGTGTTTCCAAACTGCTGAATCAGAAATAAGGTTTAACTCACTGAGCTGTATGTATGCATCACAAAGCAGTTTCACAAATAGCTTCTTACTAGTTATTTTGGGATACTTTGTTTTGCACTGTAGGCCTTACTATGTCCCAAAATGTCACTTTATAGATACTGTAAAAAGAGTGTTTCCAATCTGCTGAATCAAAATAAAGGTTTCACTCTGTGAGCTGAATGCACACATCACAAAGTAGTTTCACAGATAGATTCTTTCTGGATTTTTTTTTTTTTTTTGAGATGGAGTCTCAATCTGTCACCCAGCCTGGGGTGCAGAGGCTTGATCTTGGCACACTGCAACCTCTGCCACCCTGGTTCAAGTGATTCTCTGGCCTCAACCTACAAAGTAGCTGAGATTTAGGCTCCTGTCACTGTGCCTGGCTAACTTTTGTTTTTATGCAAGCAACAGGGTTTCATCATCTTGACCAGTCTAGTCTTGAACTCCTGACCTCATGATCCACCCACGCAGCCATCCCAGAATGCTAGAACTACAGGCATAAGCCACCATGCCCAGCTAATTTTTTTCTAGTTTTAATAGTGTCTATTCATTTTTTCAGTATAGATCTCGATGCCCTTTGACATATCCCTTCACAGATTCTAGAAATAGAGTGTTCCCAAGCTGTTGAATAAAAAGTTAAATTTAATTATGTGAGATAGATGCACACATCACAAAGCAGTTTCACAAATAACTTCTTACTACTGTTTATTTTGAGATATTCTGTTTTTCACTGTAGGCCTTACTGTGTCCCAAAATATCACTTTGTAGATTCTACAAAAAGAATGTTTCCAATCTGCTGAATCAAAATAAAGGCTTAACTCTGTGAGCTGAATGCACACATCACAAAGCATTTTCACAGATAGCTTCTTACTAGCTTTTATCCCGGGCTTTTCAGTTTTTCACTGCAGACCTCAATATACTCTGAAATGTCTCTTGGTAGAGTCTAAAAAAACAGTGTTTCCAAACTGCTGAATGAAAACAATGGTTTAGCTCTGTGAGTTGAATGCACACATCACAAATCAGATTCAGAAATAACTCCTTTATAGTTTTTATTGTGGGATAATCCATTTTTCATTATAGGCTTTACTGCACTCTGAAATGTCTCCCACAGATTCTACAAAAAGCCTGTTTCCAAACTGCTGAATGAAAACAAAGGTTTAAATCTGTAAACTGAATCCATATCTCACAAAGTGGTTTCACAGAGAGTTTCTTTCAATTTTTTTCAAGGAATATTCAATATTTCACTGTAGGCTTCAATGACCTCCCAAATGTCCCTTTGCTGAATCTACAAAAGAAGTGTTTCCAAACTGCTGAATTAACAGTAAGGTTTAACTCTGTGAGCTGAATGCACACATCAGGAATAAGTTCTATGATAACTTCTTTCTACTTTTTGTTTAGCTATATTCGTTATTTCACTACAGGCCTTAATGCATTTTAAAATGTACCTTTGTAGATTCTACAGAAAGAGTGCTTCCTAACAGCTGAATCAAAGGAAAGGTTTAACTCTGAGATGAATGCATACATCACAAAGCAGTTTTACAGATAATTTCTTTCTAGTTTTTAGGGATATTTGGTTTTTCAATATGGGCCTTGCTGTTCTCTGAAATATCCCTCACAGATTCTACAAAAAGAGTGTTTCCAACCTGCTGAATCAAAACATAGGTTTAACTCTGTGAGTTGAATGCACACATCCAAAACAATTACACAGATTTCTTCTTTCTAGTTTTTATCATGTAATATTTGGCTTTTCACTATAGGCCTTACTGTGCACTGAAATGTCCCTTCACTGATTCTACAAAAAGAGTGTTTCAAAACTGTTGAATCAAAGAAACAGTTTAATTCTGTGATCTGAATCCACATTTCATAATTCAGTTTCACAGACAGTTGCTTTCTAGATTTTATCACAAGATATTCAATTTTCTCCTGTTGGCATATTGGGCTCTGAAATGTCTCTTCTAGATTCTACAAAAAGAGAGTTTCTCAACTGTGGAATAAAAAGAAACTCTGTGAGATGAATGCAGACACCACAAAGCAGTTTCACAGTTAGCTACTTTCTGTTTTTATTATGGGATATTCAGTTTTTCACTGTAGGCCTAATTGCCTCTGAAATGTCCCTTCACAGATTCTACAAAAAGAATATTTCCAAGTGTTGAGTCAAAATAAAAGCTTAAAGCTGTGATCTGAATGCAGACATCACAAAGCAGTTTCACAGATAGTTTCTTCCTAATTTTTATCATGGGATATTGGGTTTTTCACTAATGGCCTTAATGTGCTCTGAAATATCCCTTAGCAGATTCCACAGATAGAGTGTTTCCAGGTTGGTGAATTAAAAGACAGGTTTGACTCTGGAAGCTGAATCCACACTGTTGCAAAGCAGTTTCACTGATAGCTTCTTGTTAATTTTTATCACAGGCTATATGTTTTTTCACTATAGGCCTCAACGTCCTCCAAAATATGCCTTTGTAGATACTACAAGAGATGAATCCACACACCAGGAAGCAGTTTCACAGATAGCTTCTTTCTAGATTTTATCACGTGATATTCGGTTTTTCACTATAGGCCTCAATGCCTTCCAAAATGTCCCTTCTCAGATTCTACAAATAGTGTGTTCCAAATGGCTGAATCAAAAGTAAGGTTTAATTCTGTGAGCTGAATGTACATATCACAAAACAGTTTCACATATAGCTTCTTTCTAGTTTTTATCTAGAGATATTTGATTTTTCACAATAGGCCTTAATGCACTCCTAAATGCCCATTTGCAGATTCTACAAAAAAGTGTTTCCAAACTGCTGAATGAAAGGAACAATTTAACTTTGTAAGCTGGATCCACACATCACAAAGCAGTTTCTCAGATAGCTTCTTTCAATATTTTATCACAAGATATTCAATTTTTCACTATAGGCTTAGTGGCCTCAGAAATGTACCTCACAGATTCTACAAAAAGATGATTTCCAAAATTCTGAATCAAAGGAAAGGTTTAACACTGTGACCTGAATGCTTGCAACACAAAGCAGTTTCACAGATTGCTTCTTTCTTGTTTTTATCACAACATATTCAGTTTTATGCTATAGGCCTTGGTGTGCTCAGAAATGTCCCTTAGCTGATTCTACAAAAAGCATTTTCACACGTAGCATCTTTTTAATTTTTATCTCATGATATTCGGTTTTACACTATCAGCTGTACTATGCTCTGAAATATCCATGTGCATATTCTACAAGAGTGTTTCTAAACTTTTGAATCAAAAGACAGGTTTAATTCTGAGAGCAGAATCCACACTTCACAAAGAAGTTTCACAAATAGCTTTTTCTAGATTTTAATGGTGAGATATTCAGTTTTTCAATATAGGCCTTTGTGCACTATGAAATGTCCCTTAGACGATGCTACAAAAAGAGTTTTTCCAAACTCCTGAGTCAAAACAAAGATATAACTCTGTGATCTGATTCCACACATCACAAAACAGTTTCACAGATAGCTTCTTTGTAGTTTTTATTGTAAGATATTATGTTTTTCACTATATACCTCATGGTGCTCTGTAATGTTTTCACACATATTCCATAAAAATAGTGTTCCAATCTGTTAAACCAGAAGAAAAATTTAACTCTTGAGCTGAGTCCTTTCATAACTAAGCAGTTTTATACAGAACTTCTTTCTAGTTTCTAATCACAAGATACTCAGTTTTTCACTATAAACCTCGATGTGCTCTGAAATGTCTCTTCTATAAAAAAAGTATCTCCAAAGCCAGATGCAGTGGCTCATGCATGTAATTCCAGCACTTTGGGAGGCCAAGGCAGGCAGAACACCTGAATTTGGGAGTTCAAGACCAGCCTGACCAACATGGAGAAACCCTGTCTCTACTAAAATTACAAAATTAGCCAGGCGTGGTGGCATATTCCTGTAATCCCAGCTACAGGGAGGCTGAGGCAGGAGAATCACTTCAGCCTGGGAGGCAGAGGTTGCAGTGAGCTGAGATCACTGCACCTATGCTGCAGTCCAGCCTGGGTGACAGAGTGAAACTCCATCTCAAAAAAAAAAAAAAAAGTGTTTTCAATCTGCTAAGTCAAAAGAAAGGTTTACCTTTGTGAACTAAATGCAGATACCACATAGCAGTTTCACATAACTTCTTTCTAGTTTTTATCTAGGGGTATTCAGTCTTTTACTATAGGCCTTACTGCCCTCTAAAATGTCCTTTCACAGTTTCTACAAATACAGTGTTTTCAACCTGCTGAATCAAAAGAAAGGTTTAACTCAGCTGAATTCACATATCATAAAGCAGTTTCACAGATAACTTCTTTCTAGTTTTTATCACAGGATATTTGGATTTTCACTATAGACTTATTAGGCTCCAAAATGTCCCTTGCAGATTCTCCAAAAAAAAAAAAAAAAAAAAAAAAAAAAAAAAAAAAAAAAAATTCCAAACTGCTGAATCAAAAGAAACCTTTAAGTTTCTGAGGTAAATGCAGACATTACAAAGCAGTTTCACAGATAGCTTCTTTCTAGTTTTCAACACAAGATTTTTTTTTCACAATAGGCCTCACTACACTCTGAAATGTCTCTGCAGCTTCTACAAAAATTGTATTTCAAAACTGCTCAGTCAAAAGAAAGATTTGGCTCTATGAGGTGAATACAGACATCACAAAGCAGTTTCACAGATAACTTTTTTTTCCAGTTTTTATCAGTAATACCCAGTTTTTCACAAAAGGCCTTAATGTGGTCTGAAATGTCTCTTCTCAGATTCTCCAAAGGAGTGTTTCAAGCCTGCTGAATCAAAATAAAAATTTAACTCTGTGAGCTGAATCCAAAATCACAAAACAGTTTCACAGATACGTTCTTTCTCGATTTTATTGTGAGATATTAGGTTTGTCGCTATAGGCCAAGTTGTCCCTGAAATATCCGTTTGCAGATTTTAGAAAAAGAGTGTTCCCAAACTGCTGAATCAAAAGAAAGGTTTAATTTTGTGAGTTGAATGCAGATATCACAAAGCAGTTTCACAGATAACATCTGTTTAGTTTCTGTCATGGGATATTCTGCTTTTCACGGTATGTCTTACTGTACATTGAAATATCTTTTAGCAGATTTCACAAAAGGGGTGTTCCCTATATCGAATTAAAAGAAAGATTTAACTCTCTGAGCTGAATTGAGACATTCCAAAAGAAGTTTCACAGATAGTTTCTTTAAGATTTTATGGTGAGATAATCTGTTTTATACTATTGGCCTGGTTGTCTCTGAATTGTCCCTTTGCAGATTTTCCAAAAAGTGTGTTCCCAAACTGCTGAATCAACAGAAAATTTTAACTCTTTCAACTGAATGACATCACAAAGCAGTTGTGCAGATAGCTTCTTTTTGTTTTTATTGCACGATCTTCTGTTTACTATTGGCCTTCCTGTGCTCTGAAGTGTTCCCTCACATATTCTAGAAAAAGTGTTTCCACAGAACCAAATCAAATGAAACGCTTAATGTTGTAAGCTGAATACACACATCCCAAAGTATTTTCACACGAAGATTTTAATAGTTTTTATTGTAGGCCTCAATGTCCACCGAAATGTCCCTTTGCAGGTTCAAAAAAAAGAGTGTTTCCAAACTGCTGAATGAAAAGAAAGGTTTACTTCTGTGAGCTGAATTCAGACATCATGAAGCAGTTTCAAAGGTAACTTCTTTTCGTTTTTATCATGGGATATTCAATTTTTTTACTACAGGCCTCAATACCTTCCAAATTATACAAAATCAAAAGCAAAAGAAAGATTTCCCTGTGTGAGCTGAAAGCACACACCAGAAAGCAATTTCACAGATAACTTTTTCTAGTTTTTGCCTAGAGACACTTCGTTTTTCATTGTAGGACTTACTGTGCTCCAAAATGTCCCTTCTCTGGTTCTACAAAAAGAGTGTTTAAAACTGCTAAAACAAGGAACAGTTTAACTTTGTGAGCTGAATCCACATTTCACAAAGCAGGTTAACAGATAGATTATTTCTGGATTTTATCATGGAATATTCTGTAGTTCACTATAGGCCTACTGGATTCCAAAATGTCACTTTGCAGATTCTACAAAAAGAGTATTTCCAAACACTGAATCAAAAGAAAATTTTAACACTGTGAGCTGAATGGAGACTTCACAAAGCATTTTCACAGATAGCTTCTTTATAGTTTTTACTTGAGATATTCAGTTTTTTTCTTACTTCACTGTGAAATATCCCTTAGCAGATGCTACAAAAAGAGTGTTTCCAAACCACTGAATCAAAGGTAAGTTTAACTTTGTGAACTGAATGCACACATCACAAAGCAGTTTTGCATATGGCTTCTTTTCAGTTTCTGTCATAGGACTTTTTGTTTTTCACTATAGGTTTTACTTTTCTCTGAAAAGTCTCTTCGTATATTCTATAAGAAGGGTGTTACCAACTTACTGAATCAAAAGAAAGGCTAAACTCTATGAGCTGAATCTACACATCACAAAGCAGTTTCACAGATAGCTTCTTACTAATTTTTATCACAGGCTATTCATTTTTTGACTATAGGCCTCAATGTCATCAGAAATGTTCATTCAAAGATCCTGCAAAAAGAGTTTTTCTGAACTGCTGAATGAAAAGAAAGGTTTAATTTTGTGAACTGAGTGCATACATCACAAAGCAGACTCACAACAACCTTCCTTCTAATTTTTCTTGTGGAAAAATTGGTTTTTCACTATAGAACTTACTGCACTCAGAAATGTCTCCACATATCCTACAAAAACAGTGTTTCTGAACTGTTGAATCAAAAGACCAGTTTATTTCTGTGAACCAAATGCACACTTCACAAAGCAGTTTCAAAGATTGCCTCTTTCTAGTTTTTTATCATGGGATATGCACTTTATCATTATGGAGCTCACTGTGCTCCAAAATGTCTCTTTGCATATTCTGCAAAAAGAGTATTTTCTAACTGGTGAATCAAAATAAGGTTTAAATCTGTGAGCTGAATGCACAGGAAGCAGTTTCACAGATAATCTCTTTCTAGTTTTTATCTAGGAGTATTTTGTTTCTCACTGAAGGTCTGATGGTGGCCTGAAATGTCCCTTCACAGATTCTATAAAAAAAGTGTTCCCAAACGGCAGAACCAAAAAAATGGTTTAACTTTTTGAACCGAATCCTCAAATAGCAAAATAGTTTCTCATATAGCTTCTTTCTAGATTTCATCATGAGATGTTCACTTTTACACTGTAGGCTTAGTGGTCTCGAAATGTGCCTGCACAGATTCTACACAAAGAGTATTTGCAAACTGCTGAATCAAAAGAATGATTTAACCTTGTGAGCTGAATGGAGACTTGACAAACTTTTTCACAGATAGCTTCTTTCTATTTTATATCATGAGATATTCAATTTTTCACTATAGGCCTTAGTGTGCTCTGAAACGTTCCTTCACAGATTCTGCAAAAAGACTATTTCCAAACCACTGAATTAAAAATGGTTTAACTTTGTGAGCTGAATCCACACATCAGAAAATAGTTTTACAGATAACTTCCTTTTAATTTTTATTGTGGGATATTCAGTTTTTCACTATGGGCCTTACTGTGCTCTGAAGTATCCCTTTGCAGATTCTACAAAAAGACTCTTTCCAAACTGCTGAATCAAAACAAAGTTTTAACTCTGTGAGCTGTATACACACATCACAAGGCAGTTTCACAGATACCTTCTTTCTATATTTTATTGCGGGATATTCTGTTTCTCTATAAGCAAAATGGGATTCGAAATGTTCTTTTGCAGATGCTACAACAAGAGTGTTTCCAAACTGCTGAATGAAAAGAAATGTTTAAATGTATGAGCTGAGTCCACACATAAAAAAACAGCTTCAAAGATACATTCTTTCTAGTATTTTAGTGGGATATTCCATTTTCAATGTAAGATTCACTGCACTCTGAAATGTCCCTTTGCAGATTTTACATAAAGAGTGTTTCCAACCTGCTGAAAAAAAGGAAAGTTTCAACTCTAGCAGCCTAATCCACACAGCATAAAGCCATTTCACAGATAGCTTTCTTCTGTTTTTTATCACAGGGCATTCAGTTTTCCACTAAAGCCCTCAATATCACCTCATGGATTGCACAAAAAGAGTTTCCAAGCAGTTTCCAAAGTGTTGATTCAAAAGTATGTTTTAACTCTTTGAGCTGAATTCACACATCATAGAGCAGTTTCACAGATAACCTCTTTCCAGTTTCTATTGTGGGATATTCAGTTTTTTAATATTGGCCTTACTCCAATCCAAAATGTGCCTTCACAGAATCTATAAAAAGAGTGTTTTTAATCTGCTGAATCAAAAGAAAGATTTAACTCTGTGAGCTGAATTCACACAAAACAAAGTAGTTTCACAGATAGCCTCTTTCTAGTTTTTAATGTAGTATGTTTTGTTCTTCACTATAGGTCTTAGTGCATTCCAAATTGTTCATTAGCACATTCTACAAAAAGAGTGTTTCCAAACTGCTGAATCCAAAGAAAGCTTTAACTCTGTGAGCTGAATCCATATATAACAGAGCAGTTTCACAGATAGCTTCTTTTTAAATTTGACCTGGGCTCTTCTGTTTTTGCTATATGCCTGGTAGGCTCTGAATTGTCCCTTCACAGATTTGACAAAACAGAGTTTCCAAACTACTGAATGAAAAAGAAAGATTAAATCTGTGAGCTAAATGTAGAACTAAGAAAAAAGCTTCAGATATAGTTTCTTTTTAGTTATTACCATGGAATATTGATTTTTCACTATAGGACTTATGGTGCTCCAAAATCTTCCTTAGTGGATTGTGCAAAAAGAGTGTCTCTAACATGCTGGAAGTAAAGGGAGGGTTTAATTCTGTGAGCTGAATACATATCATCAATCAGTTTTGCAAATATCTTCTTTTTAATTTTTACATAAGGATATCTGATTTTCAACTATAGACCTTACTGCCCTGTGAACTGTCCTTCCACAGATTCTTCAAAAGAGTGTTTCCAAACTGCTGAATGAAAAGAATGGTTTATCTTTGTGAGCTGAATCCACACATCACAAAGCAGTTACTAATATAGCTTCTTTCAATATTTTATTGTGGCATATTTGATCTTTCTCTATAGGTCTCACTGTGCTCCAAAATGTTCTTTAGCAGATTGTACAAAAAGAGTGTTTCCAACATGCTGAATCAAAAGTAAGGTTTAACTCTGTGAGCTGAATCAACAAATTGCAAAGCTGTTTCAGTTTCTCTTTAGTTTTTCTCATAGAATATTCGGTTTTTTACTGTATGCATTACTGTGATCTGAAATGTCCCTTCACATATTCTATGAAAAGAGTTTCACACCTCCTGAATCAAACTAAAAATTTAACTCTGTGACCTGAAACCATTCATTTCAAAGCAATTTCACAGATAGCTTCTTTTGAAATTTTATTATGAGATATTCTGTTTTTCTCTATAGGCATAATGGGCTCCAAAATGTCCCTTTGCAGATTCTACAAGAAGAATGTCTCCAACCTGCTGAATCAAAACAACAGTTTAACTCTGTGAGTTGTATCCACATATCACAAAGAAGTTTCACACATAGTTTCTTTATACTTTTTGTCACAGGATATTCAGTTTTTCACTATAGGCCTCAAGGTCCTTCAAAGTGTCCCTTTACATATTCTACAATAAGACTGTTTCCAAACTGCTGAACCAAAAGAAAAGCTTAACTCCGTGAGCTGAAAGGAGACAAAGCAGTTTCTCAGAAAACGTGTTTCTTTGTTTCTAGGTATATTTGGTTTTTCACTATAGGCCTTACTGCTCTCCAAAATGACCCTTCGTATATTCTAAATGACCCTTTGTAGATTCTAAAATAGGAGGGTTTCTGATCTGTGGAATCAAAATAAAGGTTTACACTGTGCACTGAAATCATACCTCAAAAAGCAGTATCACAGATAGCTTCTTACAAGTTTTTATTGTGGGATATTTGGTTTTTAACGATAGGTCTTAATGCAGTCCAAAATGTCCCTTTACAGATTCTACAAAAGGAGTGTTTCCAAGCTGCTGAATTAAAAGAATAGTATAATCCTGTGAGCTGAATCCACACATCCTAAAGCTGTTTCACAGATACCGTCTTTCTCGTTTTTATCGGAGGATATACTGTTTTGTACCATCAGCCTCAATGGGCTCCCAAATGCCACTTTGTGGATTCTCCAAAAGGAGTGTTTCCAACATTCTAAATGAATAGAAACGTTTAAATCTAAGAGTTGAATCTTCACATTACAAAGCAGTTTCACCAGTGGTTTCTTTCTTATTTTTATCTGGGGATGTTCAGTTTTTCCCTATAGACAACAATGGGCTTACAAATGTCCCATAGCAGATTATCCAAAAAAAGTGTTTCCAACCTGCTGAATCAACAGAAAATTTTAACTCTGTGAGGTGAATCCACACATCACAAAGCAATTTCACACATAGCTTCTTTCTAGTTTTTATAAGGGGATATTCTGTTTTTCTCTGTAGGCCCTAATGGGCACCCACATGTGAGATTTTCCAAAAAGAGTGTTTCCAACCTGCTCAATAAGAAGAAAGTTTTAATTGTTTGGGATGAATCCACACATCACAGTGCAGTTTCAAGATAGCTTGTTTCTAGTTTTTATCTGGAGATATTCTGTTTTTCCCCTTAGGCCTCTGTGGCTCCCAAATGTCCCTTTGCAAATTTTCCAGAAAGAGTGTTTCCAACATGCTGAATCAGAAAAAAATTTTAACTCTGTGAGATAAATCCACACATCACATAGCAGTTTCAAGGATAGCTTCTGTCTAGTTTTTGTCTTGGGATATTCAGTTTTTCCCCATGGGCCACTGTAGGCTTCCAAATGCCCTTTTGCACTTTCTTCAAAAAGAGTGTTTCCAACCTGCTGAAACAAAAGAAACGTTTCCCTCTGTGAGATAAATTCACACATCACAGAGCAGTTTCACAGAGATTCTTTCCAGTTTTTATGTCAGGATATTTGGCTTTTCCCCATAGGCCTGAATGGGATCCCAAATGTCCCATAGTGGATTCCTCAAAATGTGTGTTTCCAAACTGCTGAATCAAAAGAAATTTTTAACCCTGTGAGATTAATTCAAACATCACACAGCAGTTTCATGGAGAACTTCTTTCTAGTTTTTCTGGAGATATTCTGATTTTCCCCTTAGGCCTCAATGGACTGCCAAATGTCCATTTTCAGATTCTCCACAAACAGTGTTTCAAAAATGCTGAATCCACATAAAGCTTTAACTTTGTGAGTTGAATACACACATCACAAAGTAGTTACACAGGTAGCTTCTTTCTTGTTTTTATCTAGGGATATTCAGTTTTTCCCAAAAGTCCTCAGTAGTCTTACAAAAGTCCCTTTGTAGATTCTCCAGTGAGATTTTTTCCAACTTGCTGAACCATGAGCATGAAATATTCTTCCATTTGTTTGTGTCCTCCTTCATTTATTTGAGCAGTGCTTTGTTGTTCTCCTTGGAAAGGTCCTTCACATTCTTGTAAGTTGGATTCCTAGGTATTTTGTCCTCTTTGAAGCAATTGTGAATGGGAGTTAACTCATGATATGCCTCTGTTTGTTATAGGTGTATAGGAATGCTTGTGATTTTTGCCCATTGATTTTGTATCCTGAGACTTTGCTGAAGTTGCTTTTCAGCTTAAGGGGAGATTTTGGGATGAGACAATGGAGTTTTGTAAGTATACAATCATGTGATCTGCAAACAGGGACAATTTGACTTCCTCTTTTCCTATTTGAATATCCTTTATTTGTTTCTCCTGCCTGATTGTCCTGGACAGAACTTCCAACAAAATGCTGAACAGGAGTGGTAAGAGGGCATCCCTGTCTTGTGCCAGTTTTCAAAGTGAATGCTCCAGTTTTTGCCCATTCAATATGATATTAGCTGTGGGTTTTTCATAAATAGCTCTTATTATTTTGAGATACATCCCATCAATATCTAGTTTATTGAGAGTTTTTAGCATGAAATGCTGTTGAAATTTGTCAGAGGTCTCTTCTGCATATATTGAGACAATCATGCGATTTTTGTCTTTGGTTCTGATTATAGGATGATTACGTTTATTGATTTGGATATGTTGAACCAGCCTTGCATCCTAGGGATGAAGCCCCCTGGATTGTGCTGGATAACCTTTTTGATGTGCTGCTGGATTCAGTTTTCCAGTGTTTTATTGAGGATCATTGCTTCAATGTTCATCAGGGATATTGGTCTAAAATTCTCTTTTTTTGTTGTGTCTCTGCCAGGCTTTGGTGTCAGGATGACGCTGGTCTCATACAATGAGTTAGGGAGGATTCCCTCTTTTCTATTGATTGGAATAGTTTCAGAAAGAATGGTGTCAGCTCCTCCTTGTACCTCTGGTAGATTTCAGCTATGAATCTGTCTGGTCCTGGACTTTTTTTGGTTGGTAGGCTACTAATTATTACCTCCATTTCAGAGCCTGTTATTGATCTATTCAGGGATTCAACGTCTCCCTGGTTTAGCCTTGGTGTGTTGTATTGCATCTATTTGTTTCTTCCCTCTTTTTTTCTTTATTAGCCTTGCCAGTGGTCTATCAATTTTATTGATCTTTCCAAAATAACAGCTCCTGGATTCATTTATTTTTTGAAGGGTATTTTTTTTTATTTCTCTATCTCCTTCAGTTGTGCTCTGATCTTAGTTATTTCTCATCTTCTGCTAGCTTTTGAATGTGTTTGTTCTTGATTCTCTATTTCTTTTATTTGCGATGTTAGGCTGTCAATTTTAGATCTTTCCTGCTTTCTCTTGTGGGCATTTGGTGCTATGAATTTCCTTCTACAAACTGCTTTAAATGTCTTCCAGTGATTCTGTTATGTTTTGTCTTTGTTCTCATTGGTTTCAAAGAACATCTTTATTTCTGCCTTCATTTCGTTATTTGCCCAGTAGTCACTCAGGAGCAAGTTGTTCAGTTTCCATGCAGTTGTGTGGTTTTGAGTAAGTTTCTTAATCCTGAGTTCTAATCTGATTGCACTGTCGTCTGAGAGACAGTTTGTTATAATATTTGTTCTTTTACATTTGCTGAGGATGCTTTCCTTCCAAATATGTGGTCAGTTTTGGAAAAAGTGTGATGTGGTGCTGAGAAGAATGTATGTTATGTTTATTTGTGCTGGAGAGTTCTGTAGATGTCCATTAGGTCCACTTGGTCCACAACTGAGTTCAAGTGCTGGCTATCCTTGTTAAATTTCTGTGTTGTTGATCTCTCTAATGCTGACAGTGGGGTGTTAAAGACTCCCATTATTGTTGTGTTAAAGAGATTCTAAGTCTCTTCGTGGGTTTCTAAGAATTTGCCTTACAAATCTGTGTACTTCTGTATCGAGTGCATATATATGTAGGATAGTTGGCTCTTCTTGTTGAATTGATCTCTATACCATTATGTAATGGCCTTCTTTGTCTCTTTTGATCTTTGTTAGTTTAAAGTCTGTTTTATCAGAGATTAGGATTGCAAACCCTGCTTTTTTTGTTGTTGTTTGTTTTCCAGTTGCTTGGTAGGTCTTCCTCCATCCCTTTATTTTGAGCCAATGTGTGTCTCTACATAGAAGATGGGTCTTCTCAATACAGAATACTGATGGGCCTTGACACTTTATCCAATTTGCCAGTCTGTCTTTTAATTGGGGCATTTAGCCCACTGGTGTTGAAGGTTAATACTGTATATGTGAATTTGATCCTGTCATTAATATGTTAGGTGGTTATTTTGCTCGTTAGTTGATGTTGTTTCTTCCTAGCATTGATGGTCTTTACAGTTTGGCATGTTTTTGCAGTGGCTCTTACCGATTGTTCCTTTCCATGTTTAGTACTTCCTTCAGGAGCTCCTGTAAGGCAGGACTGGTGGTGACAAAACCTCTCAGCATTTGCTTGTCTGTAAAGGATTGTATTTTCCCTTCACTTATGAAGCTTAGTTTTGCTGGATATGAAATTCTGGGTTGAAAATGTTTTTCTTTAAGAAAGCTGAATATAGGCCCCACTCTCTTTGGCTTGTAGAGTTTCTTCTGAGAGATCTACTGTTAGTCTGATGGACTTCCCTTTGTGGGAATTCCAACCTTTCTCTCTGGCTTCCTTTAACATTTTTTCCTTCATTTCAATCTTGGTGAACCTGACAATTATGTGTCTTGTGTTTACTCTTCTTGAGGATTATCTTTGTGGTATTCTCTGTATTTCCTGAATTTTAATGTTGGCCTGCCTTGCTAAGTTGGGGAAGTTCTCCTGGATAATATCACGCAGGTGTTTTCCAACTTGGTTCCATTCTCCCTGTCACATTCAAGTACACGAATCAGATGTAGATTTGGTCTTTTCTCACAGTTCCATATTTCTTAGAGGCTTTCTTAATTTATTTTTACTCTTTTTTCTCTAAAATTGTCTTCTTGCTTCATTTCATTCATTTGATCTTCAATCACTGATACCCTTTCTTCCATTTGATTGAATTAGCTACTGAAGCTTCTGCATGCATCACGTAGTACTCATGCCATAGTTTTCAGTTCCATCAGGTCATTTAAGGTCTTCTCTAGGCTGTTTATCCTAGCTAACCCATCGTCTAATCTGTATTCCCCAAGTTTTTAGCTTCTCTGCAATGGGCTCAAACATCCTTCTTTATCTCAGAGAAGTTTGTTATTACCAATCTTCTGAACCCTACTTCTGTCATCTCATCAAAGTCATTCTCCCTCCAGCTTTGTTCTGTTGCTGAGGAGAAGCTTGCTTTCCTTTGGATGAGAAAAGATGCTCTGATTTTTAGAATTTTCAGGTTTTCTGCTCTGGTTTCTTCCCATCTTTGTGGTTTTATCTACCTTTGGTCTTTGATGATGGTGACCTACAGATGGGGCTTTGGCATGGATGTTCTTTTTGTTGATGTTGTTGCTATTCCTTTCTGTTTATTAGTTTTCTTTCTAAAAATAAGGGCTCTCAGTTTCACCTCTGTTAGCCTTTGTTGGAGGTCCACTCCAGACCCTGTTTGCTTGGGTATCTCCAACGGAGGCTGCAGAACAGCAAATACTGCACAACAGGAAATGTTGCTGCCTGATCCTTCATCTGGAAGCTTCATCTGAGAGGTGCACCAAGCTGTATGAGGTATCAGTCAGCACCTGCTGGGAGGTGTCTCCACGTTAGTCTACTTGGGGGTCAAGGACCCACTTGAAGAGGTAGTCTGTCCATTCTCAGATATCAAACTCCATGCTGGAAGAACGACTACACTCTTCAAAGCTGCCACACAGTTACCTTTATGTCTGCAAAAGTTTCTAGTGCCTTTTGTTCAGCTATACCCTGCCCCCAGAGGTAGAGTCTCCAGTAGCAGGCAGGCCTCATTGAGCTGTGATGGGCTCCACCAAATTTGAAGTTCCCAGCTGCTTTGTTTAGCTACTTAAGCCTCAGCCATGGTGGACGCCCCTCTCCAGCCTTGCGGTTGCCTTGCACCTCAATCTTGGACTGCTGTTGTAGCTGTGAGCAAGGCTCTGTGGATGTGGGACCCTCTGAGCCAGGCACGGAATATAATCTCCTGGTGTGCCATTTGCTAACACTGTGGAAAAGTGCAGTATTAAGATGGGAGTGTCCTGATTTTCCAGGTACCATCCACCATGTCTTCCCTTGGATAGGAAAATGAATTTCCCAACCCCCATCCTTCCTGGGTGAGGCAATGTCCCAGCCTGCTTCAGCTCACACTCCATGGGCTGCATCCACTGTCCAACAAGTCCCAGAGAGATGAACCCACTACCTCAGTTGGAAATGCAGATATCACCTGTCTTCTGTGTCACTCTGGGAACTGTAGGCTGTTCCTATTTGGCCATCTTGGATCAGTCCCTCAAGTCTTTCTAGTTTTTAAATGGAGATATTTGGTTTTTCCCCATATGCCTCAATGGGCCCCCAAATGTTTTATTGCAGATTGTCCTGAAAGAGTGTTTTCAGGCTGGTGAATCAACAGAAAGATTTAACTCTGTGAAATGAATCCAAAAGTCACAAAGCAGTTTCACAAACAGCTTCGTACTAGTTTTTATCCCTTGAAATTATGTTTTTCCACATAAAACTCAAACGGCACCCAAATGTGACTTTGTAGATTCTCCAAAAAAAGTCTTTCCAACCTGCAGCACAAAAAGAAAATTTTAATTATGTGACATGAATCCACATATCACAAAGCAGTTTCACAGATAGCTTCTTCATAATTTTCACCTGGGGATATTCAGTTTCTCACCAAGGACTCAATGGGCTCAAAAATTCCCTTTGGACATCATTTAAAAGGAGAGTTTCCAAACCACTGAATCAAAAGAAAGGTGTAACTCTTTGAGCTGAATCCAAATATTACAAAGAAGTTTCACAGATAACTTGTTTCTTGTTTCTATCTGGGGATACTTTGTTTTTCACCACTCACTTTAGTGAGCTCAATATCTGTCTTTGCAGATTCCACAGAGTGTTTGCAACATGCTAAATGAAGAAAAGGTTTAACTCTGTTACATGAATCTGCACATCAGAAAGTAGTTTCACAGAGAGATTCCAGTTTTTATCTGAAGACATTTGGTTCTTTTTCCATAGGCCTCAATGGCCTCTCAAATGTCTTCATACAGATTCTCCAAAAATAATGTTTCTAACTTCTCCATCAAAAGACAGTTTTAACGTGTAAGATGAATCTCTATATCAAAAAGCAGTTTCACAGATAGCTACTTTCTAGTTTTTATCCGGAGATATTCAGTTTTCCCTCTTAGGCCTCAATGTGCCTCAGATGTTTCATTGCAGATTCTCCAAAAAGAGTGTTTTCAACCTGCTGAATGAAAAGAAAGTTTTATATCTGTAAGATGAATCCACACATCAGAAAACAGTTTCATAGATAGCTTCTTTCTATTTTTTACTTGTGAATATATGGTTTTTCCCCATAGATTTCAATGGGCTCCAAAATGTTCCTTCACAGATCACTTTCCCGGCATAGTAATCCAAAATGGCCTTTTGAATCGTGTCTTGCAAATGGGTGACAAAATCTGGATAAGGCTCCCTTGAAGCCTATTGAACTGAGTTAAAATATGGGTAAATAGTACCAAGGTCATGAATTTTTTTGCCTGGTTCTTAGACATATAGTTCTGAGCTGATGAACAGTTTCAACACCCATTATCATTGCTTGATTTTCAGTACTTCATGTATGTCCAATTCCAAGCAACTGATCACATGTGATATTAATGGAAGGTTAGGCTTGAGCATTTCTGCATGTCTGATTTATTGCTTGATCCATCTGACAGGTTTTAAATTACAGAAATTGAGAGAACAGTGTGGATCAGGTTAATGACTCCTAATCTATAAGTATTAAATGTTGGTTATAAGCCACAGATTGTAATAAGGAATGAACATAAGGAGAATTTGGTCCATATTGTCCAATTGCTTGCTTTAAGTCTTTTAATATTTTAAAATAAAATAGCTCCCACTCTGCTTCATCATGTTCTCTGGACTTCTCAGCTGGCAAAATATTTAATGAAAACTGCCAAACATCCAAATACCCCATTTATCCTGTTGGGAGAATGGATGCCTGCATTATCCCTGAGCCATCATTAGTATTTGGGGTGGCTCACAACATTCCTTTACCATAATTATCAGGAGTACAAGCTTGGGTTATTCCCTCACTGTAATTCACTGTTGGGTAAGCCTGAAGCTTTCCTTCACCATAGTTAATGGTGGGGCATGAAACGGGAGTGGGAAGCCACATCTCAGTCTCCCTTTCCAGAAATCCATAAGGCTGAGGCAGGGGTGGCCATTCCAGGCGTTCCCCTAAAGGCACAGTAGGTGGCACTGTTTCTGCAGTAGGTGGAACTGTTCCTTTCATAAGTTTTAGGAAGTTAGCATATATAGTTTCCCATTTCTCCCCCTTTTTAAGCCTAGACCATAATGGTTCACTTTGCTGATCATCAGACTTCTGATTATTACAATTTTCTATGTCATCCTGAAACTCCTACTCCTTCCACTTCAGTGAGGAAGCACTTTAGTGCTCTTTTAATTGCCAATGACACAGACCAAGAGAAGAAAGGAATATTGTGGCTCTCTTGTTGTGCTCATTTTGAGTCTGATCTGACCTTATACCAATCTTTTACATTCTTTTTTTCCATATTCCAGGAACCAAGGAGAATACTCTTCTATAAGACGGAACAAAGATGTGAGGTTTCGGGTACTCACAATTGCCCCACTGCAGCACAATGACTGCAGCACCAGCCTTAAGTAATTAGCAAACTTACTTTCAGCCTGACCCATATTTTCCTGCAGTTACCATTGAATTCTCCATAGAGCCTGAAGTGAAAACTTACATGGATGTCCTTTGTCAGTCATGCTCCACTTTCCATGCTCTGACATATCTTCACTGGATTATTTGTAGAGATTATAGGGAGACCCGTGTTGGGTGCCAGATGTTGGGGAAACCAATCCCACACCACCTAGCAGGTACCCCGACTCTGGTGGAGAAAAAAGGAATTAGAAAGAGACAGCATAAGTGTTTAAAAGGTGGGTCTAGGGGGCTGGAGCATTGACGGCTTGCTCACAGCCCAAAGTTCTCAGGCTCCACCCAATTTATTTGTATATAAGCTCTTTGTTCTTACAGCAGATGGAAAGGGGAGGAAGGAATGAGGTAAAGGATTAATCAGTGAAGGAGAGCTTGTGAATCATTCCATAAGATTTATAGCAGTAGTGATTTATGTGAATTTTCTTGAGGAGAGGCGTGTGTCTAAACTACTTAAGACTTTTAACTTATTGGGACTGAAGCAGGTGGTAGCAGGTTTTAGGGGAAGCCAAGATGTTTGACTATACTCCACTGCTTCAATGGAGTATTATCACCCTGAGAAAACTGTGGAATGCTGCTGAGTGTTTATGCTCATGGGGCATAAAATCCCGAAGGCAATAAAGAGACTTTTTTCCTCAGAGGCCACCTATGGCTTTCAATGTGTGTCCCATACAGAGGAGACCAGCACAAGTGGCACCCCAGAAACTCTCTTTCCCACATTTCCAACCAGATAAATCAAAAGAAAGGTTTAACTTTGTGAGGTGAATCCACACATCACAAAGCAATTTCACAGACACTTTCTTTCTAATGTTTTGCTGGGGATATTGGGTTTTTCCACATGGGCCTGAATGGACTCCCAAATATCCCATGCAGATTCTCCAAAAAGAGTGTTTTTAACCTGCTGAATCCAAAGAAAGGTTTAACTCGGTGAGATGAATCCACACGTGACAAAAGCAGTTTCACAGATAGGTTCTTTCTAGTTTTTACCTAAGGATACTAGTTTTTTACCCAATAGGCCTTAATGGGCTCTCAAAAATCCCTTCATAGATTCTCCAAAAAGAGTGCTTTTAATCTGCTGAATCCAAAGAAAGATTTAACTCTGTGAGATGAATCCACACATCACAAAGCTGTTACACAGATTCTTTCTAGTTTTTACCTGTGAAAATTCAGTTTCTCCAAATGGACCTCAATGGGTTCCCAAAAATCCCTTCACAGTTTCTCCAAAAAGAGTGTTCCCAACCTGCTGAATCAAAAGAAAGGTTTAATTCAGAAAGATGAATCCATACATCATAAACCAGTTTCATAGAAAGTTTTTTTCTAGTTTTTACCTGGGGATATTGGGTTTTTCCCTGTATGTCTCAATGGGCTACCAAATGTGCCTTTGCAAATTTTCCAAAAAGATTGTTTCCAACATGTTGAATCAAAGAAAACATCTAATTCTGATAAGAAGCAACAAACCACAAAGTATTTTTACAGATAGCTTCTTTCTAGATTTTACCTGGCAATATTTGGTTTTTCACATTGTCCTCAATGGGCTTCCAAACGTCCATTTGCAGATCCTCCACAAAGAGTGTTTTAACCTGCTGTGTCAAAAAAGAGGTTTATCTCTAAGAGATGGATCCACATACAACAAAGCAGTTTCACAGATACCTTCTTTCTAGTTTTTACCTGGGAATATTTAGTTTTCCCATAAGTTTCAATGGGTTCACAAATATCCCTTAGCAGAATCTCTAAAAAAGAGTGTTTCCATCCTGCTGAATCAAAAAAAACATTTAACTCTTTGAGATGAATCTACCCATCACAAAGGAGTTTCACAGACAGCTTTTTTCTTGTCTTTACCTGGAGATATTAAGTTTTTCCATATGGGCCTCAGTGGTCTCCCAAATATCCCTTTGCATATACTCCAAAAAGAGATTTTCTTTTTCTTTTCTTTTTTTTTGGAGGTGGAGTCTTGTTCTGTCACCCAGTTGGGAGTGAAATATTCCAATTTCCCAGTCACTGCAAGCTCCACCACCCAGGTACACACTGTTCTCCTGCCTCAGCCACCCAAGTAGCTGGGACTAAGGCACCCACCACCATGCCTGGATAATTTTTTTGTATTTTTAATAGAGATGGGGTTTCACCATGTTAGCCAGGACAGTCTCAAACTCCTGACCTTGTGATGCACCCACCTCAGCCTCCCAAAGTCCTGAGATCAGAGGCATGAGCCACCCCACCTGGCTGAGATTTTCTAACTTGCTTAATCAAAAGAAAGGATTAATTCTGAGATGAATCCACAAATCACAAAGCAGTTTCACACATAGATTCTTTCAAGTTTTTACCTGAGAATATTCTGACTTTCCCCATGATCTTTTATGGGATCTAAAATGTCCCTTCACAGACTTTCCAAAAAAAAAAAGTGTTTTCAACCTGTCGAATCAAAAGAAAGTATTAACTCTGTGAGAAGAATCTGCAAGCCACAAAGCAGTTTCACAGATAGCTTCTTTCCAGTTTTGAATCACAGCATATTGCATTTTACCCCACTGGCCTCAATGACCTTCCAAATGTCCCTTCACAGATCCTCCAAAAAGCGTGTTTCCAACCTGCTGAATCAAAAGAAAGTTTTAACTCTGGGCTGTTTGACAGACAGCTTGCTTTTAGTTTCTACCTGGGTACATTCCGTTTTCCACATGGTCCCCTAGTCTCCTAAATTTAACTTTACAGATTCCCCAAAAAGAGTTTTTCCAGCCTGCTGAATCAAAAGAAAGTTGTAACTCTGTTAGATGACTCCACACATCACAAAGCAGTTTTACAGATACATTCCTTAGACTTTCTGGGGATATTTGATTTTTTCCCATGGGCCTCAATGAGCTCCCAAATATCCCTTCCTAGATTCTCCAAAAAGAGTCTTTCCAACCTGCTGAATCAAAAGAAAGGTTTAACTCTGTGACATGAATCCACACATCATGAAGCCATTTCTCATACATCTTCTTTCCAATTTTTATCTGTGATATTCTGTTTTTCCTCAAGACCTCAATGGGGCCCCAAATGTCCCTAAGCAGATATTCCAAAAAGAGTGTTTCCAATCTGCTGAATAGAAAGGCAATTTTACTTCTGTTAGGTGAGTCCACACATCACAAAGTAGTTTTACACATAACTTCTTCCTAGTATTTACCTGGGGATATTCAGTTTTACCCCATATGATTCAATGGTCTCCAAAATGTTCCATTGTAGATCCTCCAGAAAGAGTACTTTTTACATGCTGAATCAATAGAAATTTTATCTCTGTGAGATGAATCCACACATCACAAAGCAGGTTCTTGATAGCTTTTTTCTAGTTTTTACCTGGGGATATTGATCTTTTCCCCATAATCTTCAATAGGTTCCCAAATGTCTCTACTCAGATCCTCAAAAAGAGTATTTCCAACTTGCTGAATCAAAAGAAATGTTTAAAACTGTGAAATGAAGCATACATCACAAATCAGTTATACCAATATCTTCTTTCTAGTTTTTACCTCAGTATATTTGTTTTTTCCCCATGGGCCTCACTGGGATTCCAAAATTTTCCTTTACACATTCTCCAAAAAAAAGTTTTTCCAGCATGCTGAATCAAAAGAAACGTCTAACTCTATGAGATGACTCCACACATCACAAAGCAGTTTCACAGATATATTATTTCTAGGTATGGGGAAAAATTGGCATTTTCGTTATGGGTCTCAATGGGCTCCCAAAAGTCTTTTTGCAGATTCTCCAGAAAGAGTGTTTCCAACCTGCTGAATCAAAAGAAATGTTTAACTCTGTGAAATGAATCCACACAAAACAAAGCAGTTTCACAGATACTTTCTTTCTAGTTTTTACCTAAGGATATGTGGTTTTTTTCTGCATGGGCCTCAAAGGTCTCTTAAATGTCCCTTATCAGAATCTCCAAAAAGAGTGCTTCCAACCTGCTGCATCAAAGGAAAGGTTTAAACTCTGTGAGATGTATCCACACCTCACAAAGCAGTTTTACAGATACCTTCTTTCTAGTTTTTACTTGAGGATATTCAGTTTTTTCCCTTAGGCCTCAAAAGTGTCCCAAATGCTCTTTTGCAGATTCTCCAAAAAGAGTGTTTCCAAACTACTGTATCAAAAGAAATGTTTCACTCTGAGAGATGAATCCACTTCTCATCTGTAGAACAAGGCAGTTCCACAGAGAGCTTCTTTCTAGTTTTTACCCAGGTATATTCTCTTTTTCCCCATAGGTCTCAATGGCCTGTGAAATGTCTCTTTGCATATTCTTCAGAAAGACTGTGTCCAATCTCCTGAATCAAAAGAAATGTTTCACTCTGTGAGATGAATCCACACATCATAAAGCTGTTTCACAGATAACTTCTTTCTAGTTTTTACCTGCAGATATTCTGGTCTTCCCCATTGGCCTCAATGGGCTTCCAAATGTCCCTTTGGAAATTTTCCAAAAAGAGTGTGTCCAACCTGCCAAATCAAAGGAATTGTTTAACTCTGTGAGATGAATCCAGACATCACAAAGCAGTTTCAGATAGCTTCTTTCTAGTTTTTTCCTGGGGATATTCTGTTTTTCCCCATTGGCCTCAAAATGTTCCTTTGCAGATTCTCCAAAAGGAATGTTTCCCACCTACTGAATCAAAGCGAAATTTAACACTGTGAGATGTATCCACACATCATAAAGCAATTTCATAGGTAGACATTTTCTAGCTTATATCTGCAGATATTTGATTATTTCCTTTAAGCCTCAAAGGGTTCCCAAATATCCCATCACAGATCTCCTGAAGGAGTGTGTTCAACCTGCTGAATTAAAAGGAAGGTTTACCTCTGTGAGATGAATCCACACATCACAATACAGTTTGATACATAGCTTCTTTTCAATTTTGATACGGGGATATTCTGTTTTTACCCTAGGCCTCAATTGGCTCCCAAATGTCCCATCACAGCTTCTCCAAATACAGTGTTTTTTAACTGCTGAATCAAAAGAAAGGTTTAATTCTGTGAGATGAATCCACACATCACAAAGTAGTTTCAGAGATAGTTTCTTTCTAGTTTTTATCTTGGGATATCACATTTTCCTCCATAGGTTTCAATGGACACCAAAATGTACCTTCACAGATTCTTCAAAAAGAATGTTTTCAACCTGCTGAATCAAAGAAAGGTTTAACTCTGTGAGATGAATCCAAACATCAAAAAATAGTTTCAAAGATACCGTCTTTCTAACTTTTATCCGGGAATATTCAGTTTTTCTTCATAGGCCTCAAAAGACTCCCAAATGTCGCTTCACAGATTCTACAAAAAGAGTGTTTTCAGCCTGCTAGATTGAAAGAACAGTTTAACTCTATGAGATTAATCCACACATCACCAAATAGTTTCACAGATAGCTTCTTTTTAGTTTTCATTTGGGGATATTCTTTTCTTTTCAAAAGACATCAATGGGCTCCCAAATGTCCCTTTGCAGATTCTCCAAAAAGAGTGTTTACAACCTGCTGAACCAACAGGGAGGTTTAATTCTGTAAGATGAATTTACACATCCCAAATCAGTTTCACAGATAGCTTCTTTCCAGTTTTCATCCAGGGATATCTTGTTTTTCACCATAGACCTCATGAGCTACAAAATGTCCCTTCACAGATTCTGTTAAAAAAGTGCTTCCCAACTGCTGAATGAAAAGAAAGTTTTACCTCTGTGAGATGAATCCACACATCACAAAGGCATTTCACAGATGGCTTCTTTCTAGTTTTTGTTTGTGGATATTCTGTAGTTCATTATAGGCCTCATAGGACTCCCAAATGTCTCTTCGCAGATTCTCCAAAAGTTTTCCAAACTGTTGGATCAAAGAAAAGGTTTAACTCTGTGAGATGAATCCACACATCATCACAAACCAGTTTCACAGATAGTTTCTTTCTAGTTTTTACATGGGGATATTAAGTTTTTCCCCATAGGCCTCTGTGGGCTCCCAAATGTCCCACTGCAGATTCTACAATTAGAGTGTTTCCAACCTGCTGAATCAAAAGAAAAGTTGAACTCTATCAAATGAATCCATGCATACAAAGTCAGTTTCAAAAATAGCTTCTTTAAGTTTTTATTTTGGGATATTTGAATTTTTTCAATAGGCCACAAGGGGCTCCCAAATATCCCTTTGCCACTGGGAATTGCTACTGCACATAAAGGAAAGAGTGGTAAGGAGACAGCTAGTTCTTTCAGGCAAGGACCTACCAATCAAAGCAGAAGATGAAAAAGAAGTTTTAGATGAAGCATGGAAAAATCATAACTAGACATAAAAAGAAAGTGTGATAGTTGAAGTGATAACCAGTGATGCTAGTCCCCATAAGTCAAAATTATTGCATCTCTAATGAATGATACTGTGACCTACCCTTTTAGAAAAAGTTGTGGTGAGGAAAAAAGAATAAAAAGTAATGCCACAACACCAAGAATGTTCATTTTGACAATGAAAATAGATGTTATATTCGTATGTCCCAGTCAATATTGACTAATTCACATACATATGTGTATACATACACACACACACATATATGTATTAGGTACTGTGTTACATCATTTCTGGGTGTCCAAGACAGACAGACAAGAAAACTAATGTGATAGATAAGAAGCAACTCCTGGAAGGAGTGATGTCTGTGTTGTAGGAGTCTTAAGTAGGCAAATGGGGGAGACATTTTTATCTCCAAGAAATAAATGGGACTCAAGTTGCCAGATGGAAAAGGGCATGTCTGAAAGTGGAGCTGTCTGAATCTCTCACTGTGGTGAAAGAGAAGGACATGAAGCTGAAAGGAAAACAAATAACAGGTCTGAAAGCGATTTATTTAGCCATGCTGAGGATCTGGACTCAGAATCCAAAAGGTATTAAATCCTGACAAAAGCAATTAACTCTGACTTTGTATGGAGCATGAAACCAATGTGATGAAAATCTGCATTAGAGGTGGGGTTTGGTGGCTCAAGCTTGTAATCTCAGCACTTTTAGGGGCCATGGTGGGTGGATCACATGCAGCCAGGAGTTCAAGACCATCCTGGCCACAATGTTGAAACCCCATTTCTACTAAAAATATAAAAATTAGCCCAGCATGGTGGGCATATATAATTTTACCTGCTCAAAAGGTTGAGGCACAAGATTTGCTTGAACCCAGAGGTTGAGTTTGCAGTGAGCTGAAATAATGCCACTGCTCTCCATCTGGGGTAACACAGGGAGATGTTCTCAGAGAAAAAAAAAAAAAGTAAGGAAATGTGCATTAGAAAACATGAATGGTGGACTCTAGCAGGAGGTAATGAAAGTCACAAGCATGTTGGAAAGCTTTGATATAAGATTTAAATGATGTTTTGTTAATGCCAGCTGTAAAATTCCACCATGTGCTGACAGTGAAGAAATCCATGAGCATAATATGATGTAAACCTTATTATTCAAGTGATGACACAAATTATTGTGATCATGGACACTGAGCTCATTACGTATGGATTGCAAAGAAGAAAATCTTTGCCAACTAAAATCTAAGTTTCAAAGAACTGAGGAAATGTAACTGAGAAAATACTGAAGTATATAGTGTGTGTTAACCTTTCTCTAGATGTTCTCTGTGTGTGTGTCTGTGTGCATTTATGTGAGTATCTATTCCCTTTGTGCCGCCCAAATTTATGCCCTATTTGATTTGTGCCAGACTACCTGAGAAGTCACTTACTACTTTTTCCTAACTCCAGTTGTTTCCTTTCCCTTGCCTGCTGTCATGGTTTTGTATGTCCCCTCCAAATTTCACATTGAATTTCTGTGTTCATTGTGACAATGTTGGGAGGTAGGACTTTTGAGAGTTGATTAGCCGTGTGTGTAACATCGTGACTAAATTGATGGTATTATCTGGAGAACAAATTAGTTATTTTGTGAGTGAGCTTTGATGAAGGATGAGTTTGGTCCCGATTTTCTGTTCATCTCATGCCCTTCACCATGTAAGGTCAACCTGCCATGTTGTAACATAGAAAGAAGATCTCATGAGATGCAGCCCATTGGACTTCCCCACCTCAAGAGCCATGAGCAAAATAAGCCTTTTTACAAATTACCCAGGTAGTGGTACCGTGTTGTTTCAGCAGCAAGTGGACCCAAAGACTTTATTATTTTTTCTTCTTTAAAGAACTAAATTACTTAACTTACAAAGGAGCACATCAAATTTCCTTACAAATAATCAAAAAGCCCACATATATTTTTATAGGAAGTAGTACAATAGCCTGACACTGAAAGAAAACACCATTTTACTTTTAACTATACTTTGAGAAATAAAGAAAAAGCAAACATATAAGTTGACATGCAGTTTTATTTTTCAGTAAGATAATTGCAGATATTTTTAGGGTTTTTTTGGTCTATGTAAATGTTAGTCTCTGTTGTCATGCATAATCTGATACTGTTTTAATGGAAGATCATTTGTAATTAGGGTGATATTTGTCCAGTTGTGATGGTTGAAGATCTGGCCTCGAATGGGTGACAGCTGATGTATCAGGTATCGTAGGCCTTTGCAACCATTGTTTGCCTACTGGTAGCAGGTTAGGATGTGGAGCCTCGTTGACTAATATCACAGGATATCTTGTTGGAAGAGCATATGGTTCCACTATCAGCCCCAGAAAACAGTTTTGCAAGGGAGATATGTTGTGGTATTGAGAAGTTGTGGTTGTAATGAAATTCACAATGTGGCCACTTGCTTGGATGCAGGTGCTATGAGAGTGCATATGAATAGAGGTCAACTGATTTAAAATAGCATGCTGATCTGTTGCAATTTGTTGAGACAAGTGACAATAACAAACACTTAAAATATCAGATTTCTGTTTCATCACACAAACTTAATATCATCAAAAAATTCATGAACATGGTTTACTATTTTCAAGAATGTGCTTTTGGGAAAAAAGCACTAAAGTTGCTAAGCCCTCAAGTGAAAACATTTTATATATTAATAGTGACATTGCATTAAGTGGCTTTGGTACATTTATTTTGATTTCACTGGTAAGATTCAAAGTTGTTAGCAAAATTTCTTAAAATGCTGGAAGGTTAATGCTCAAGCTGAACTCAATAATTTCAAAGAATTAAAAAATTTTAACTTAGTATTTTATATAATTTTCAAGATCTGGTCTTACTGCATGTATTAACATATTTACTGAGGTAGAAAGTAAAATTACATATATACTCTATATAAAGTGGTAACTGAAATATGTTAAATATCTTGCTTAAGATAATGGATTCATTCTCTTCTGCCAGAAAGGTGGCTACAAAGGCAGATCTTTGAAAATTCTGTCAAATTTTACTAAATCCATAAAGGCTGAGCTGTCAAGCAAAACTTTTGATTCTGTCAGCTTGAAATATTCCGTAAGGAGTCTTTCTATCCAAAATTTCTTTCTTGATGAGTTCTTCATTAATCACTAGGCAAGTTCCATTCTCATCACATAGAATAGACTTGAATTGGTCACTCTCAAATATTTTCTGATATTTCCTGGGGAAAATCAGAGAAAAAAAATCATTATCTTTATCTGGCTCAGAAACACAAACTGTGTCACATGGCCATTTTAACAAGGATTCTTGTGAAAAAGCCTGAACAGCATTTTCTTCAATCATTGACCTTAAGTCTGAGTCCCGAAGGAATGTGTGTTTACACAGTAGCCATCTAGCGGAGGCTTCTGAATCAGTTCATTCATCTCTGGGAGAAACAACTTGAGTTTCTGAAGAAACATGTGCCATCTCAAATAAATAGTTCTTTAGATACTTTTCCAGCCTGTATGGTTTTCAAGACTGAAGCTTCAAACGCACCTTCAGAAGGCCTATGCAGGTAAGGCAATCTAAAGCATCATTCTAAATGCAATCTAAAGCACATCCTCTCCAGCACCTGTTGTTTCCTGACTTTTTAATGATTGCCATTCTAACTGGTGTGAGATGGTATCTCATTGTGGTTTTGATTTGCATTTCTCTGATGGCCAGTGATGATGAGCATTTTTTCATGTGTCTTTTGGCTGCATAAATGTCTTCTTTTGAGAAGTGTCTGTTCATATCCTCCACCCACTTTTTGATGGGGTTTGTTTGTTTTTTTCTTGTAAATTTGTTTGAGTTCATTGTAGATTCTTGATATTAGCCCTTTGTCAGATGAGCAGGTTGTAAAAATTTTCTCCCAGTCTGTGGGTTTCCTGATCAATCTGATGGTAGTTTCTTTTGCTGTGCAGAAGCTCTTTAGTTTAATTAGGTCCCATTTTTCAATTTTGGCTTTTAATGCCATTGCTTTTGGTGTTTTACACATGAAGTCCTTGGCGATGGCTATGTCCTGAATGGTAATACCTAGGTTTTCTTCTAGGGTTTTTATGGTTTTAGGTCTAACGTTTAAGTCTTTAATCCATCTTGAATTAATTTTTCTATAAGGTGTAAGGAAGATATCCAGTTTTAGCTTTCTACATATGGCTAGCCAGTTTTCAAGACTAATTTTTATCTAACCCTAACAGAAACATTTTATTAATGCCTATACTCTCAGCACTTTTTGAGGCCAAGGCAGGCAGATCACTTGAGTCCAGGCATTTGAGACATGTCCAGGCAACATGGCAAAGCTTTGTCTCCACCAAAAAATACAAAAAGTTAGGCAGAGATGATAGCTGAGTCCAATGTGGAGGATCAGTTGATCTTTGCAGCTAGAGGATGCAGTGAGCGATGATGGCAATTCTGTACTCCAGGCTGGGAAAAAGAATGAGATCCTGTCTCAAAAAAAAAAAAAGAAAAAAGAAGAAGAAGAAAAGGAATAATTGTTGAAAATTTTATATCCTGTGATAAACTTCAGTATTGTTTAATATTGTCTTCATTTTGTTTACTACTACAATTTAAGAAATTTACTTAAAAACAATTTTGGAAGGTTATTAGGTACAGTATTTGAAGAAGCAACAGAACTATACACAGATGGTCAACAAGTCAGCTATATGACTTAAAAGCAAAGCATCTCTGACAACTTTAAAAACAGAAAGAAAAAAAAATCTGGCAAGATTTGGTGGCTTAGATTTTTTAGTGTTTTTTTTTTTTTAATTTAAGAAATCCCTTTTTTCTCTTAGACTAATTATTATGTATAACAATTTAATAGGTAATAGTTTTGTAAATAGAAGTGAAACCTTTTAAAAAAAATTAACTCTTAAGTCCCCCCACCCACCACAGTCATCTGAATGAACCCCACCATTTGACCAAGGGCATTCCAAAAGTGATCCAGTTCCCAACAGGAAAGAGGGACACACATGATTCATTACATGCTCCTCCCTTTTGAACTTTAGAAAAAGTTGATCATCATTAACAGCAACACATAACTTAAGTCTGATAAGCAATATTTACCTTCTATTCTCTCAAGCCTGCTACATGGAATCTTCATCATCATGCTAAAACTTTGGTCTCTACAGCCCTTACTATTTATTGTAACCCAGTCGTTCCTATCTTTTGATTTTAGGTTTTTAGGTAATAACTTAACTCTTTCAGACAACTGCCAATGAAAACATATTTAAATCTACCTGTAACTTGAAAGTCCAACCCTGCACCATCGCTGTTTCCAAGTTGTCCATCCTTTCTCCACCAAACCAATGTACATCTTACATATGTTTGATTGATGTCTCCTGTCTCCCTAAAATGCATAAATATAGGCTGTGTACACACCACCTGGGGCACATGTTCTCAGGATTTCCTGAGTAGGGCTGTGTCATAGACCATTTGTCAATCATATTTGGCTCAGAATTCTTCAATTAATTTATGGTGTAATATTAAAATTTGATACTGTTAGTACATCTCACCTAATGTAGGATGTCAATCTTCACAAAGTGGATATTTCCATCGTCATTAGAAATCCACTCTCAATTAAACTGTGACTGTGTCAGGAAAAGAAAAATTGTTGCTAACCAGTCATATATCATATATTTAAACTTAAATAATCATTCAAGTTCTCATATACCTACTTAAAAATGTTTCTATATTGTTTGAACTACTTTAGTTCTCTAAGAAAAATGAGTCATTAAATCATGAAAAAAAGTGTTGTTGGAGGTTGTGATTTCTCCCCTGGCCTCAGCCAGTCATAGTGGTTCCATTCAGCGCCTCTCCTTTCCCTGTACCAGAATCTCCCCCAGAAACAAGCCCAGATCATCTGCAAACCACACTTTGGAAGCTGTGACAATGCGTGTTCACTGACTCATTCAAGGGACACTTTCGTATAGTCAGAATTGTAGGCTAAGGCTGGGAATTAAGGCTCAGGGCAGTGCCCCTCCTCAGTTCTGGGTGCGGCAGACAGGGTGACTTTTCCTCACCTCGCCACTAGATGTCTGAATGCCATGTCCTTTCCTGGGAGGGTGCCGAGGAGACGTTTTTATTCTCACCTGGTCATAGCACCAGATCTCTTGTAGCAACGGCCACTCCTGGACATGTACGAAAGAGAAAGAGGCTTCATCTTCATGGTGGAGGCGACCCCAGGTGTGCCAAAGCCGCGACCACACTTAGGCAGGTCCTGAGATGAAGGAGGCTTAGTCTTCACCAGGAACGTGCCACAGGTGTCCCCACATACCCTGAAACAACGGCCTTTCTCCGTTGTGTCCTGAGGAGAAGGAAGCACTGTCCGAAGCACTGTGAGGACACCCTGCTCCTCAGAGAGTTGGTTTCCGGGCTCTGCGGTCTCAGTGCCTAGGCTCCGTGCACCCTCTGGTGGTAGCCCGGGAAAATCTCTGAAATTCGGGGTGGGTTCATACAGGAGGTAATCTCAGGAAGTGGAAGTGAAATACAGCCAACATTCCCATACCTGAGTGGAGATAAAAAGAAGCAAAGAAGACGGGCAATAGATAAAACTCGATTGAGTTTTTGTATATCAGAAATAATGAATAGAAATCTTTGGAATTTGAATATTAAAACACCACTTACAACACTACCCACAAAATTGAATACATTAAGTATAAATGTAACAAAATATGCAAGATTCATTCAGTAAACAACAAGTCACCTTTGAGAGAAATCAAAAGAAATGTTAGTAAATGCAGAGAGGCCTGGCATGTTGGCAGATGCCTGTAATCCCAGCACTTTGGGAGGCTGCCACAGGCAGATCACTTGAGCCTAAGAGTTGGAGACCAGCCTGGGGAACAGGGTGAAATCCATCTCTACCAAAAATACAACGCCTGTAGTCCCAGCTACTTGAGTCATTGAAGTAGGAGAATCTCAGTGAGTTGAGATAGCAGCACTGCACTCCAACATGGGTGACACAACTCTTTTTCAATCAATCAATCAATCAATAAACAGATGTTTCTCGTTCTGGAGAAGTACATTTTTGATTATTTCAGCCATATCCCAATCAAATTCCAGGTAAATATATCAACAAACTCTTCCTAAACCTAGAATAGATGAAATAAGACTGAAGAAGAACAAAGCTAAGGGACTTGCACATCTGGATAGGAATACTTACACTAAAGCTAACGTAATAAAGAAGAGTGTGGCATTCATAATTTAATAGACAAGCAGATAAGTGGAAGAGAATAGATAGCCCCAAAACCATCCCAAGTCAACTGATTTTGTCAAAAAGGCAAAGCATATTCTTTGGAAGAGGCAAAGCTATTTCACAAGTGTCAAGAAAACTGCTGGAAACTAAATGGAAACCAATGAATATAGACAAAACTTTTACAGTTAAAAAATTAGTCAAAAATACCCATACATTAAATTTATTCAATGCAAAGTTGTAATTAGAAAATATCTTCATGGGTCTGGGTTTGGTAATGAGTTATTAGCAAGTCCATGAAAGAAAAAGAATGGATAATAGGAACTTTATTGGAAGCTGAATTGTCTACTCTGTAAAACACCCTGTTGCCATTGGACATGGCAGTTCAAGCCCGTAATCTTAGCACTTTCGAAAGTCAAAGTGGACAGATCACCTGAGGACAGGAGTTCCAGATCAGCATCGTATACATGGTGAAATCACGTCTGTACTAAAAATACAAAAATTTAACTGGGATTTCTGGTGTGTGCCGGTAATCCTAGCTGCTCAGGAGTCTGAGCAAGGAGAATCCTTTGAACTTGGGATGTGGGGATTGCAGTGAGGCTAGATCTGGTCATTGAACTCCAGCCTTGGTGACAAAATGAGACTCCACATCAAAAAAAATAAAAATCCGATAAAGGGAAACAAAAAGCCAGCCACAGGTAGAAAAATTTAGCAAACTCATCTGAAAAGTGACTTGCATGGACAATATACGAGGAAACTCTCAAACTCAAAAAGATAAGCAACCCAATTCCAAGGTAAAAACCTGAGTAGATACTTCACTAAGGAAGATATAGAGATGGAAATCAGGCAGGCACGCCAAACACTGCTTGCGGAAAGCCTGCTCTTTCTGCTGAAGGCTGAGACTCCTAGCTATCCATGGGGAACAGCAGTGGCTGCCAGAGCAGCAGTGACTCCAAAGGCCGCCCCCACCTACCCCACTTCCATCCTTCCTCCAGGGTCCAAGAGTCCTCAAGGCACTGGGCATCCTTTCCCAGAAAGAGCCTGAAGTTGGATATTTTGTTTCTCCGCTTTCCTTAAAGTTCTGGAGGCTGCCAAGTGTCATTAGGTTGGAAGTTTTATTTTTATCATAAGAACCTTGCCGCACTGACAAGCATTAGGAGAGTTGGTTTTTAATCCATACTTGTCTTCATAAAGAGATAAAAGAATTGGCTCCAACTGCTTTTTAGTAAATTCTTTTAAAATGTTCGGTACAATATATTTTTATTTTGTTTCCCTGGACACACAAAGCACAGACAAATTATAAAGTAAAAACCAAATAGGGAGTAATCATGAATTCATGGATACTATTTAGTCTGTCATTTAACCTGACTTTTTAAAATCATAATTTAACTTCTAGGATACATGTGCAGAACAGGCAGATTTGTTACATTGGTGTACATGTGACACAGTGGTTTGCTGCACCCATCAACCCCTCATCTAAGTTTTAAGTCCTGCATGCATTAGGTATTTGTCCTAATGATCTCCTTCCACTTACCCCCTACTCCCTGACAGGCTCCATTGTGTCTTCATTGTTCCATTCCCACTTATGAGTTAGAACAGGTAGTGTTTGCTTTTCTGTTCCTATGTTAGCTTGCTGAGAATGATTGCTTCCAGCTTCATTCATGTCCCTGAAAAGGACATGAACTTATTCTTTTTCATGGCTGCATAGTATCCCATGGTATATATGTTCCATATTTTCTTTATCCAGTCCATAATTGATGGGCATTTGGGTTTGTTCCATGTCTTTTTTGCGTCTGAATCGTGCTGCAATAAACATATGTGTGCATGTTTCCTTATGTAGAATGATTTATAATCCTCTTATGGTATACAACATAATGGGATTGCTGGGTCAAATGGTATTTCTGGTTATAGATCATTGAAGAATCACCACACTGTCTTCCCCAATGATTGAACTAATTTACACTCCCACCAGCAGTATAGAGCCTTCCTTTTCCTCCACATCTTCACCAGCATCTGTTGTTTCCTGACTTTTTAATGGTCACCATTCTGACCGGTGTGAAATGGTATCTAATTGTCCTTTTGATGTGCATTTCTCTAATGACCAGTGATGCAGAGCTTTTTATATACACGTTTGTTGGCTGATTAAATGTCTTCTTTTGAGAATTGTCTGTTCATCTCCTTTGCCCACTTTTTGATGGGTTTTTTTATATTGTTGTATATTTTAAAAAAATTCTTGTGGGTTTTGAATTGTAGACCTTTTTCAGATAGATAGGTTGAAAAAATTTTCTCACATTTTGTATGTCACCTGTTCACTCTGATGATATTTTCTTTTGCTGTGGAGAAGCTCTTTAGATTAGTGAGGTCCTATTTGTCAATTTTGCATTGTGTTGCAATTGTTTTTTGGTTTTTTGGTAATAAAGGCTTTGCCCATGCCTATATCCTGAATGGTAATTTCTTGATTTTCTTCTAGGGCATTTAGGGTTTTAGGTTTTATGTTTAAGTCTGTTAATTCATCTTGAGTTAATTATGTGGTGTGAGAAAGGGATCTAGTTTCAGGTTTGTGTGTATGGTGAGCCAGTTTTCCCATATCAGGGAATTCTTCTCCAGTTGCTTGTTTTTGTCAGGCTTGTCAAAGATCAGATCACTGTAGATGTGTGAATTACTTTAAGCAGTATGGTCATTTTCATGATATTTATTCTTCTTACCCGTGAACACGATTTTTTTTTTTTTTTTTTTTGGTGTCCTCTCTTATTTCTTTGAATGGTGGTTTGTAGTTCTCCATAAAGGAGTCCTTCATGTTCCTTGTAATTTTTATTCTTAGTTATTTTATTTTCTTTGGAGCAATTGTGAATTTGAGTTCATTCATGATTTGACTCTCTGTTTGTCTATTATTGGTGTATAGAAATTCTTGTGATTTTTGCACATTGATTTGGTAGTCTGAGATTGCTGGAGTTGCTTATAAGCTTAAGCAAACTCATACAAAAGACAAGTTTCTTGTCTATTGTTGAGGAGTTTTAGAGGTGAGATAATGGGGTATTCTAAATATACGACTATGTCCTCTAAAAACAGGGAAAACTTGATTTCCTTTATTTTTATCTGAATATTCTTTATTTGTTTCTCTTGCCCGATTGCCCTGGGCAGAACTTTCAATTCAGTGTTGAATAGGAGTGGTGAGAGAAGCCATCCTTGTCTTGTGCCTTGTGTTTTATGTTTTCAAAGGAAATGTTTCCAGCTGTTGCCCATGCAGTATAATATTGCCTATGTGTTTCTCACAAACAGTTCTCTTTAGTTTTTGATACATTCCATCAATACCTGGTAAATTGAGTGTTTTCAGTAGGAAGGGATATTGAATTTTATCTAAGGCCTTTTTTGCATCGATAGAGAAAATTATGTGGTTTTTGTCATTGGTTCTCTTCACGTGATGAATTACGTTTGTTGATTTGTGTACTTTGAAACCAGCCTTGCTGGTTGGAGCTGATCTGATCATGATAGATAAGCTTTTTGATGTGTTGCTGGATTCAGTTTGTGAGTATTTTATT
Source organism: Pongo pygmaeus (assembly GCF_028885625.2). Taxonomy (NCBI): domain Eukaryota; kingdom Metazoa; phylum Chordata; class Mammalia; order Primates; family Hominidae; genus Pongo; species Pongo pygmaeus. Next base: position 31,423,736 of record NC_072397.2, on the reverse strand, counting down.
GTGAATATTCACGTTGATGTTCATTGGGGATATTGGCCTTTTTTTTTTTATGTCTCTGACAGGTTTTGGTATTAAGATGATGCTGGCCTCTTAAAATAATTTCGGGGGCAGTCCCTCTTTTTCTATTGTTGGAATAGTTTCAGAAGGAAATAGCACCAGCTTTTCTTTGTACGTCTGCTAGAAGTCAGCTGTGAATCTGTCTGGTCTGGGCATTTTATGGTTGGTAGGCTATTAATTACTGCCTCAACTTTAGAATCTGTTGGTCTCTTCAGGGATTCTAATTTTTTCTGGTTTAGTCTTTTAGAAGTGTGTTTGTCAAGGAGTTTATTTATTTCTTCTAGATTTTTTGCTTTATTTACATAGAGGGGTTTAGAGTATTCTCTGATGGTAGTTTATATTTATGTGGGATCAGTGGTTACATCCCCATTATCTTTTTTTACTATGTCTAATTGATTCTTCTCTTTTTTTCTTTATTAGTCTGGCTAGCAGTGTATCTATTTTGTTAATTTTTACAAAAATAAAAAAAGAAACACTCCTGGAGTCATGAATTTTTTGAAGGGTTTTCCTGTCTCTATCACCTTCAGTTATGTTCTGAACTCAGTTATTTCTTTTTTTGTCTCAGCTTTTGGATTTGTTTGTCCTTGCTTCTCCAGATCTTTTTCTTTCTTTCTTCTTCATTTTTTTGTTTTTCTTTTTGAGAAGCTGTCTTGCTCTGCCATGCACACTGGAGTGGAGTGGTGCTACCTCAGCTCACTGTGGCTTTTATCTTTTGGGTTCAAGAGATTATCTCAACTCAGCTTCCCAAGTATCCTGTATTACAGCTGTGTGCCCCCATGCCAGGCTCCATTTCTTTTCTTTTTATTTTCTGTGGAGATGGAGTTTCACCATGTTGGTTGGCTAAGCTGTTCTTGAACACTTGAACTCAGGTGACCTGCCTGGCACAACATCCCAATGTGCTGAAATATCAGGCATGAGCCACTATGTCTGTCCCTCTAGTTTTTTTCATTGTGATTTTATGGTGTTGATTTTAGATCTTTCCCACTTTTGATGTGGGCATTTAGTGCTATAAATTTCTCTCTTAAAACTGTTTTAGCTGTGTTCTAGAGATTGTGGTAGGTTGTGTCTTTGTTCTTATTGATTTCAAACAACTTTTTTCTTTCTTTCTTAATTTTGTTATTTACCCAGTGGTCAATCAGAAGCAGGTTTTACAGTTCCCATGCAATTGTGCTGTTTTGAGTAACTTTCTTAATCTGAGTTCTAATTTTATTCCACTCCGGTGTGAGACACTGTTTGTTTGCATATCCGTTCTTTTGCATTTGCTGAGGAGTGTTTTACCTCCAATTATGTGGTCAATTTTACAATAAGTGCTACGTGGTGATGAGAAGAATGTATATTCTGTTGATTTGGCATGGAGACATCTACAGATGTCTATTAGCTCTACTTGGTCAAGGCTGAATTCCCTTCCTGAGTATTCTTGTTAAAATTCTGTCTCATTTATCTGTGTAATATTGATAGTGGGGTGTTAAAGTCTCCTGTTACTATTGTGTGTGAGTCTAAGTCTGTGTAAGTCTCTAAGAACTTGCTTTTTAATCTGAGTGCTCCTGTATTAGGTTCATAGATATTTAGGATTGTTAGCTCTGCTTGTTGAATTGATTCCTTTACCATTATGCAATTCTGTTCTTTGTCTTTTATGATCTGTGTTGGCTTAAATTTTGTCTTAGGATAGACTACAACTTCAACCCCTGCATTTTTTTTTTAACTTTCCATTTGCTTGGTAAATGTTCCTCCATCCCTTTATTTTGAGCCAATGTGTGTCTTCACCTATGAGATGGGTCTCCTGAATATAGCACACTGAAGAGTCTTGACTCTTTATACAATTTGCCTGTCTCTGTACTTTAATTGGCAAACTTATTTCATTTACATTTAAGGTTAATATTCTTAAGTGTCAATTTGATCCTGGCATGGCAATGCTAGATGGTTGTTTTGCATATTAGTTGATCCACTTTCTTCATAGTGTTGTTGTTCTTTATAATTTGCTATTTTTTTCAATGGTGAGTACCAATTTTCTTTTGTTTTGTTTTTGTTTTGTTTTGTTTTTTGAGATGGAGTCTCACTCTGTCGTCCAGGCTGGAGTGCAGTGGTGTGAACTCGGCTCACTGAAAAGTCCCGCCATTCTGACTCAGCCCCCTGAGTCTGACTAGCTGGGACTACTGGCTCCCACAAACACAGCCAGCTGATTTTTTTGTATTTTTAGTAGTGATGGGGTTTCACTATGTTAGCCAGGATGGTCTCCAGCTCCTGACCTCATGATCCTCCTGGCTATGCCTCCCAAAGTGCTGGGATTACAGGTCTGAGCTTCTGCACCAGGTGAGTACTGGTATTTTATTTCCATATTTAGTGCTTTCTTCAGGAACTCTTCTAAGGCAGGCATGGTGGTGACAAAACCATCTACATTTTGTTGTCTGTAATAATTTTATTTTTATTTTGCTTATAAAGCTTTGTTGGGCTCAATATAAAATTCTAGGTTGAAATGGTTTTTCTTTAGGATTGTTTTATATTGGACTCCACTCTGTTTTGGCTTGCAGAGTTTCTGCAGAGAGATCCTCTGTTAGTCTAATGGGTTTCCCTTTGTAGGTAACCTGACCTGTCTCTCTGGCTGTCCTTAATATTTTTTCTTTTTGTTCAACCTTGGAGAATCTGACAGTTATATGTCTGTTACTCCTCTCAAGGAGTATATTAGGGTGTTATCTGTATTTCCTGAACTTGAATGTTGGCCTGTCTTGTTCCATTTGTGAAGTTCTCCTGAGTAATGACTTGAAGTGTGTTTTCAAACTTGGTTCCATTTTTCCCCATCACTTTCAGGTACACCAATCAATTATAGATTTGGTCTTTTGACATAGTCTCACATCCCTTGAAGGCTTTGTTTTTTGCTTTTCTTTCATTTTTCTCTAATCTTGTCTTCATGCTTTATTTCATTAAGTTGATCTTGAATCTCTGATACTCTTTTTTCCTCTTCATTGATTCAGCTATTAATACTTGTTTTTGCTTCACAATGTTTCTTGCACTGTGTTTTTTAGCTCTATGAGTTAACATATATTCTTCTCTAAACTGGTTATTTTACTTAGCAGCTTATGTAACATTTTATCAAGGTTCTTACCTTCCTTGCATTGATTTAGAACATACTCCTTTAGCTCAGAGAATTTTGTTATTACTGACCTTCTGAAGCCTACTTCTGCCAACTCATCTTCCTCATTCTGCATTCATATTTGTGCCCTTGCTGGAGAGGAGTTGCAATCATTTGGAGGAGAAGAGGCAATCTAGTTTTTTCAATTTTCAGCTCTTTTTTGCTGGCTATTCCTTATTTTTCATGGATTTATCTACCTGTGATTTTTGATCCTGAATGTCTTTGGATTGGGATTTTGTGTGAGTGTCTTTTTGTTGATGTTGATGTTACTGTTTCCTGTTTGTTAGTTTTTCTTCTAACAGTCAGGTCTCTCTTCTACAGATCTGCTACAGTTTGCTTCTCTACCTCAGATGCTGTTTGCCTGGGTATCACCATATGAAGTTGCACAACAGCAATGATTGGAATATTTCTCTCAGTGTGATACCTGGCTGATGCCAGCCACAGCTCTTCTGTACGAAGTGTCTTTTGACCCCTGCTGGAAGGGGTCTTCTAGTCAGGAAGCACATTCATCAGGTGCACACTTGAAAAGCCAGTCTGTCCCTGTGCAGAGATTGAGCACTGTCCTGGGAGATACACTGCTCCCTTCAGAGCAAGCAGGCAGGAATGTTTAAGTCTGCTGAAGTTGCACTTACAGCCATCCCTTTTTCCAGGTGTTCTGTCCCAGGGAGATGGGAGTTTTACATATAAGCCCCTGACTCAGGCTGCTGCCTTTCTGTCAGAGACGCCCTACCCAGTGAGGAGGAATCTAGAAAGCCAATGTGGCCACAGCTGTTTTGCATGCTTCTGTGAGTTCCATGCAGTCCAAAGTTCCTGGCAGTTTTCTTAACACTCTGAGGGGAAATCCTTATGCTCATGTCTCAGTAATGGTGGTCAACCCTCTCCCAACCAACCATGATCAGTCTAGGTTGACTTCAGGCTTCTTTGTGTGTAGTGAGAACTTGAAGACATTGGATATCAGCTGGCTGTTGTCCATGGGATTGGGGCCTGCTCAGTGAGACCACTTAGCTCCCTGGCTTCAGCCCCTTTCCAGAGGGGTTAGTGGTTCTGTGTCACTGGTGTTCCACATGCCACTGGGGTACAAAAATTATTTTGCAGCTAGCTCAGCATCTGTGAAAGCAGTCACCCAGTTTTGTGCTTGAAACCCAGGTCTGTGGTTTTGAAAGCGCACTAGGGAATCTCCTGGTCTTTGCATTGTAAAAACCATGGAAAACTGCAGGTTATGGGCTTGATAGCACAGCCCCCAATTGCTTTCCTTGGTTAAGGGAGGAAGTTTTCAGCTCCTTGCACTTCCTGAGTAAAGCAACACTCACCCTACTTCTGCTTGCCTTTTGTGGGCTGCATTCAATGTCTAACCACTTCCAGTGACCTGATCTGGGTAACTCAGGTGGAAATGCAGAAATCACCTGTCATTTGTGTTCATCTTGCTGGGAGCTGTAGACCAGAGTTGTTACTTTTCAACCATATTGCCAGATGCCCATCACCTTTTCTTCTTATTTAAAGTTTGCACTGCTGAAATTATGAGAAGTTTCACTTGTAATGTCTCAAAGCCAAAGGGAAAAGAACAGTGAGAAATGATTTAATATATTAATCTCTGTCTTCAAATGTCAATCGAAAGCTGTGCCACGTTACGAAAGGTGAAGAAAAATGAATAGACCAAAAACATGTGATTTCACATTTTCATTTACTTTTGAAAAAGCAGATTTAAGAAGGTAAACCTCGAGATTTCTAATCTCTATCAAGTATTAAGCATTGTGAAGTATGCACTAAAATTGAAATCAATGATTTCTTCAATTTTCACAGAAACGAATTTGTACTCTAGAAATTCCTGTTGTTGCGTTGATATCTGTGGGGTTTCAGTCAAGATGGTGGGCAAAATTAGCAGATGCAAGCCTTCTTGCAAGGCCTAGCAGGTTGGCACAAGCCCCAGTAATAAACTTGCCTGAAAATGGCCTTTTCCCTTTAGTTAAGTAAGTTAGAATAGAAACAAATGAATATGGGGTGTTTATCTAACTAGCTTGCTTACTCATGTGGTCCTAAGTTTAATCTTTGACTTAGTACAGTGCTAGATTGCTTTCTAATTGGGAAGTCCAAACTGTCAATTACCCTTTAGTGGTGTTGACTTCAGCCTTGGTCAATTAATCTTTACTAAATTAATGCGAGTCTCACTAGCTGGTTGGGGCCATAGTCAAAGCTCTGCAGTGAGCAGAGGCCACACCACTGCACTCCAGCCTGGGCCACAGAGCAAGACTCCGTTTGAAAAAAATAAAAGGTTCCTACTCACTCTAGGAAAGAAGAGTATTGTTTTGTTCCACATGGAACTATTTCAGGACCAGTTCTCAGGAAGCCTTTATTGTATGTGTTAAAAGAAACATAACATAAACTTTACTAATCTAACATTTTTACATGTATAGGTAAGTGGCATTAAGTAAGTTTATGTTATTGTGCAACCATCAGCATCATTTCACATTCTCACTAGCAATACACAAGGGTTCTGTTTTCTCCACAAACACTCCAACTCTCCCTTTTACCAAAAAAAAAAAAAAAGACATTCTAGTGGGTATAAAGTAATCCCTCTCCTGCCCCACTGATGCCTATTTAAATATCTGTAACACACCCACTGGCCATTTCAAGCTACAGGTCACTTTTTCTATGCTGCCTATCCAAACACCCAGTGATCAGTGATGTCTACTCAGGGTATACAAGGTCTTCTGCATCTTGCTCTTTTGTAATCCAGACCTCACATATAATATCCATGCATTGTTCCACTTAAATAAAGGGAAATTAACATTTTCTGAGCACCACTATGTGCAGATGACTTGCCCAGGTGAACTCACAGTAACTCTGCCAGGTATGGGTAGTCCAACATGTAGAGAAAAAGGCCAGGATAGGGTGATTGAGTGACTCACTTTCAATCACACAGCTTCCAAGTAACTTCAGGTTCCAACCCCTGGCCAGGTCTCCAGTTGTCATTTAGAAAAAGTTGGTGAGTCACTTGAACACATGTCCAGGCCACACCCAGTCTTCTTTCTATCAACCAAGATGAGCTCCAGGGACAAGGGGTGACAAGACACACCCAGTCATCTTTCTTCCATTCAGAGCTATTGTAGGTACTTGATACTCATCAGGAACACTCTCTTATCCCAAAACCCTCTCATACATAGGATGTTTCAAGGGCAATGTGTTACACATGGGTCACAGAAGGCAACTTTAGTGAGGGAATCAAAGCCATAACATGGAGAAGGAGCTGGTGATTCCAAGTGTAAAGGAAGGGTGGTATGCTAAGAAGTTATTGCCCTTGAGGGTGAAGGAGACAAGATGTTAGTATGACTAAATCAGATGGAGCAAGACAGAAATCAGGGAATGGACCAAACACTTAGCACAAGGGTCAGTGGTTCCTTAGCAAGGTTGAAGCAGACCTACCATGACATGATGTAGCCACTGCACTCCTAGGAATGAACGATGAGAAATGAAGGCAAATTTACAGGCTACATACATAAATAAATTTTCAAGACATCCTTATACACAATGTTCCCAAACCAGGAGCTCCCAAATGCCCATACACAGAAGAAGGGTGAACAAGCTGTGGCACATCCACACCATGGCATGTGGTTCAGCATGAAAAGGAATGGACTGTTTATGCACTCAGAACAGAGTGACTCTGAAAGTGGTTCTGCTAAATAAAAGAAGCCAGATCAGAATGATGCACATAGACCCAAGTACATACTGTATTTACATGTAATTCTATAAAATACCTGCTAAATTTTAGTCAAAGAAGCAAATCTGTGATCTGAGATTGGCCAGAGAGAGGTTGTTATTGTGGGGAGGAAGGTATGTTTTCATGACCTTCATTGCACTTCTGGTCTTTCGGTGAATGAAATACTCACATGGAGAAAACCACCAGTTCTTCTATCTGCACATGTGCAGTTTACCGTATGCCAATCACACTTCAATGAAGCTGTTTTTAAATAAGGAATCACCGTCTGAAGCTTAGAATATGGATGAGCAGGAGGTCTGAGAAGGCAGATTTTTTTCTTTTCCTAATTTATGAGGCTGTACAATGAGAATTAAGTTGGCCCTGAGCTCATAAACAGAACAGGCCTGAGAGGAAGGCTCACACAGTCCTTCCTTCTGCACAGAAGAGTGACGATCTAACATAGTACCCGGCTACCCCTGAGGACCTTTATAGGTCAAAGTGACTTTCCTGTCCTTGTGTCTATTTTCTGATATTTCCTCTTACATGCAGAATCTTACATGCCCTCTGATGTAGAGGAAATGATGTTCAAGTTCTAATATGAACATTCTGGTTCCATCACAGTAGAGAAATGGGTTGCATTGTCTCTCTTTAAGACAAAGAGAAGGGAAAAGCCATGAGCACAATGTCCATGGTTGTGCAAGTCAGATTGCAAGTGGAGGAAGAGCATCGCCATGCCAAGGCAGCAGCAGGACAACTGAAGGTGAAGGTTACTGCAGAGGAAACAAGGAAGCTTAGGGATTCCCAGAGGAAATCATCCTTCCCATGTGTAGACCCCTGGATTGATGGCCAGCTCCTCTTGTCCCAATGTGAAATGAGCCTGTAAACATCCCTATTTCAGCCTAAGTACTAATTGCACAGGCAAACATGAGTGTTCAACAGTTTTTAAAACTGCAAAAAATAAAAGACATATATGATCAAACACACAACTCACCTCCAGAGAAACGAGTCTTTAAGTTCCTTTTTCCTTCTGACCCCATGCCCTCCGTTCAAGGAAATTTCAGAATGCATGCTCCCTATAGTCTCAAAGAAGTATAAAATATTGCATCCATAGAAAGTAACAAAATTTAGGAAGATAATAAGAAAATTCTGAGATTAGGAAAGACAGCTTGAAATTCTCTTAAAATGTGTAACTATCAAAAAATGGAAGACAGAATCTACAAAATATTTCAAAAGCACATACAACTAAAAAAATGAACCATAAGAAAAGTGGTTAGCTCTCTGGGAGATGAGTCATCGAGTTGCAGTAGTGAAATAGCATTTGACATGTAAAAACCCAGGGAGGCAGTTATGAAAGCCCTTGGAATGACAGCTCCATCCCAGGCCTAGAGAGATGTTGGTTAGGTGGGAACAGGAAAAAGGAAGGCATCCAGCAGTGACTTTTCAGATGGGAGGTTAGAAATGAGGGAAGATGTTAAGGATGTGATAAAAGGAGACAATTTAATTTTAAATAGAAAGAGAGAAGAAAAGGAATAGAAACTTCAAGAAAATAGAGAGCTAAAGAACAAATGTGTATATACCCATAGAACACCAAGATGTGTGTGTGAATTCACAGTGATAATATACTTCCTACAAGAGGAAAGTCACAAGATTCTATTGTATTGGATCAACAAAATATATATATATAAATATTTATATTCTATAGTTACTTACAATTTCAATGATAACTAAGAAAGAAACTAAAATCATGGCATTCCTATAATTGGCTGAGGGTGGAGGAAAGGTGGGAATGTAAGAAATTCGGTTGTCCTCTGTGGTACCTGGTTGTTAACAGTTAGTTCAGGTGACTAGAGTGAGGTGTACATGGTGGCAGCTCCTTCTATGTTACTCTTGGCTCACGTCTGTATTTTTCAGTCATGTGTATATATTTTTATTTTCAAAATAAAATATATGAGAAATAATATATGGTATCAGAGACTCTAGGAACAGTCTCTGTTCCAGGTGTACTTGTTCCAAGTCTAATTAAATGTCACAGATTCCAGCAGAAAATCCTGGCTCTACCCACACTTCCACTCCCTCAAACAAGACCCAAATAATCACCAGATCCAACTCAAAAACTCAAGATCTTTCCAAAGCAGATCCACATGTAGGCATCACCAATGGTATCAATAGACACAACCACAGAGGTGTCTGCAGTGTGCATCATGAAGTCCAGCCCCTAACTGTAGACCAACTTCCCAGTCTGGAAGGAAATTTCCTTAGAGGATGCCAGTTCTAGTGCCATCAACCACGACTCAGGTGCAGCCATAGAGTGGTCCAGCATGTTACTGTAAGCAGCCAGAAGGCAGATGAAAGGAGCAAGAAAGATGAGAGGAAGGGCGGTGACAACATGGTTGGGCCCCTACTGGTACATCTCACTACCCTGCAGTGGCCTGGGGGACACAAAGAACACCTTATTTTGGTGGGCAGAGGCTCTCTCGGGTCAGAGTAGTACGACTTGGAAAGAAACTGAAGACAAGCTGAGGAATGTGGTTTCCTGTTTCAATTTGGCCACTCGTGGCTGTGGGTCCCAGGATATCACAAATTGCAATGCCTTTCCCATTTTCTCTGTGGCTGCAAACACTTGGCTCAGGCTCTATTGACCTGGCACCCATGAGGCACTTAATAATGCCTATTACTTGAAATTGATAATATGTTAGCACTTTATTTACAATGACTTTCAATGAAGTACAGTTCTCCAGTATTGAAAATAGGAAAACGATTAACAAGAGCTTGATAGTTATTTGAATAAATGATGATTGATCCTAAAGAACAATTAGGCAGCACTTGATAATAAAGAATTTGTATTTCATGAATGCACACTGTACCTCAATGGTACTCTTAGGCTTTTGATAACCACTGCCACTTAAATTTGCAACAATCCCCATGGCAGGTCCTGGCACCATCCCCATTTTAGAGGTGAGAAGTCACATTAACCTGCCTAGGGTCACACATCTGGGCAGTGCGGGATCTAAATATAAGCTGGCAAAAGAGGTGCCAGGAAACATGATAATATCCTTACGGTATGTGGAAAGGAGGAGAAAAAGTGCACATGATGTGAAGGCCAGACAAGATGTAGGCCAGCCCGAAATGTAGACCAGATCCACAGCTGGCCAGCCGGTACTTTTCTTATCTTAAAGGATCCTCCTCATCAAAGGAAGATCACGGAGTGCAGGTAGTTTGCTCAAAAAAGCACTGACATGTAGCAGAAACATGAGAAAAGAGAAACAGACAAAATACTAAAAATAAACACTCCAGAATTACAACTGGGTTTGTCTTAGGTGACAGGACTGCAAGTGTCTTTTTCTAAGTCTGTTTTCTCCATTCTCCAAAATAGACATAAATTCAGGTGATGAGTCAGGCTGCAGGAGTAAGCATGAGGTCAGAGGAAACTGCTGCCCACACCTGGCCCCCGACCTGGACTCCTGGCTGGAGGCTTCCCCTTCCCTGGGGTCTGTCCTTATCCCACAGACAGGGCCCTGTCGTCTGTCATCCCTACACCCATTCCATGCCTTAGTCCCCAATAAAATGTAGAGAGGAACTGAACAGGTGAAATGGTCTTGTGGCCCATGGGATGACTGTACCTGGTAGTCAGTGGCATTCAAATTGTCTTGTCTCCAGGAAAGTCCAAGCCCAAGTCCTTGAGTGCTTTCTTGGGACGGTGGAGGCCCATTTTATTCATGTCCCTCTAGAAGGGATCAGATGGAAGAAGAAGTTTGTGGGACTCTGAGGCCCAGCCTTCTTCCCAGAAGGTAAAGAAGGCCTGCTGGCTGGAAAATGCTGTCACCACAGGGCCACCCCAATATTTTTGTTTATCTCTTGTCCTCTCTTTGGTCCAAACCAAAAACCCATAATTGCTAACTGTGGAAAAGCGTGTTTCTGGGGTGCCAGTTATGTTGGTCTCCCCTGTGTGAGAAACTCATGGGGAGCCATGGGGAGCCTCTGAGGAGAAAAGTCTCCTTATTGCCTTCACTTATTTATGCACCAAGTGCATAACTGCTCAGCAGCACTCCACAGGTTGTTCAGGTAGATAACACTCCCTTGAAGCAGTGGAGTATAATCAAACATTTTTGCTCCTCCTGAAACCAACTCCCACCTGTTTCAGGCCCAATAAGTTACAGAACTTAAGTAGGTTAGATACACACCTTTGCTCAAGGAAATTCATGGAAACTGCCAGTGCCAAACATCTTATTGAATGACTCACGAGTTCTCCTTCACTGATTAATCATTTTCCTCATCCCTTACTCCCCCTCCCAGATGCCCTGAGAACAAAGAGCTTGTAAACCAATAAATAGGGTGAAGCCCAAGAGCAATGGGCCATGAGCAAGCCTTCAATGCTCTGGTCCCCTGGACCTACTTTTTAAATGTTTATTCTATCTCTTTCTAATTCCTTTGTCTTCTCCAGAGTCAGGGTACCAACTGAATGGTGTGGGGTTGGTTTCCCCAACACTAAGCTGTTACATTCCAAATCTTGTTGATTGTATTGTCTCTCAAATCAACTCAAAAAGCCCTCCTCTGGTGACACGATAACCTTTTCTGTAGCCAAAGAACTGACCCTATCATACAGTGACCTTGAAATGCAGGCAGGCAGCCACAACACTGCCTGGGCCCGTCCTGAGCCTCAGATCACTGGTTTCAATGATCTCACAGCCAGCTGATTGACAGGGACAGGGAAGTGTGTGGAGGAAGCACTCTCCACACCACTGAACTCCAGCCTGGGTGACAGAATGAGATTCCATCTTAAAAAAAAATTACTTTTAAAAATGCATCCTATTTTTTCCTGGGGGTTTTCCAAGATCGCAAAATAGGAACAGCTACAGTCTGCAGCTCCCAGAATGATCAATGCAGGTCAGTGATTTCGGCATTTCCCACAGAGGTACTTGGTTCATCTCACTGGGAATGGTTGGACAGTGGTGCAGCCCATGGAGGTGGGTGCAGCCCACAGAGAGTGAGCTGAAGTAAGGCGGGGTGTCACCTCTACTGGGAAGTGCAAGGGGTTGGGTGATTTCCCTTTCCTAGCCAAGGGAAGACATGACAGACTACCTGGAAAAAAAAGGGTACTCCTGTGCAAATACTGCACATTTCCAAGGTCACCACATCTGGAAGAACAAGTGATTCTCTCCCATGCCTGGCTTGGTGGGTCCCATGCCCACAGAGCCTTGCTCACTGCTAATGCAGCAGTTTGAGATCAACCCCGAAGGTGGCAGCCTGACTGGTAGATGGGCATCCACCATTGCTAAGGCTTGAGTAGGTAAACAAAGCATGCAGAAAACTTGAACTGGGCAGAGCCCACCACAGCTCAACAAGGCCTATTGCCTCTAGACTTTGCAACTGTGGGCCAGGCATAGCTAAAAAAAGGCAGCAGACAACTTTGGCAGACTGAAACATCCCTGTCTGACAGCTCTGAAGAGAGCAGTGGTTATACTAGAATTCCATTTGAGCTCTGAGAATAGACAGACTGCCTCCTCACATGGGTCCCTGACCCTTCTGTAGCCTATCTGGGAGAAACCTTCCAGTAGGAACTGACCTCATATAGGCAGTTGCCCCTCTGGGACAAAGCTTCCAGAGGGAGAATGAGACAGCAATATTTGCCATTCTGTAATATTTGCTCTTCTGCATCCTCTGCTCATGACAACCAGGCAGACAGAATCTGGAGTGGAACTCCTCCAAATTACAAAAGACCTGCAGCTGAGGGACCTTGTAGTTGGAAGGAAAACTGACAAATGGAAAGGAATAGCTTCAACATCAAAAAAAAAAAAGTTCATTTACACCAAAACCCTACGTATAGGTCAAGAAGCTCAAAGACCCAAGGTTGATAAATGCACAAAGGTGGGGAGAAACCTGAGTAGAAAAGATGAAAATTCTAAAAATTAGAGCACATCTTCTCCTTCAAAGGAGCACAGCTCCTCACAAGCAGTGGAACAAAACTGGATGGAGAATGACTTTGATGAGTTTCCAGAGGTAGGCTTCAGAAGGTTGGTGATAACAAATCTCCTTGACCTAAAGTTACATGTTTGAACCCATCACATGGAAGCTAAAAACCTCAAAAAGTGATTAAATGAATGGCTAACTAGAAGAAACAGTGTAGAGAAGACCTTAAAAGACCTGATGGATCTGAAAACCATGGCACGAGAACTTTGTGACACATGCACAAGCTTCAATAGCCAATATGATCAAGTGGAACAAAGGGTGTCTGTGACTGAAGATCATATCAACAAAATAAAATGAGAAGACAGGGTTAGAAAAAAAAGAGTAAAAAGATACAATCAAATCTTCTAAGAAATATGGGACTAAGTGAAAAGACCAAATCTTCATTTGACTGGTGTACCTGAAAGTGAGGGAAAGAATGGAACTAAGTTGGAAAATATTCTTCAGTATAATAACCAGGATAACTTCCCCAACATAGCAAGGCAGGCCAACATTCAAATTCAGGAAATATAGATAACATCGCAAAGATACTCCTTGAGAAGTACAACCCAAAGACACATAACTGTCAGGTTCACCAAGGTTGAAATGCAGAAAAAGTGTTAAGGGCAGCCAGAGAAAAAGGTTGAATTACTCACAAAGGGAAGCCTGCCAGACCAACAGTGGATCTCTTAACAGAAACCGTACAAGCCAGAAGAGAGTGAGGCCAATATTCAAGATTCTTAAAGAATTTCAATGCAGAATTTCATATCTTGCCAAACTAAGCCTTGTAAGTGAAGGAGAAGTAAAATCCTTTACAGTCAAGCAAATGCTGAGAGATTTTGTCACCACCAGGCCTGCCTTAAAAGGGCTCCAGAAGGAAGCACTATGCATGGAAAGAAACAACCAGTACCAACCACTGCAAAAACATGACAAATTGTAAAGACCTTCAATGCTATGAAGAGACTGTATCAATTAATGGGCAAACTATCCAGCAAACATCATAATGACAGGATCATATTCACACATAACAATATTAACCTTAAATGTAAATGGGCTAAATGCCCCAATTAAAGGACACAGACTGGCAAATTTGATAAAGAGTTGAGACCTATCAGTGTTTTGTATTCAGGAGACCCATGTCTCATTCAAAGACTCACATAGGCTCAAAATAAAGGGATAGAAGAAGACCTACCATGCAAATGGAAAGAAAAAAAAAAAAAGCAGGGTTTGAAATCCTAGTCTCTGATAAAACAGATTTTAAAGTAACAAAGATCAAAGGAGACAAAGAAGGCCATTACATATGGTAAAGGGATCAATTCATGAAGAAGAGCTAGGCATCCTAAATATATATGCACCCAATACAGGAGCACCCAGATTCATAAAGCAAGTCCTTATAGACCTACAAAGGGACTTACACTACCACAGAATAATAATGGGAGACTTTAACACCGCACTGTCAATATTAGACAGATCAACGAGGCAGAAAGTTAACAAGGATATCCAGGACCTGAACTCAGCTCTGCAACAAACAGGCCTAATAGACATCTATGGAACTCTCCACCCGAAATCATATGCATTCTTCTCAGCACCACATCACACTTATTCTAAAATTGACCACATAATAGGAAATAAAGCACTACTAAGCAAATGTAAAACAATAGAAATCACAACAAACTGTCTGCCAGACCACACTGCAATCAAATTACAACCCAGCATTAAGAAATTCACTCAAAACTACAGAACTACATGTAAACTGAACAACTTGTTCCCGAATGACTGCTGGGTAAATAACGAAATGAAGGCAGAAAAACAGATGTTCTTTGAAGCCAATGTGAACAAAGACACAATGTACCATAATCTCTGGACACATTTAAAACAGTGTGTAGAGAGAAATTTATGGCACTAAAAGCCCACAAGAGAAAGCAGAAAAGATCTAAAATTGACACTCTAACATCACAATCAAAAGAAATAGAGAAGCAAGAGTAAACAAATTCAAAAGCTAGCAGAAGGCAAAAGATAAGGAAGATCAGAGCAGAATTGAGAGAGATAGAAATACAAAAAACCTTTCAAAAAATCAATGAATCTAGGAACTGCTTTTTTTAAAGATAAACAAAATTGATAGATCCCTAGCAAGACTAATAAGGAAGAAAAGATAGAATAATCAAACAGAAGCACTAAAAATGATAAAGGGGATATCACAAACAGTCCCTCAGACATACAAACTACTATCAGAGAAAACCATAAACACCTCTATGCAAATAAACTAGCAAATCTAGACTAAATGGATAAATTCCTGGACACATACACCCTACAAAAACTAAACCAGGAAGGTGTTGAATCTCTGAATAGACCAAAAACAGACTCTGAAATTGAGGCAATAATTAATAGCCTTTCAAAGAAAAAAAAGTCCAGGACCAGATGGATTCACAGCTGAATTCTACTGGAGGTACAAAGAGGAGCTGGTAGCATTCCTTCTGAAAATATTCCAATCAATAAAAAAAGAAGTAATCCTCCCTAACTCATTTTATAAGGTCACCGTCATCCTGATACTAAGGCCCGGCAGAGACACAACAATAAAAGTTAATTTTAGACTAATAGCCATGATGAGCATTGATGTGAAAATCCTGAGTGCAATACCAGTAAACTGAATCCAGCAGCACATCAAAAAGCTTATCCACAACTATCATGTCATCTTCATCCCTGAAATGTAAATATGGTTGAACTTATGCAATTCAATAAATGTAATCTATCACATAAACAGAACCAACGACAAAAGCCACATGATTATCTCAACAGATACAAAAAAGGCCTCTGACAAAATTCAGTAGTCCTTCATGCTAGAAAACTCTCAATAAACTAGGTATTCATGGAACGTATCTCAAAATAATGAAAGCTACTTATCACAAACCCACAGCCAATATCATACTGAGTGGGCAAATACTGGAAGAATTCCCTTTGAAAACCAGCACAAAACAAAGATGCCCTCTCTCACCACTCCTATTCAACATAGTGTTGGAAGTTCTGCTCAGGGCAATCAGGTAAGAGAAAGAAATAAAGAGTATTCAATTAGGAAATGAGGAAGTCAAATTGCCCCTGTTTTCTGATGACATGATTGTATATTGAGAAAACTCCATTGTCTCAGCCCAAAATCTACTTAAGCTGATAAGCAACTTCAGCAAAGTCTCAGGATATGAAATCAGTGTGCAAAAATCACAAGCATTCCTATACACCAATAACAGAGAGCCAAATCATGAGTGAATTCCCATTCGAAATTGCTTCAAAGAGAGTAAAATACCTAGGAATCCAACTGACAAGGGATGTGAGGGACGTCTTCAGGGAGAACTACAAAACACTGCTTAACAAAATAAAAAAGGGCACAAACAAATGGGAGAATATTCTATGATCATAGATAGGAAGAATCAATAGCTTGAAAATGGCTGTAGTGCCCAAAGTAATTTATACATGCAAAGCCATTCTGATCAAGCTACCGAAGACTTTCTTCAGAGAATTGGAAAAAAAAACTACTTTAAAGTTTATATGGAACCAAAAAAGAAGCCACATTGCCAACACAATCCTAAGCAAAAACAACAAAGCTGGAGGCATCATGCTACCTGACTGGAAACTATACTACAAGGCTATGGTACTGGTACCATACAGCATGATACTGGTACCAAAACAGATATATTGACCAATGGAACAGAAGACAGGCCTCAGAAATAACACCACACATCTGCAATGATCTCATTTTTGACACATCTGACAAAAAGAAGAAATGGGGAAAGGATTCCTTATTTAGCAAATGGTGCTGGGAAAAGTGGCTAGCCATTTTTAGAAAGCTGAAACTGGATCCCTTCCTTACACCTTACATAAAAATTAATTCAAAATGGATTAAATACTTAAATGTTAAACCTAAAACCATACAAACCCTAGAAGAAAACTTAGGCAATACCATTCAGAACATAGGCATGGGCAAGCACTTCATGACTGAAACACCAAAAGCAATGGCAATAAAAGTGAAAATAGACAAATAGGATCTAATGAAACTAGAGAGCTTCTGCACAGTGAAAGAAACTACCATCAGAGTAAACAGGAAACCTACAGAATGAGAGAAAATTTGGCAATCTACCCATCCAACAAAGAACTAATATCCAGAATCAACAAAGAACACAAACAAATTTATATGAAAAAAAGTCATCAAAAGGTGGGCAAAGGATAAGAACCGACACTCCTCAAAAGAGGACATCTATGCAGCCAACAGGTGCAGGGAAAAATGCTCATCGTCATTGGTCATCAGGGAAATGCAAATGAAAACCAAAATGAGATACCATCTCATGCCTCTTAGAATGGCGATCATTAAAAAGTCAGATGCTGGAGTAGATGTGGAGAAATTGGAATACTTTTACACTGTTGCTGGGAGTAAATTAGTTCAACCACTGTGGAAGACAGTGTGGTGATTCCTCAAGGATCTAAAACTAGAATTACCATTTGATCCCGCAATCCTATTACTGGATATACAACCAAAGGATTATAAATCATGCTGCTATAAAGAAACATGCATACATTTGTTTATTGTGGCACTATTTACAATAGCAAAGGCTTGGAAACAACACAAATGTCCATCAATGGTAGACTGGATTAAGAAAATGTGGCACATATACACCACTGAATACTAAGCAGCCATTAAAAAAGATGAGTTTTTGTCCTTTGCAGGGACATGGATAAGCTAGCAACCATCATTCTCAGTAAACTTTCACAAGGACATAAAACCAAACACCACATGTTCTCACTCATAGGTGAGAATGGAATAATGAGATCAGCTGGACACAGGGCAAGGAAAATCACACACCAGGGCCTGTCAGGAAATGGGGGGGGCGCAGCGATTTGGGGGAGGGATAGCATTAGGAGAAATACCTAATGTAAATTATGTGTTGATGGTTGCAGCAAACCAACATGGCACACGAATACCTATGTATCAAACCTTCACACTGTAGACATGTACCCTAGAAATTAAAGTATAATAAAAATTTAAAAATAAATAAATAAATAAAAATGCATCCTATTATGTTCATTTCATGTGTACGACATATACTATGGGATACCTATTGCTATTTCAAAGGCTACCATACTAGAGCAAATTAACATATTTCTAATCTCACATAGTTACTCCTATAGTTTGGATATTTGCTTTTACAAACTTTATGCTGAAATTTGATCCCCAGTGTTGGAGGAAAGGTTGAGTGGGAGATGCTCAGGTCTTGGGGGTGGATACTTTTTGAAGAGTTTAGTGTCATTCTTGTGATAAGGAGGGAGATCTTTTTTTATTAGCCTTTGAGAACTCATTAAGAAAAAAAAGCCTGGCACCGCCCTCCCTTCTGTTGCATATATGTGACTATAAATATTTCTCTTTCTGTGTCTGGTTTATTTCACTTAGCATAGTTACCCCCAAGCTCCTCCATGGTGGGGCAAATGGCAAGATCTCATTCTTGCTTAGGGCTAAATAATATTTCTTTGTACTGGACAATAAGGTTGTTTCCATATTTAGCTATTGTTAATAATGCTGCAATGAACATGACAGTGCAAATATCTCTATGAGGTAGGGATTTCCTTTGGTTATATGTCTAAAGGAAGAGTTGTTGAGGCATAAGTGGCTTTATTTTTAATTTTCTGGAAACCTCCATACCGATTTTTATAATTGCTACACATTACCAACAACACTGTACATGAGTTTCATTTTCAATACATCCTAGCCAATCTTTGTGATCTTTTGAGTTTTTAATAATAGCTATCCTGATGTGAGTTATGTAACGTCTCAAAGTATCTTTGATTTAATTTTTTTCTGATGATTAATGATGTTGAAAAGTTTTTAAATACCTGTTGCCCATTTTTACATGTTCCTTGGAGAAATGTCAATTCTGAGCTTTTGCTCAGCTTTTAATATATTTATTTGTTTTGCTACTGTTGAGTTGTACAATGTCGGGGAAAACAGTCTCACAACACCCCGCAGGTACCTTGAGTCTGGGGGAGACAAAGGAGATAGAAAGAGAGAGAATAAGCATTTAAAATGCTGGTCCAGGGGGCCTGAGCATTGGAGGCTTGCTCACGGCCCAAAGTTGTCAGGCTCCACCTAATTTAGTGGTTTACAAGTTCTTTGTTCTTAGGGTAGATGGGAGGGGGAGGAAGGAATGAGGAAAATGATTAATCAGTGAAGGAGAACTCCTCAGTCATTGAGTAAGATGTATAGCACTGGTGATTTCTGTGAATTCCCTTGAGCAAAGGCGGGTGGCTAAACTACTTAAGATCTTTAACTTATCAGAACTGAAATGGGTGGGAACAGGTTTCAGGAAGAGCCAAGACGTTTGATCATACTCCACTGCTTCAAGGGAGTGTTATCTCCCTGAGCAACCAGTGGAATGTGCTGTGCAGTTGTGCTCTCAGGGAAAAAGACATGAAGGCAGTAAGGAGATTTTTCTCCTCAGAAGCCACCCATGGCTCCCCATGGGTGTCTCACACAGGGGAGATCAAATCAACTGGCACCCCAGAAACTTTCTTTCCCACATACAATTTTTTCATAAACTTTAGATCTTAACCCATCATCAGATATATAGCTTGAAAATATTTTCCCCAATATTTAGGCTATTGTATTTGGTCGATTGATTCCTTTTTCATTTGATGTAGTCTTGCTTATTTGTTTTTGTTTATGTGGACTGAGTTTTTAATATGGTATTCAAAATAATTATTATCAAGGCCATCGTTCATGAGCTTTTTTCTGTGTTCTCTTCTAGGTGTTTTAGAGGTTGCAGTCTTACATTTAGGATTTTTCAACTCATCTTCATTTGATTTTTGTGTATGATGTAAAATGTGGATCCAATTTTTTTCTTTTGCATGTGGAAATCTAGTTTTCCCAGCACTACTCATAGAAAACATGATCCCTCTTCTCATTTTATGATTTTGCTGTAGATTTCAGAAACTAATTGACTACATATGCTTGGATGTTCTGTTCTGTTCCTTTGGTCATGATTCTGTGTTCATGCCAATTTCAAATAAGGTCATGTGATTCTTCCTACTTCTTTTTTGTTTCTCAAGAATTGTTTTCACAATTTATGGCTCTCTATATATCTATACAAGTTTTATATTTTGTTTTCTATTTCTGTGAAGAATGCCATTGAAATTTTGTTGGATCGCATTGAATCTGTGTATTGATTTTGATGCTATAAATATTTTAACAATATTAACTCTCCCAATCCATAAGCATAGACAATCTTTCCATTTATTTTTGTCTTCTTAAATTGCTTTTAACAATGTCTCATAGTTTTCAATGGAGAGATCTTTTACTTTCTGGTTACCTTTTTTTAAGTATTTAATTTCTTTGATATGCTTATAAGTCAGATGAGTGTCTTGAATTCTTTTTCAGTTAGGTAATTATTTGTACAATGATGTTACCAAATTCGTTCATTGGTTCTAACAGTTTCTTAAATAGAATATTTGAACTGTCTTTACATATAGGAGCTTGTCATCTGCAAAGAGAGACAACTTTACTTATTTCTTTATAATTTGGCTGCCTTTATTTTTTTCTCATCAGATGTTTATGTTCCCTATTTGATTTGTTTCTGTTTTAATTATTATTTTATTAATTGTGCTAATTTTGAATTTAGATGTTTTTCCTTCTAGTTTCTTAGATACAATGAGATGTTGCTTATTTGGTATGTTTTTTTTTTTAATGTATGCATTTATTGTTGTAATTTTCCATCATAATTCTGCTTCACTGCACACCATAGGTATAGGTATGTTGAGTTTCCTCTATTATTTGCCTCAAGATATTTATGAATTTTTCTTTTCATTTTTCATTTCATCAATTCATTATTCAGGACAATGTTTTAAAAATGCCATGTAGGCTGGGGGGTGGTAGGTCATGCCTGTAATCTCAGCACTTTGGGAGGCCGAGTTGGGCAGATCATGAGGTCAGGAGATCGTGACCACCTTGACTAACATGGTGAAATTCAATCTCTACTAAAAATATGAAAAATTAGCTGGGCGTGGTGGCAGGTGCCTTTTGTGCTAGCTACTTGGGAGACTGGAGAAGCACTATGGCGTGAACCTGGGAGGCAGTGCTTGCAATGAGCCTAGATTGTGCCACTGCACTGCATCCTGGGCAACAAAGCGAGACTCTGTCTCAAAAAAAAAAAAAATGTTCATTATTTGCGATTTTTTTTTTTTAAGATTTCTCTTCTTACTGATTTTTGGTTTGCTACCATGACGGTCTGAAAAAATACTCACTATATTTTTAGCCATTTTACTTTGTTAAGACTTGTTTTATGGCCTTGCATATGGTCTATCTTACAGAATCCTCTAGGCGTGTTACAGCAAAACATATATTCGGCTTCTACACGATGAAAAGTTCTGTATATGTCTGTGGGTTCATTTAGCTAAAACTACAATTCAAGTCTGGCATTTTCTTATTAATTTTCTGCCGAGTTTGTCTGTTCCTCGTTTTAATTGAGGTACTGAAATTTCCTACAACTATTTTATTGCCATTTTTCTCTTCATTTCTATTTATATTTGCTTTAAATATTTAGGTGCTCCAATGTTGAGTGCAGATTTATATATATAACTGTTATAACCTTTTGATGAATTGGTTGCTTTATTATTAAATGATGACCTTCTTGGTCTTATGACAGGTTTTGAATTGAAATCTCTTTTATAGATAGGAGTATAGCCACTCCAAATTTTTTATTACCATTTGCATAGCAGTATCTTCTTCAATTCCTTCACTTTCAGCCCATGTTTGTCCTTAAAGATTAAGTGGGTCTCATAGGTAACATGTTGTTGAATTCCATTTTTAAAATCCATTTGGTCACTCCACAACTTTTAATTGCATAATTTAATTCATTTGCATTCAAGATAATTATTGATAAGTAAGTTCTTACTACTGTTATCTTGTTAGTTGTTTCTGATTGAGTCATACATCATTTTTTCCTTTCTTCCTCCCATGTCTGCTTTTAAATGTTTAGCATTTAAATAATTTCAGTAGTGATAAGCTTTGATTGCTTTGTTTTTATCATTAGTGTTGCTGCTGTAGTTTTTGATGGTCTTCAAAGGCTCAGAGAAAACATCTTATACTTAATTATCAACTAGCTTAAGCTGACAACTTTTGTCATATAAAAACTATAGACATTTACCCTCTGTTCCAATTATGTTTTTGATGTCACAATTTATGTCTTTTAATACAGTGTCTTCCTTAAAATCCTATTGGTGACAAGTCTTTTGCTGAATGATTTCAAGCTCCTCCTTTTTTTGTTTATTTTCCCTTAGTGCTTTTAGAATTTTCTTTATTTCTCAACCTTTGAGAGTTTGATTCTTTTTTTGGCAGCACTTTTATTTTTTCTTACACAGTGATGTGTTGCTGGGTCCTAACGTTCTCATATAACAGTAGAAACAAAAATTTGTTATCATGTCTTTAAAGAATCTAGAATATCATACAAAAAAACTTACATAAATTAAAAGGATGAATACATTTACAGGTGTAAATGCAAACTGCTTTCAACTCAAGGCAAGTGACAGCCCAGGGTGTTCTGGCAAAAAACATCAGCTAAGAAAGGAAACTGGGTCCTATGGCTTGGGCTTTTCAACTGTGACAGAGAGGCAGGACAGAAGCAACTAAGTCAGGAGTCCTTGCTAGCCGCTAGAGAAATCCCAGAACACTCAGCCCTGATACATTAATACCCTGCACAGATCAGAGACTGCTGGCCATGCAGACTCACCAAGCCACAGGCTTGTCTTCCACAAGCACATTCTTACCTCAGTCATGAAGTGACCAAGCCACGTGCACTAAAGTTTGAGCTCAAAGATATGTACACAGTATTAAACAAATACCAAGGGGAACAACTAACTTGAATACAAGGTCAAAATCAGCAACAAGTTCTATGATCCAGTGCTGATGATATCAGATACAAGCTTCAAAGACAATTTCTTCTCAAAGGCTTATTCCAGTTTCATGAGTCTAGCATGAGGTGTATGCATTTGCTAAGGGCAAATTTATACTTCTTCTGTATTAACCTATGCAGCAAATGCTACACATCTGCTCAGTCCATTTAGAAGCATTTGTGGTGGACGATGGAGGGTCCCAACTCATCATACTCCTGCTTGCTAATACACATCTGCTGGAAGGTGGACAGTGAGGCCACAATGGAGCCACCAATCCAAACTGAGTACTTGTGCTCTGGTGGAGCAATGATCTTAATCCTCATATTGCTGGGCACCAGGGCAGTGATCTCCTTCTGCATTCTGTCAGCAATGCCTGGGTACACGGTGGTGCTGCCAGATAGTACCATGTTGGCATACAGGTCTTTGCAGAGGTCCACGTCACACTTTATGATGGAGTTGAAGGTGGTCTCGCAGATGTTGCAAGATTCCATGCCCAGAAAGGAAGGCTGGAACGGCACCTCTGGACGCTGGAACCACTCGTTGTCAATGGTGATGACCTGACCATTGAGCAGTTCATAGCTTTTCTCCAGAGAAGAGGAGAATGTGGCAGTGGCCATCTCCTGCTTGAAGTTCAGGGAGATCTAGCATAGCTTCTCCTTGATGTCGTGCATGATTTCCCACTTGGGTGTGGTGGTGAAGCTGTAGCCTAGCTTGTTGAGGATCTTCATGAAGTTCTCAGTCAAGTCCCAGCCAACCAGATCCAGATTCAGGATGGCATGAGGAAGGGATTAGATCTCCCAGAAGGGCACCGTGTTGGTGACCCTGTGTCCAGAGTCCATGAAAATGCCAGTGATACACCCAAAGTCATAGAGGGACAGCTCATCTCAGATGGCCGCATACATGGCTGGGGTGTTGAAGGTCTGAAACATAATCTGAGTCATCTTCTCTCTGTTCGCCTTGGGATTCAGGGGTTCCTTGGTTAGCAGCACTGGCTGCTCCTCTGGGGCCCCATGCAGCTCATTGTAGAAGTGGTGCCAGATCTTCTCCATGTTGTCCCAGTTGGTGACGATGTCATGCTTGATGGAGTACTTCAGGGTCAGGATGCTGCGTTTCCTCTGGGCTTCCTTGCCCACTTAGGAGTCCTTCTGGCCCATGTCCACCATCACGCTCTGGTGTCAGGGGCAACCCACAATTGAGGGAAACATGGCTCGGGGAATGCTGTCCCTAGCAAAGCCAGTTTTGCACATGCCAGAGCCATTGTCAATGACCAGCATGGCGATCACTTCTTCTATTGCGATGGGCGGAGGAGTGGGATAGTGGAGCCACAGAAGAACAAGGTGAGGAGCTGGCAGTGGTGACTGGGAGCGAGAGTTTGATTCTTGTTTGTTGTGGGATAGTTTTATGCAGTGTTAATCTTTTTTGTAGTTTCCGATCTTTCTGAACCTATATATTTATATTTATCTCAAATTTTTGAAAGTTGTTATTATTCATTTGAATATGCTGTATATAACTTCCTTTTGCTGAACTCTTTCATGAATATTGCTAAATCTTAGATTTTCTTATTTAAGGTAATTCTGTATATCTGGTAAATGTTCTTCATTCTTTTTGATTGTTTTTCTGTTTTGTTCTTTGTGAATTTCTTAATAACCTCTGTTAATTTACTTTTCTTTTCTTTTTTCTTTTTCTTTTTTTTTCTTTTTTTTTTTTTTAGACAAAGCCTCTCTGTGTTGCCCAGGCTGGAGTTCAATGACACCACATTGACTCCCTGAAAAATCAAGGTTTCACCATGATGTCCAGACTGGTCTTGAACTGCTAACCTCAAGTGATCAACCCATTTCAGCCTCCCAAAGTGCTGTGATTACAGGCCTGAGCCTGCACACCTGGCCCTAATAACTCATTTTACAGCTCACTGATTCTTTATTCTGTTTGATCTATTCTGCTGTTGAAAGCTTTCTGAATTTTAAACTTCAACTCGTATATTTCTCAGTTCTGGGACTTTTTTTATTTTTAAATAATTTCAGTCCATTTCTAAAAATTTCTTTCAGAAGTGTATCAGTTCCTTTTCTGTGTTGTTTTAGAGATCTGAGTTTCCTGAAAACTGATACCTTGAATTCTTGATCCAATAAACACTGATAGCCGTCTCATTAATTGGCATTGGTCAATGGTTTATGTTTTGTCCATTTAGGGAGGTTATAATTTCCTGTTTGGTATTATTTCTTGTAGTTGTACATCTATATCTCTTTATTGAAGGAGTAGTTATTTACTTTATTGTTTTCTCTGTCTTATTTTGCATTTTGAGCTTTCTTTAAGACATAAGTATTGTGGGGTATTGTTTGCTTGATTTTGGCTAGGTCAGTGCCTCTGTTTTGGCAGTAGATGATGCCTTAAGCCCAGGTTTATCACGGCTCTAACAAACTTTGAAACACTGCCAGTCTCTTATCTGAGAGATTTTGAAAGGGATATCCTAAGAGTGTGGGAAGGCTCTCCATAGGCTTGTGATCAAGGAAATTATGCACTATACCTCCTACCTTATGGTAATGCTGTACAGGCACTCAGGGTTGACATCTCCTGTGACTGAGATATCCAGGCTGGAGATGGTAGTCCTGCCTTTCTACTTCATGCCTGGTTGTCCTCAGGTTTTTTTTTTTTTTTTTTTTTTTTCTCTTTTCAGCACTCACAGGGCTTCCTTGGGTGAAGACAAGAATAAGTCTCCTGCCAGGGAATCCACAGTGATGGGGAATCTGTCTATCCACTTCAACTTTATTTTGTTCTGTGTAGTAACTAAGAGTCGGAGGAGTTTTTTTTTTTCTTTTTTCTTTTTTTAATGTGAATACAGATGAGTATTTTATTTTATTTTATTTTATTTTTTTATTTTATTTTATTATACTTTAAGTTTTAGGGTACATGTGCACAACATGCAGGTTAGTTACGTATGTATACATGTGCCATGCTGGTGTGCTGCACACATTAACTCGTCATTTAGCAATAGGTATATCTCCTAATGCTATCCCTCCCCACTCCCTCCACCCCACAACTGTCCCCAGAGTGTGATGTTCCCCTTCCTGTGTCCATGTGTTCTCATTGTTCAATTCCCACCTATGAGTGAGAACATGTGGTGTTTGGTTTTTTGTCCTTGCTATAGTTTGCTGAGAATAATGATTTCCAATTTCATCCATGTCCCTACAAACGACATGAACTCATCATTTTTTATGGCTGCATAGTATTCCATGGTGTATATGTGCCACATTTTCTTAATCCAGTCTATCATTGTTGGACAATTGGGTTGGTTCCAATTATTTGCTATTGTGAAAAGTGCTGCAATAAACATTCATGTGTGCATGTGTCTTTATAGCTGCCCACCAACAGTGTAAAAGTGTTCCTATTTCTCCACATCCTCTCCAGCACCTGTTGTTTCCTGACATTTTAATGATCACCATTCTAACTGGTGTGAGATGGTATCTCATTGTGGTTTTGATTTGCATTTCTTTGATGGCCAGTGGGGATGAGCATTTTTTCATGTGTTTTTTGGCTGCATAAATGTCTTCTTTTGAGAAGTGTCTGTTCATGTCCTTCACCCACTTTTTGATGGGGTTGTTTGTTTTTTTCTTGTAAATTTGCCTGAGTTCTTCGTAGATTCTGGATATTAGCCCTTTGTCAGATGAGTAGGTTGCAAAAACTTTCTCCCATTTTGTAGGTTGCCTGTTCACTCTGAGGGTAGTTTCTTTTGCTGTGCAGAAGCTCTTTAGTTTAATTAGATCCCATTTGTCAATTTTGGCTTTTGTTGCCATTGCTTTTGGTGTTTTAGATATGAAGTCCTTATCCATGCCTATGTCCTGAATGGTAATGCCTGGGTTTTTCTCTAGAGTTTTTATGATTTTAGGTCTAACGTTTAAGTCTTTAGTCCATCTTGAATTAATTTTTGTATAAGGTGTAAGGAACGGATCCAGTTTCAGCTTTCTACATATGGCTAGCCAGTTTTCCCAGCACCATTTATTAAATAGGGAATCCTTTCCCCATTGCTTGTTTTTCTCAGGTTTGTCAAAAATCAGATAGTTGTAGATATGTGGCATTATTTCTGAGGGCTCTGTTTTGTTCCATTGATGTATATCTCTGTTTTGGTACCAGTACCATGCTGTTTTGGTTACTGTAGCCTTGTAGTATAGTTTGAAGTCAGGTAACATGATGCCTCCAGCTTTGTTCTTTTGGCTTAGGATTGACTTGGTGATTCGGGCTCTTTTTTGATTCCACATGAACCTTAAAGTAGATTTTTCCAATTCTGTGAAGAAAGTCATTGGTAGTTTGATGGAGATGGCATCAAATCAATAAATTATCTTGGGCAGTGTGGCCATTTTCATGATATTGACTCTTCCTACCCATGAGTATGGGATATTCTTCCATTTGTTTGTATCCTCTTTTATTTTATTGAGCAGTAGTTTGTAGTTCTCCTTGAAGAGGTCCTTCACGTCCCCTGTAAGTTGGATTCCTAGGTATTTTATTCTCTTTGAAGTAATTGTGAAAGGGAGTTCACTGATGATTTGGCTCTCTGTTTGTTATTGGTGTATGAGAATGCTTGTGATTTTTATACATTGATTTTGTATCCTGAGACTTTGCTGAAATTGCTTATCAGCTTGAGGAGATTTTGGGCTGAGACAATGGGGTTTTGTAGATATACAATCATGTCATCTGCAAAAAGGGACAATTTGACTTCCTTTTTTTCCTAATTGAATACTCTTTATTTCCTTCTCCTGCCTAATTGCCCTGACCAGAACTTCCAACACTGTGTTGAATAGGAGTGGTGAGATTGGGCTTCCCTGTCTTGTGCCAGTTTTCAAAAGGAATGCTTTCCATGTTTGCCCATTCAGTATGATATTGGCTGTGGGTTTGTCATAGATGGCTCTTATTATTTTCAGATACGTCCCATCAATACCTAATTTACTGAGAGTTTTCAGCATGAAGTGTTGTTGAATTTTGTCAAAGGCCTTTTCTGCATCTATTTAGATAATCATGTGGTTTTTGCCTTTTATTCTGTTTATATGCTTGATTACATTTATTGATTTGCATATACTGAACAAGCCTTGCATCCCGGAGATGAAGCCCACTTGATCATGGTGGATAAGCTTTTTGATGTGCTGCTGGATTTGGTTTGCCAGTATTTTATTGAGGATTTTTGTATCAATATTCATCAAGGTTATTGGTCTAAAATTCTCTTTTTTGGTTGTGTCTCTGCTCAGCTTTAGTATCAGGATGATAACAGCAGATATTGGTGAACTGCAAATGCTGCTGTCTGATTGTTCCTCTAGAAGTTTTGTCTCAGAGGAGTACTTGGCCATGTGAGGTGTCAGTCTGCCCCTACTGGGGGGTGCCTCCCTGTTAGACTGCTTGGGGTTAGAGGTCAGGGACTCACTTGAGGAGACAGTCTGCCCATTCTCAGATCTCCAGCTGCGTGCAGGGAGAACCACTGCTCTCTTCAAAGCTGTCAGACAGGGACATTTAAGTCTGCAGAGGTTACTGCTGTATTTTTGTTTGTCTGTGCCATGCCCCCAGAGGTGGAGCCTAGAGAGGCAGGCAGGTCTCCTTGAGCTGTGTTGAACTCCACCCTGTTCAAGCTTTCTGACTGCTTTCTTTACCTTAGCCAGCCTGGGCAATGGCATGCGACCCTTCCCTAGCTTCGCTGCCACCTTGCAGTTTGATCTCAGACTGCTGTGCTAGCAATCAGGGAGACTCCATGGGCATAGGACCCTCTGAGCAAGGTGTGGGATATAATCTCCTGGTGCACTGTTTTTTAAGCCCATCAGAAAAGCGCAATATTAGGGTGGGAGTGAACCGATTTTCCAGGTGCCAGCTGTCACCCCTTTCTTTGACAAGGAAAGGGAACTCCCTGACCCCTTGCACTTCCTGAGTAAGGCAATGCCTTGCCTTGCCTTGCCTTGGCTCGTGCACAGTGGGCTGCACCCACTGCCTTGCACCCACTGTCTGGCACTCCCTAGTGAGATGAACCCGGTAACTCATATCGAAATGCAGAAATCACCCTTCTTCTGTGTCACTCATGCTGGGAGATGTAGAGCGGAATCTTTCCTTATTCGGCCATCTTGCCTACCAAACTTTTTTCTTTTTTTTCACACTTGGTTGTCAGCAGAATAGGGGACAAGTGTCATGAATATAAAAGGTCAAATTTTTTACACTTTGCCTGGTTTCTTCACTTCTCTGTCACCCTAGGAGCAGCCTCATTCTCAATTTTGATCTCTGCTTTATTGATGGTGATAATCTCAGCACTGTATACTCAGTTTTTCTGTGGGTGTTCTTTGGGGGTTAGGCTTGGAGGCAATTGATGGCAGCTTCCTTTACTATGCCATATTTTTTATAAAAGTACTCTACTCTAGTTTAAACTTTTTCTGCTTCTTTTTGTATACATTTATGTTATAAATTTTACATTTCTTCTTTTTTATTTATATGTTTACACATATATATTTCTCAAAATTGATTTAGTGCATTTCAAAAGCTTTAGTATGTTTTAATTTTCCTTTTATTTGTGAAAATTATTTAATTCCTTGCAGATTCTTCAGTTAACCATAGGTTGTTGAAGAGTGTGTTTATTAGTTTCCAAACAATATGTATTTTTTCAGTTTTTAGAAAATGAGACTCAGTCAGGTGTGGTGGTCATGGTTATAATCCCAGCACTTTGACAGGCTGAAGTGGGTTTATCACCTGAGGTCAGGAGTTTGAGACTAGCCTCCTCAATACAGTGAAACTCCCTCTCCACTAAAACTGCAAAAATTAGCCTAGCATGGTGGTGTGTGCCTGTAGTCCCAGCTACTCAGGAGTATGAGGCAGGAGAATTGCTTGAACATGAAAGGTTTTGGTGAGTCGAGATCACACCACTGAATTCCAGCCTGGGTGACAGAGTGAAACTCCAACTTATTTATTTATTTTGTAAAGAAAGAAAGAAAAAAAGAAATAAAGAAAAAAAAGAAAATGGGTCTCTAGTTTTATTCCATTGTGGTTGGAGAAAGCATTATGTGTGATTTCAATTATATTAGATATAATTACACTTGCTTTGTGGACTACCATAAAGTCTATTCTGAAGATAGCTCAGAGAATAACACATAAGCAGTTTAGAAGAATGTGTAGTCAGCTTGTGGACTGTTTTGTATATGTCTGAGAGACTTATTTAGTTTATACTGCTTTTCAAGACCTTTTTTTTTCTTATTGAACTTGGATGTGGTCGCTTCACTCATTATTGAAAGTGGGCTGTTGAAATCTCCAACTATTATTATTATTGCAGAACTGTCTAGCTCCACAAATCTATTTGTTTTTGTTTCACATATTCTGAGGATCTGTTATTAGGTATATATGTAAGTGATATATCTTCTTGATTAGTTAAACAATTTTGATATTTAT
This sequence comes from Pongo pygmaeus, assembly GCF_028885625.2. Lineage (NCBI taxonomy): Eukaryota > Metazoa > Chordata > Mammalia > Primates > Hominidae > Pongo > Pongo pygmaeus. The sequence goes on along the minus strand of NC_072397.2, from coordinate 31,393,596 downwards.
CTAGTAATTCCACCTCTATTTTGGTTACAGTTTGAGTTATTTTTTCCCTCACTTTTAAAACATTTAAAAAGTTATTCTGCCAGTCTTTGACATTTAACTGGAGTTTATTTGGACTGAAATTAATTGCTGACAAGAATTTAATTTCCTATTTTTGTCCTTTTTTCTACAAGTTTTGTTGTTGTTATATTTCATTCCTCCAAAACTGCTCATATTTACATTTGTTTTTCTGGGGTACAATTCTGACTCCTTCATTTCTCTTCAGTATATTGAACAGTTATTTTCCTATTGGCCATTAATGGCACTATAATTAATATCTGAAATTTATAATAATACAGTGTGAATTACAATAACTGAGTATTGACATACACAAATCATTTTCCTATATTGCTCTCCCTACCTTTCTACTTTTTTTGTCAAAAATTGTTTGTCATACAATATGTAGTAACAACACAGATATGTAATTATTGTTTTATTCTTTGTCATTTCTTCATTTTATTATTGAATTTTATTTTACTTCATTGAGACAGGGTTTCAGTCACATAGGCTAAACATGGTTCACTACAGCCTTGAGCTCCTGGGCGTAAGGGATCCTTCCACCTCAGCCCCTCATGTACCTGTGACAGAAGTGTATGCCACCACAGCTGGCTAATATTGTTGATTTTCTGTAGAGACAGGGTCACGTTTTTTTGCCTTGACTGGTCTCAAACTCCTGGGCTCAAGGAAATCCTCATCTTTGGTTGGGATTACAGTTGTGAGATACTATGCCTTTCCTCTTGTCATTTAAATCCAGTAGAAAAATACAGTTACAGAAACCCCATATACAATAATATTGGCTTTTCTATTTCCTGGTGTAATTACTTTATTGATATTCTTTATTTCATTTCTTGATTTGCACATGAGGTACGGGTTTACTTTCACTCCTTATATGTTTTTATCATGTTTGGTAAGGCTGATCTAGTAGTAATGTACTCTCTTTAATTCTGTTTGCTTGGCAATGCCTTACTTGCTCATAAATTTAAATTTTGGTTTGGACAGATATTGAGTTTATGATTGACTTAATTTTGTTTATTTCAGCACTTTGAAGATCTCATCACAGTGACATTTCCTTAAAGTTCTCTATTTATTTGTCTTCTGTCAATTTCAGTGCATGTGTTTCAGTGTGGATGTCCTTGAGTTTATTCTTCCTGGAGAATTTTTTTTTTTCTTTGGAGATACCTGGATGAGTAGATTTCCATCTATCAACACATTTGTGAAGTTTCAGCCACTGTTTATTCAAATATTCTTTTCCTTCACCTCATATTTCTCTTTTATCAGTGGAACTCCCATTATGAATATGTTGATATTCTTGATGGAATCCCATGGCAACCTTAGTTTTGTTCATTATTCTTGCTTCTCTTTTTGTTTCATACACTGAATAATATCAAACAATCTATCTTCAAGTTGCCTCATTATGCTTTTTGCATGCTCACACAAGCAATTCAATCTTTCTAGTTACAGATTTCATTTTTTAAATAATGTATGTGTATTTATTGGTATTTTCAATTTTGAATCACTGTTCTACTGGGTTCCCTTAGGTCTTTGAGAACATTAAAATGAAGAGAATTGAAAGATTTCCCTAGTTAGTACCATGCCTGGGCTTTCTGAAATAGTTTCTTTTAATCATGTTTTCTTTGAATGTGCTTTTTTGCATTTATCTTTGAATGGCTTTTATTTTATTGTTGAATTTTGAACACTTTGGATATTATTCAGCATATTTAGATAAAAAATTCTTGACCTCCACAATTGCTTAGTTTGTGGGTTGTGTACTTGTTTAAAACTCTTTAAAGCTAGTTTTGTAGTCTGTGTTCTTTGTCATGTATGGCCACTTAACCTGTTTTCTCTCATATTTTTGTTCATATCTTTTCCTTGACACATTAAAAAAAAAATCCAAGGAAGGAAAAGAAAGAGAAGAAAAACTGTCCAGAATTTGCATATGGACTCTTTCAGGAACTCTAGTGTTTAGTACAAAGTCAGGAAAAAGTTAAAAGTTTTGGGGTCTTCTCCATGCATGCATCCAAAAATGGGCATACTTCTATCCGTCTAAATATACCAGTAGGAGTCTGGGTGCGGTGGTTCATATCTGTAATCCCACCAATTTAGAAGGCTTAGGAGAACAAATCACTTGAGCCCAGAATTATGAGACCAGCCTTGACATCATGACAAGATCTCTTCTGTATAAAAGAATACAAAAATAAGCTAGTTTTGGAGGCCCATGCCTGTACTGTGAAATGCTGAGGGGGAAGGATTGGTGGAGTCCAGAGAGGTGAGATGCTCAGGAGGCTAAGTTGGCAAGATCATTTGAACCCAAGGAGGTTGCTGCTGCAGAAGGCCATGATCATGCCACAGGATTCCAATGTGGGCCACAGGGCAAGTTATGTGACTATTTAAAACCAAATCCAATATAAACAGCAATAAACTGTGAGAATTTTTCAAAGGTGATTTTCCTCATCAATTTTCTTTACCAGACTCTTATTTCTAGGCGTTTTGTTTGTGTACTGCTTGACCTGACTCTTATTCCTTGCTACTAGTGGCCCCGACTAGTATATTTCCTTTCCACAAATGTCTCCTGGGAGTCAACTTATGCCCCCAAGAAAGCTCTGAGGTGGGCTAAAGAAAAGCTTCTGAGCTAATATTCTCCAAGGGATCCTCAGACATTTTAAATCACACAACCACAATTATTTGAGATAAGCTCCATATTTCCACACGTGCATCAAAATCTGCATCTAGAATCTAATCTTCCTCACAGTTGTCATGAAGCCAAGGAGTTGGTGATGATGGTCAGTTAAAATGCCACATATTGTCTTGCCCAAACTTAGAGGTCAGGTCTTTCTTCATTAAACACACCCCTGAGTTATGTTATTAGATTCCAGAGCTCCAAAAATCAAGTCTGATGTTGTTTTCTCTTCCTTATAGATCTTCACTTTTAACTCAATTAACTTTAATGACAGCTTAAAATAGAAACTTGGTTAAATCTACCTTGCTTTTTAATGTTCAGAGAGGTTTTTCTCGAGATGTAGTCTCACTTTCTCACCCAGGCCAGAGGGAAGTGGTGCAATCTTGGATCCCTGCAGCCTCTTCCAGGTTCAAGGGATTCTCTTGTCTCAGCTTCCTGAGTAACTGGGGTTACAGGCATGCACCCTCATGCCTAAATAATGTTCTTATTTTTAGTAGAGTAGGGGTTTCACCATGTTGGCCAGACTCATCTCAAACTCTTGCAATGAAGTCATCCACCTCCCTCAGCCTCCCAAAGAGCTGGGACTACAGTCATGGAGCCATCCTGTCCAGACAGTTTTGTAAGATTTTATTTGACACTGCTTCCATCATTATCATGAAAGCCATTCTGTCTTTCATGCCGTAAGAAATGTTTAAGAATATATGTTTCTGTTAGCAACTTTTAAATGATATGATTTTACTATTTTCCAAATTATTAAGAGTTCAGTTACTTCATTTCACAACAGTATGGTAGTTGTTATAAATAATTAAGTTCCATCTTGGGCCAGTTTAATCTCACAGTCCCTAACTAAAGTATTTGAGTGTAAAAATTAACTCTCTAAATAGACTATATAATGTGCAGCTCATATATTATTATTACATTAGTGTTGTTTTATATAATTAAATGTAAGGGTGATATTTTAGGACACTATCCTATTCATCTTGTAGAGTCATACCCTCCTAAGAAGGCAGAATTACACTTGGTAGATGTAGGCATATCAATATAGATTTCAAAAGACACTCTTCAGATTTCACTGGGAAATGAAAACTGAAATGTTACAACTGTTCTGGAAATATGACCCTAACCAGTAAGGAGAAGGCTTGTGACCTCTATGATAAAAGGAATGATAAATAATGAATTACTTGAGATATTTCCACATTTGTTTCCCGTATTGTGTTTTGAATAATAAAAAATGTAAATGACAACTCTAATAATATATTTAAATAAAAAAAAATTTAAATACATTTTAAATTTTAAACATTTATATTTATTTATATGAATTAAATAGTGAGCATACATTTCTTTATTCATATAACAGGCTCTCAAGTATAGAGAAGAATATGTCAAGTTCACACCTCTAAGGGTCTTATAGCTAGGTTGGATAGAAATGGAAGGAGTGAGTGAGAAGATAGCATAAGCTTATCTGCAAGTCAACTAAAATATTGTTTCATAAATATTATATAGACTTAGTATTCAAAAATGTAATACTGAAATTACAAAGTTGTATTATTTATTATAATATTAAACACTTAGAGAGACATTATTATATCTCAAAATTCTAGCTTAAAATGGTGGATATAATAGTAAATAACACTGAAATGGCCCCTCACTTCATAAAGTAACAGTTAATAGTAAAGCAGAAAGGAACAAGAACAGAAAAGAAAAGAGATGTGTTTCATTCGTTGAAAAGTAGAATAATTCTAGACCCTCAATGAAAAATAAATTGATCAGGGTAACACAGAAGAAGGAAGTAAATTAAGATGTTAATACTATCATTTTGGGAACAGTAAATGATGACCTCACCTTTAATGCATAAACAGCAACAAGAAAAAAAATTGTAGGCAGTAGATAATAGATAAAATATTGGTATAGATAAAATATGAAAGAGATGAGGGAAAATAAGTGTATTTGGAATATCCCCAGTTTTTATGTTGTATAGGTGATGCACTTTTGGAAAAAAAATAACAGAAGAGAGAGGCATATAGAAAGTGTAAAGAAGTTCAGGGGAAGTTTTAAATTTGGCTGTCTTAGTCTTGGGGCACTCGTAAGAAAAAAAAAACAATGTATAGAAATTCAGAGATCATATCACTGGTTGAATTCCTTAGAACCACAGATTTAAAACTGAAGAGGCTTTTTTCTCAAAACAACCTCAATAAAAAGCCAGGTGTGATGGTGTGCATCTGTAGTCTCAGCTACTGAGGAGACCAATGCAGGAAAATTGCTTGAGCCCAGCAATTTGAGGCTGTAGTGAGTCAAGGTCTCATTACTGCACTCCAGACTCGGTAACAGGACACTTTCTTAAAAAAGAAAAGGAAAGAAAAAGGGAAGGGAAAAGGGAAAGGAGAAAGGGAAGTAGAAAGAGGTATTCTGTGTAGTTACATTAGTGGTCTAACGAACAGACATCTATGAGATAAAATGAAACAAAACACACTGACAACTAAATAGAGAAATCAGATGAAAGTTGAGTCATGTAATCCAAAGCAAAATAGTATTTCAAGAATGATGGTGTGACTCAGTTTTACAAATACACATGACTGAGTGATATGCAAAAGACAAGTGATACATGGGATTTAGTGACAAGTAGAAGATATGATTCTAAAAACAGGGTAAATTCCTTAAGAAAGGAGAGTTAAGAAAAATAAAATTAAACCTTGTCAGGGCCAACTCTTTCCATGAGTCTTCCTATCACAGGATTTAAATAAATGAGTTGACAGTGGCATATCTAGGACTAAGACAAGCAAGATGTAGATCTAGTAAAGAAAATGATCAAGCCTGGTTTGGTGGCTCACACCTGTAATTGCAGCACTTTGGGAGGCTGAGGCGGTGGATCATTTGAGGTCAGTTTGAGACCAGCCTTGGCAACACAGTGAAACACCATCACAATTAAAAATTCTAAAACTAGCCAAGCGTGGATGTGCATGCCTATAATATCAGATACTCAGGAGGCTGAGGCCGGAGAATCACCTGAATCCAAGAGGCCAAGGTTGCATTGAACCAAGGTTGTGCCAGAGACCTTCTCTCAAAAAAATTAAACTAAACTAAAATAAAAAGAAATGGTCCTGCAGGTAGAATGAAGAAGTAATGGTACAAGGAGACAATAAATAATAAGCAAATCAGTGTTTTAAGAAGCTGGGAAATTCAAAGCAAAGGCAAAGAGGGTCATAACAAGGAGCAGTAAAAAGTACACACAAATCTATACAAGTTTTTTTTTTGGTGGTGATTTCTTAGGAGAAAGAAACACAAAAGAAAGTGTGAAAAAGAAATTTGTCACCATTGCTTTGGTAGAAAGGAAAAAAGGAGAAACACCAACCACAACAAAATAATGTAAATTATACAATGTTAAGCTTTAGTGTTCTTCGTCCCTTCCCATGGTTATTGTTTCCTCAAGAAATAACAGAAGCCAAATATTCAAAATAGAAGAAAACTTTAGCATATATTACTATCTATATATATTAAGCCAAGTTTATTTTAACTGTCATTCTTTTAAAATTTGTATTTTAGATGAAGAAATATAAATATTTATGGGACACAAAGTGATTTTATAATGCATGTATATATTGCAAAATAATTATATTGGGTTATTTACCATATCCATTACCTCACATACATACTATTTCTTTCTTTGAGGTAAGAATATGTAAATTCTAATTTTTAAACAATCTGTATTTTTGAGATAGAGTTTTGCTCCTGTTGCCCAGACTTGAGTGCACTGGTGCAAACTCAGTTCATTTCAACTGCCACCTCCGGAGTTCAAGTTATTGTCTTGCCTCAGCCATTTGAGTAGCTGGGGTGAGAAGTGCATGCAACCAAACCTGGCTAATTCTTATATTTTCAGTAGAGACAGTGTTTCATCGTGTTGGCCAGGCTGGTCTGGAACTCCTGACCTCTAATGATCCTCCCTCTATGGCCACTCAAAGTGCTGGGATTTCAGACATGAGCCACCATGCCTGACCTTCTTTTATTAAACAATTTTGAAGTTGACATTTATTAACTGTGATCACCATTCGGTGCAAAGGATCACCAGAACTTCTTCCTGTCTCACTGAAATTTGTTGTCATTTGATGAACACCTCCCCTTTCTCTATCCACTCCCATCACCACCACACACTCCAATCTCTGACTACTTTTTGTGTGTTTGTAGAAAGAGTCAGGGCCTTGCTGCATTGCCCAGGCTGAAGTACAGTGACACAACTATGGCTCACTGTGGCCTCAAACTTCTGACCTCAAGTTATCCAATCACCTCATCCTCCCATAGTGCTGGAGTGACAGGCATGAGCCACCACATCTGTCATATTCACAGTTTGAATGAGTTCAACTTTTTTAGATTTTACATATAATTGTGATCATTGTATACTTGTCTTTCTATGCCTCTCTTATTACACTGAGCAAAATATCTTCCAATTCCATTCATTTGATCACAAATAAATAAAATATCTTTCTCCTTTTTTTAAGGCTGTATAGTATATCTCCTTCTGTATATGTGCCACACTTTATCTGTTGCTGCATTGATGAGCACTTGGGTTGTTACCGTATCTTGGCTGTTATGAATAACGCTGAGATGAATACAGAAGTGCAGATATCTCATTGACATGCTAATTTTATATCCTTTGAGTACATATTTGGAAGTAGAGTAACTGGATTATGTGGTAATTCTTATTTTTAATTTAATTGTATTTTTGAAAACTCAATTCTATGACCCCAAAAGCACAGACTACAAAAGCACAACAAAAAACAATTGGATCACATTACATCAAACTGAAGTGTTTCTGCACCACAGAGGGAAAAGTGTGAAAAGAAAATGTTCACTGATAATCTATATGCTATATTACAAACACTTATGAAATTAAAGGTATAAGTTCCAAAAATGTACTAGGTGAAAAATGTATTATGGTTATTTTTTCTGCTTAGTTTTTGGAGCCAGATGGAGTTTGGATTTTGTTTTGTTTAATAAGTTGTACAATTATATTTAAGAAAACAAAAATTATTAATGCATAGTCACATTAGAAAAGTCAATTTTATTTGAAACTACTTCTAAGATTTTGTTGTTTATAATTTTTTATGAGTATCTTTATAAAGTCACACTCACCCTCTTTTCTCTATCTTCTGTGAAAGTATATATGGATATAGCATACTCATTTATTGAAAATATCTAACCCTTCTCCATGAGTGATAGTAATTCCTCAGCTGCTTACATTTATTATTTTAATGGAATTTTCTCCAGATGCTTACACTATATCACAGTGCTTCTGGATGATTTTCAGTATCTCCTGGCAATACTTTGACTGACCACATTGGTTGCAAATACTGACAGAAGAGGAGCATAAAGCCAATGGCTACTATGTAGGTTATGATGAGCTACACAGCAGTTATTTAGTCGCAAGACTTCAGTAAAGTGTTTCCTCCAGAGTATCTAAATATCACTATTATTATCACATTTTCTAAAAACTGAAAACTGTAGTGTAGGATTGTATGGCCCACGTTGGCCTCTTATCAATTCCTGATTTGACAGCTGCAGTTTCACTGCTGACCAGCAGGAGAATTGATGGCAGCATATACTAGCATGATTAAGATAAGCATCCATAGTTACCCACCAAGCTGGAATTATTTTCTGTGTTGCTAGGAAGATGAGCTCCACTTTTCCAAAACTCCAGCCATGGTGTCAACAATAACACAAAATATGTGATTAATAGAAAATGTAAGCTCCCCTGTTTCAGAGATGCAGGGAAAAATGACAGTCTCTACATGTGAGATAATCACCAAGGAATGCCATATCAAGATATAGATGAATTTTATCACCTGTAGCTTAATGGCAGCAAAGTCATTGACAGTGTGGATGGCCAGTATGTTGCAGTGAATGGCACTTACACAACTGAGAAGAGGGAATATGCATCAGCAATGCTATTAAAGATAAACATGTAAATGTTAGAGAATAATTTTCATTAGTAATGGCCACTTTCTCTTTTAAACTTGCCATGTTAAGATATATTTCTCCCAACCCACCTCCTTCAGAAAATAATTTACTTACAAAAAGGAAAAAAAAAAACTGTTATCTTTCCATTATCAGGGATTTAGTAAATATCTGCATGCAAAACATATATTACACCTGGGAAAAACAAATAATAAGTGAATACACACATACCCAAATTTATAAATGTATATACACATTCCCTCAAAATAAAATAACTGGAACACAGGAAATTGGATAGAGACATTCATATCTGATGCTATAAGGTGTGACAGCACCTAGAAAGAAGTCTCAATTAAGAACAAATAAAATTACCTGAACTAGATATTGAAAAGGTAGTTTCTTTTTTATGGAAAGTTAGAGTGTAAAGTAGGAAATTACAGTGTAATGGTGATAACAGGAAATCAGAAATAATCTGTGGAGTCCAAGTAAATTCTGGAAGTGGTGCTGCCAGATTTTGCTGAGTGATGGAATACAAGGTGCTAGAGAAGCAGAAAAATTAAAAGTTTTAGAAATTAAGTGATATGTGTGGGCATGTTTTTGTTTGTGTGTATTTAGGTAATTTTATCAGAAACTTTTTAAGATGAAAATTAATTTAATTTTGACATTGTTATCCCAATAACTAGACTAATATGCACAAGGAAGAAAACCAAAATTATGTAGTAGCTGAATAATCAGTTTAAACAATCTTCTACTACATTCAGTTGAAAAAGTAGAAATTCATTTCATGTATACAGGAGGGTTAAAATAACACAGTCTTCATACACAATGAAATGAAGTCAGAAAACAAAAAGAGGCCAAATAGTCTTTACTCATCTAAAGTAATTGTTCATTTTCTAACACTATTTAGAAAATGAATATCAAGAGTCCATTTATTCCTTCAGGAATACCCAAAGAGAAACTCTAAAGCAATAACATTCTTAACTGCATTTATGAGAAATAAGACTGAAAAAAAGAAATGACCTAAAAGTTAAATTTTAGAAAGTAAATTTTAGCTGGCTGTGGTGACTCATACCTGTAACCCTAGCACTTTATCATGCTGAGGTGAGTAGATCACTTGAGCCCAAGAAAAACAACAACAAAACACCAAAAATGTCAGCCAGCCATGGTGGCACTTTCCTGTAGTCTCAACTATTCAGGAGGTGGAGGTGGGAGGCTTGCCTGGGCAAAGGAAGTAGGCATAGTACATTTTGCCTTGGGACTTTTATTTGCCTGTCCCCTTACCCCAGCACTTTATGAGGTTGATACCCAGGGGTAATCATGTAGACCAACGCTGGCAACAGATAAGAAACTATGACCTCAGCAGAATGGAGCTGAGTTCCAGTCAATATTCCTGCTGATTGACTACAGTAACCTCAGGCACCAAATAAAGGTCAGAGGGGAGACCATGGAAGCTACAGGCCTTGAGTGCACCCAGTGCTCAACTGTGTGATGCAGGTGCAACCTTGCACTGAGTCAACATTGTCGGTCAAATTACTCCAGCCATGAAAGTCTGCTCATTAATGTTTCCCTTCATGCTACCAGGGCTGAAGTTATCATAGACTTAAAGACCTTAATTTCCTTCTTCTCCTTGCCCTGAATCTCTGGACAGCCTTACTGTGGAAGAAAGCCTCCAAACAAAGACAAACTACAAACACTGAATTAGGCACCTACATCACTGCATAGACATTGATGCATAGTCACAAGCATTAGGATCAATGAGAGAAATATGATGTCATCAAGTGGTCAAAATAAAGGGCTGTTGGTGACTGACCCAAAAGAAATGGGCATGGACACATGGCCTGACAAGAAATTCAAAATGCTTGTTTTAAGACAATGCAGTGAACTTCAGCAAAACACAGAGAACTCTGAATTTTATCAGAGAAACTTACAGGTGAGATTAAAAAATGGGAGGAAAAAACAAACAGAAATCTTGAAGAATAAAACACAACAAAATAAAAAATGCAATTGACAGCAGTGACTATAGAAGTGGTCAAGCATCAAAACTCAAAGACAGGTCAATTTAAAATGTACAGTCAGAGGAGAAAACATAAATAAGATTCATAAGATTAATGGGATAACCTCCAAAGAGCAAATATATCAGACGGTGGCATTGAAGAGTGTGGTAGAGCTGGGTGTGATGGCTCATGCCTATATCCTCAGCACATTGGGGTCCAAGGTGGGTGGATCATATGTTATCAGGAGCTTGAGAGTAGCATGGACAATATGGTGAAACCGTTTATCTATCATTAAACAAAAATTAGCCGGGTGTATTGTTGGACATCTGTAATCCCAGCTACTCAGAAAGCTGAGTCAGGAGAATCACTGGAACCCAGGAGCATCACTGGAACCCAGGAAGCCGATGTTGCAGTGAGCCACAATCCCACCATTGCACTCCAACCTGAGAGACAAGAGCAAACCTGCATCCCAGAAAAAAAATATAAAAAAAGAGTACAAAGCTTATTTGAAGAAATAATAACAGAAGCCTTTCAAACTTAAATAAAATATAAATATTCTGCTATAGGAATATCGAAGGCTTACAATCGCATTCAATTGCTATAAAAAGATCCCCATGATTTAATATTATCAAGCCACTAAACATCAAAGACAAAGAGACGATACAGAATTAAGCAGCAGAAAAAAAATAACATACTATAACAGGAATTCATCTATATGAGTAATATATGCATATACATAATACAAATGTTAATAGATCCACAGGAAGAAAAAAATGCAAGATAATACTAGAAAACTTCAGCACCTTACTTTCAGCAATGAATAGATAATGCAGACATAATTTAATAAGTAAACATTGGATGAAAATGCGATGTAGAGAAAATGCTAAAAACAGTTATTGAACTATCCATCCAAGAGCTATAGAATAAACATTTTTATCCACGGCATACATGAGACATCTTCCAGCATATGTCACACATTAGGAAAAAAATCACATCTTAATGAATTTGGAAAGATCAAAGTCATATCAAGTATCTCTTCTGAAATCATAATTCATAAGTATATTAAAATTAAACATGCTCCTGAATAACCAATAAGTCAGTGAAGACATTAAAGAGGAAACACCATATTTCTTGAGACAAAAATAGAAACACAGCACACCAAAACCTATGAGATTCAACCGAAGCAGTTTTAAGAGGGAAGTTATGACAATAAATGCCTTCAACTACAAGAAGATATCAAATACACAACTTGATGTTTCAATGAAGGAATTAGAAAATAAAAATCTAAACTCAAAAATAAAAAAAAAAACAAAAAAGAAAACAAAGTCCCTAATAAAGGAAATCAGAGCCATAAAAGAGATACCATCACTGATATCCAGAAACAAATTAATAGTAAGAAATCAAATCAGCAATAAAAGGTCACCTATGAAAAAGAAGCCCAGGACCTGATGTATTCACTGCTTCATTCTACCTACCACAAAAAGAAACTACTGCCACTTTTTTTTTAACCTAGTCAAAACATAAAACAAAAAGGAAGATATGGGAACTGTTCCAACTCATTTCATCGGGATGGCATTATGCTGATTACAAAACCAGACAAGGATACAAGAAAAAGGAGAAAACTATAGGCCATTATATCTGATAAACATAATGTAAAAATCCTCAATAAAATACTGGGAAAATTACTTATAATGACCATTTAGAAAATCATTCACTGTGATCAAGTGAGATTACAGGGATGCAGGAATGGTTTAACACACTAGAATCATTAAATGTCATACATTATATCAACAAAATAAAGAACAAAATCCATGCAGTCATTTCAATAAGTGAAAAAAAAAATTGACAAAATTCAACATTTTCTCAATAAAATCTCTTAACAAATTATGCGTGGAGCAACTGTAACTCAACACAACAAAAGACATAGACCCAAATAACCAGATAATGCCATATATACAAACCCTTAGCTAATATCACACTCAAAGGGAATTAAAAGGTGAAAGCTTTTCTGTGAAGATCTGAAGGAAGACCAGGATGTTCATTTTCACTACTTCTATTAATGTAACAATAAGAGTCCTTAGCCAGAACAATTTGACAAAAGAAAGTAAGAAAACCTACCCAAATTAGACAGGAATAAGTAAAGTTGTCCATATATGCTAATGACATACTATGGAAATCCTTAAACACACAACTAAAAAGTAGTTAGAACTAATACAGAAGGTCAGTAAAGTCTCAGCTTACAAAATCAACATATAAAGTTGCATAGCATTTCCATACACTAACAGCAAAATATCAAAAAACAAACAATTAAGAACACAATCTCATTCACAATAAGTATGGGGGATAAAATGGAGTAAATTTAACCAAGGAGATAAAAAAAATCTGCATTCTGAAATCTATGAAACACTAACAAAATGTTAAAATGACATAAATAAGTGGAAATATATTTATGTTCATTGACTGGAAAAAGCAATATGGTTAAAATGTTTATATGATCCAAAGAAGTGCACAAGTTGAGTGCAGTCTCTATCAAAACACCAGTGACATTTTTCACAGAAATTGAAAAAAATCCTAAATAAATATGAAACCACAAAAATAAAACCATGAATAGTCAAAGCTATCCCGAAGATGTCAATGGGGTTGGGGATTGAATCCACGGAACTGGGATGTCACAATGCTATAAACCAATACAATAGATAACACTGAGCAAAAATAAATCTGCACCTGTATAGCCAATTGATATTCTGCAGAGGTGCCAAGAAAACAAAATGAGGAAATGTCAGTCTGTTCAATTAGTGGTGCTGGGAAAATGAGACAACTATATGCAGAAGAACATAATTAGAACTCTGTCTCTCATTGAATACAAAAATTAACTCAAATGGATTAAAAAGCCTAGTGCTGTGGTGTGCCTCTATAATTTAAGCTACTCAGGGGTCCCAGCAGGGAGGATCACCTGAGCCTAACTGTTCAAACTATAGAATGAAACACTTATGCCATTGCAGTCTACACCAGGTAATATAGTGAGACCTGACCTATAAGAATATATATTTAAAAACATTTAAAATTAAAGATGTAATGACAACACCAATCTGTGAAACAAGTAGAATAAATCACAAGATGCATTTAATGAACTTGGTCTTGGCAAGAATATTTTTTGGATAAGACTTCAACAACACAAGCAAAAAAAAAAATGCACAAACAGAAAAATGAGGTTATATGATACTACAAAAATTCCTTACAGAAAAAAATAAAAATAAAATAAAATAAATCACCAGACTAATATAATGAGAGCAAATATTTGCAAACTGTCCATCAGACAAGGGGTTAATCAAAATGTACAAGGAAAGAAAAACAGATTCAAAAGAACAAGAAAATAATAACCCAATTAAAAATAAGTATCTTCTGTTTACCAAAGAATACATATACACAGCTAACAGGTGTAGTGTGTGTGTGTGTGTGTGTGTGTGTCTGTAGCTGTGTGTGCACACACACTATATATAAATATCTCAACATTTCTCATCATCACGGAATTGCAACCTCTACCTTCCAGGTTCAAGTGATTGTACTGCCTCAACCTCCTAAGTAGCTGGGATTACAGGGGCATACCACCACTCCCAGCTACTTTTGTATTTGTAGTAGGGGTGGTTTCACCATGTCATCTAAGCTGGCCTCGAACTGCCACCCTCAGATGATCTGCATGACTTGGCCTTTAAAAGTGCTGGGATTAGAGGTGTGAGCCACCATGCTCAGCCTATTGCAACAAATTTAAGAAATGTATAAAATTTCTTAAATTAACCTTGTAACAAAGAAGAAATTTGCCAGGCACGATGGCACATGCCTGTAACCCCAACAGTGGGAGGCCCATGTGAGTGGATCACGAGGTCAGGAGCTTGAGACCATCCCGGCCAATATAGTGAAATGCCATCTCTACTAAAAACACAAAAATGAGCTGGGCTTGTTGGTGTGTGCCTGTGGCCCCAGCTATTTGGGAGGCTCAGGCAAGAGAACCTCTTGAACTTGGGAGTTGAAGGTTGCTGGGAAGTGAGATCATACCACTGCACTCCAGCTTGGGTGACAGACACTGTCTCCAAACAACAACTACAGCAACACAACTAGGTGTGTTTTTACTACATCGGGATTTATTTGTTCTAGTATTTTCAGGTGTTTTATTTATCGGTTGAGTTTTCTGGCTAATGTATTGTTCATTTTTTTGTTCCTTCTGCCTAAATCCTTTTATTTCAGGAGATTCAGTCAATTAAACTTAAATTATCTCCAGAGTATGGCCCAAAATCACTTCATCCATTATCACTGGTATTAATTCTTTGGCTTTGCAGGAGTGTTTATTGCCCTGCTAGTGTCACCAATTGCCCTAGCAATTACTAATTTTTATTTGCATAGAAGATTAAATCATGAGATTGCACACTTTTGCAAGTGTTTATAAACTTCTGCACTTACCTTTCAAAGAAAAGTAACACTTATCCCCAGTGACTCCTTATTCTATAAAACGTACATATTTTTTATACATTCTAGTGTCTTGGAAGTCTAAATGCAGATCTGAATGAAATTAGTTGTTAGAAAATTTATAGTACTCGTGAAAATCATTATAGTAGTAGACAGAAATCATATGGAAATGAATTGTTTAGCTAATTTTGATATTCCAAGTCACAGCTCCAAATTTAGGATGACTAGAAAATCTACCACTAACATGTTAAATCACATGAGTTGGCAAATAAAACTTGTGAGATTATTTTTGAGCCATACTCTCTTCTCTCTCACTCTACCCTCATTCCTTAATTTAAGGTTATATTCGTATCCCTCATTACTATTTAGAATGCCCATTAGGCTGAATGAGAATAATATTAAAGGGAGCAGAAAAAACCACTAACTAAATCCCATTTTCATTTTTTAAAAACTATTATCTTATGACTGATAAAAATTGAATAGGAAAATTTTCAAAATTGTGAAAGCTAAATAAAACTGAACAGGGATGCATTTCAGTTAGAGGAATGATGATTACCCCATCCTTAATCTTGTTAGTGAACTATATGTATTCTATTTACTTGTTGGAAACAGAATGAGAGATATTTGTGTCACTTACATCACTGTAGGTCCTAAAGGAAGAACGTGCCAAAAAAAGTAATGCAGATTTATTTCTTCTAAAGTCTTTGCTGGAAAACATTAGGAAGCAAAGCTCATATGGGGTCTGTGCCCAAGGACCAATTTTTCTTCCAAAGATAAAACTCCTCCTGTAATTTGTTTATCAGTCTCTTCAAACATGGTGTCCATTCTCAGCATGCTGCTAATTCAAACACTTCTTGTCAGTGAATCCAGTATATTTCCATATCAAATCCAAAGAGAAGAAAACAAGATTCTGTATAATTCACTATACATGGAAAATGTAAAAAGGTAAATATGGATCCCTAATCACAATACAAATACATATATCTGGTTTAGGAAATAGTGAACCACGACTTGACATAATGCAGTCAATTTAAGCATTTGACATAATTTAGTCAATATGTCAAATAACTTGACATATTATTTCTTCAGCAAACATTGTTTCAAGGAAATAGACAATAAACCTTCTATGAGGTCTAAACTACCTCTTAACACCAAGATGATACTCCTGTATTCAAGTAGTAAGAAGAAAGGGATATATTTCTCATAAGTTTTCTTTTTGTGCTCTGCAGCCAATGTCTGCCGCCGACATTGACTAAAAAAAAAAACGGCACAAGTTCTAAGCCAAATCCAACCATGACACTAAGAAAACTATCTAGCAGATATTTCTTATTTGGAAAGGAATACAAAACAGTGAGTCCTTTAAGTTCCACTTGTTAGATGTTAGTCATTTTGCATTTAAAATACTGTTTCTTGGCTTGATGCACTGAAGTTATTAATCAAGTAAAGTTTCAATTTAAATAGAATGGAAATCTAGACTTTGCATGGTTATAGAACATGTAAATTCTATTTTGCTGGGGGGCCGTATGAAGCAGGTCATAATAGGTTCTTTCTAGACAAACTATCAGAGAAATTTTGTGAAGGTCAATTAGTCATTATGGGTGGGAAGCAATATTCAACAAAAATGAATAGGAAGGAAGACAAAAGGCAACAGTACTTTTAAATCAAGTAAATATTGGAATGGAATTTAGACAGAAAACTTTTCGGACTAAAAATTCTGTTAATATAATAAAAAGACATGAAATGTGTAAGAATGCAATGCAAATTACCAGAGAGACAACATAATATTTCCCCAGAAGATGGTGGTCATTTGTTAAAATATCAATGGGAAAAATAGACGTAGTAGTTTAAAAAAGAGGGAGGGAAGAATCAAGAAGTTATCTATTTTATTTTTATTTTATAAGATGTTCATTTCCTGAACTTTCTTTGCATTGCTTTTATTCTCATAACTTACCATAAACATCCTTTCCTCCAATTTGTTAAGTTTTAAAGTAGAGTATTAATTTCCTCAACTTCTGTTGTTTGTTATTCTGATCTAAATCACACCTTTAACTATATGCGTGTATTTATTCAAAGACAAAACCTTTATCATATTTTAAAATACATCCTCCTGGACCCAATCCATCAATGTGATTGATTTTTTTCCTCTTCCGTATAATTTCTTTTATTCTCTTCTTCACTGCCCTGATTTCTTTATCTCACATATATAAAAACTCCATATTTTACGATCCACAGCAGAGACTGTCTCTTTTGGTACTGACATTTTTCTCTGCTTTTAATTTCAACAGAGAATTTCTATTAGCTATTTTATTTCCATCAGTTCATATTCTGTCTCAGGTTTTATCCCACAACAATGAAGTCACAGTCCTTTCTCAAAGGCCATGAGTGACACCCTAACTGGTAAATTTAAAAGGTTACATTGAATTTCAGGTGAATATTTTTTCCATTGATAATATGCTCTCACTTGAAAATTCCACTTACCTTACCATCCCCAACAGTCTACCAAATATACTATACTTAAAATAATCACATTTTTTGCCAAATATTATATATATATTATATATATATTTTTAATTTCTTGTCTTTGTTGTTTGTTTGTTTACTGAGACAGGGTCTTCCTCTGTTGTCCAAGCTGGAGTGCAGTGGTGTGATCAAGAACTCACTGCAGCCTCAAACTCCCATGCTCAGGTGATATTTCCACATCAGCCTCCTGGGTGACTGTGAATACAGGCACACAGACTAGCTAATTTTGTTAGAAATGGGGTCTCTCCCATGTATACCAGCCTTGACTTGAGATTCTAGGATCAAGTCATCTGCCTGCCTCAAGCTCACAAAATGCTGGCATTGGAGGGGCTAGCCACCAGGCCTGGCCAAATATAAGTTACTTCTTATTCACCCTCTTCCTTGAACTATTTTTGATAAATTTGCTCTCAATCTCCAGTTATCTCTTCCTGTACGATGGATTTCTGAATGGTACTATGAGTCCCAAATGGTAATCTCCTGCCACTCTCTTACCAAAGACCAAATCATATATGGCTCTATTACACATACTCATGTTTAACAGGCAATTTGATCTCAAGGCTATACACTGAATTCTGGTGCTTCTTCCAAACATCTTCCCCCAAGTGTATCCCATTTAACCTGATAGTAATTACATCCTGTTGCAAAGGCCTAAAACTGTAAGGTCATCCTTGATGCTTTTCTTTTCATCTCCTCATTTCTATTGATCCTCAAATTCTGCATGTTTTCCTTTTAAAACAGGTCCAGAATCTAACCACTTTTCCCTATTTTTCCTGCTATCACCCAGATACAGGTTATCCACATTTCTCATCTGATTAACTCAGCCTCTTTACTGATCTCCTACCTTACACAATTACAAGTATTACACTATCACTACTATTACAACTAGGTGAATTATATCTCAGATACTATAAAATTAACCATTTTAAAGTACACATTCAGTGATTTGCAGGATATTCCCAGTGTTATGAAACCATCACTATTATTTAAATATAGAATGTTGCCCTTACCTTAAAAAGTAACTCTACCTATGAACATTCAATATCAGCTTCCCTTTTTCCTAAGCTAAAACCATGGTCTTTATAATGTCACAAAAAACCATATATTATTTTCTTCTTATTCTCTTTTCATATCTTCTTCTACCATCCTCTTTCTTGTTCAGAGCCTCAGTATACACTGTGACTTCAGCGGTTTTCCGCTCCTTTTTGTTTCAAGAAGTTTGCTCAAATCTCCTTTGAGCTTATGCTATTCACCTGCTGATAAATGAACCCAAAATCCTTATCCTTCTTACATAAAAATAAAATCACTAGATATTGTCACTACTTTCCACTAAAGCAAAAATGTAAGTTCCATCAGTACATGGATTTTGTCTTTGCTCAGGTGAACTGGCATAAACAATACCAAATGTATTCACAGTTAATTTGATCTTTTCTCATTTATTTATTTTTTATTTTTGGCACATGAGTGGGGTGTGATTAAATCTTTCTCTGTTGTTCAACCTGGAGTGGCAGGATCTCAGTTCACTGCAACCTCCGCCTCTCAGGTTCAAGCAATTCTCCTGAGTCAGTCTCCTGAGTAGCTGGTAGCTCAGGCACCTGCCAGCTTAACTGGCGGTTTTTTTGGGGTTTTTTTTGACATTTTTAGTACAGACTGAGTTTTGCCATGTTGGGTAGGCTGGTCTCAAACTCCTGAATTTGAATGCAATATATTATATAGACAAAGGAATACCTAGGGAGTTTTTAAATTATAAAGCTGTTTTTGTTCATTAATAAGAGTTTACTTTGAAAGTGTATTTTCCTTTAGAAAAAAATTAACTCTTTTTTTAGTTTGTTTTTGATCAACTAGTTTACCATTTTATTAGCTATCAGGTATATATTTAAAATAATTTATGTCAGACAATATTAAATTAAAAATATATGTATTTCTTAAGTGTTCCCCTATACTTGGTGTTAACTAAACTGAGTTTTATTGAATCATATGTTAAAAAACACTGAAACCTTAGTGTAAAAAGTAGCCAAATTTAATGGTACAAAATGTTTGTATTTAAAATGTGTTCATGAGAAATATTTTAATAAGCCAAGCCTTGAAGTTGCTTAATGTTATTTTATTTAAATTCTAAGAGAGGTATGGCTTTAAAAATCATAATGTGAGAAGAGAAACTTTGAGTGCATTGTATTACTTCTAAATATCAACCTCTGTCCAACAAAGTAAGTAGTAATGTTCAAATCTTACATAGAATTGAAACTCAGGGTGGGAAGTCATATAAGTAAATTAACAAATGATAACAAAATTTAGTTCATTTCAAGAGAAAACTGAGGTTTAAGAATACAATTCACAACACATTCTGTACAGATCTTTAATTGGAAAACGTGAAGTTATATTTGTTTATGTTTTTATCTATGTGAATGTATTTTCTAGCACATTGCAGAATTTTCTAGCTAAACTCACTGCTTAAAAGGTCAGATCTTTATTTGTCTTGTGGGATCTATGTACAAAGAAGAGTTTCCTCTATAAAAACACTTTTGTTTTTGTTAATTTATTTACAGTTGCATTGACATAGTAAATGTATATAATCAAAAGATTTTTTTTAAACAAACAAATTTTTTTAAAAAACAAACAGATAATGTCATTAAAATATGAACCTAAGGGATCTGTAGTTAAAAATCTGTATAGTTAATGGATTTGTTGTTAATATCAAAATTTAAAATACTCCTTCAAAAATGGCTGTATTGATAAATGAATTGTTGTTGAAATTAATTTGTCACTTGATGAAAAGACAAGTGGACAGAATTATTTTCATACTACAAGCATTATTTTTTCTTCTTATCTCAGGTTGTGAGCAGTTTTTGAGTGGGAATATCTGCTCTCTGTTAGATCTCACCCACCAGAAAAACTTATGGGACTCAAAAATACTGGTGCTAATTTTCACATGAATTCTGTGGTCCAACAGCCACATATAATACATTGTATATACACTATATATAATACATTTTATAATATATAATTATATAATATATTATGTAAATCCATATATTATATATAAATCTCTATATAGTATTATATAATTATATATTATATATAGTTTTTATATAGTATAAACTATATATAATATATATAATTTATGTGTGTGTATGTGTGTGTGTGTGTATATATATATATATATATATATATATATATATATAGTTTCCACCAGAAACAGTATTCTTGCAATTGAATGCATAGGTGAAAATATAGACAATGAGTTTTCAAAGATGAGAAGCAGAACAGTTAGGTAAACTCTAATTATTAATTATTATTACTTCGAAGATTCTGATAGCAGCTACTATTTTTCTCTCAGAAATTACTGTACTTTGAAAGAATTATGGGGGAAGATCTTCTTCATAATATGGCTAAAATCTCTGAGATACTATGACTGATATATTTATGTTATCTGTTTCATAAGCTGTGCTTTTTCTAAAATTCTCTCTATATTTTTCTCAAATGAGAGCTTTTTCTGCTAAAGAAACAAATTTCTTCTTCAAATTATGTTATGTGAACTTGTAAAAAATATTAGTTAAGAATTATCATGAAACTGCCTATGAAAGGTATTCATTTGAATATAAAATGGTAAAAAGTTAGATCATAGTGGTAGGTCACCTATTTAGGATACATCTCCAAATAAGAGAATATGGGATACCTAAATTTTGGTAATGTTTATACTCAAGATCTTTATTATTGTTATTTTTTTTTTTTACCTTTCTGTACAGATATTGATAGAAACTAAATTTAAAAATTAGAATATTTTAACTGTAGTAAATGGTTCTACAATTTCTTCTTTTTTTCCTTTCAGTGGGCAGAAATAGTTTGTCTTTTAGCTACTAGCTTCTCAGCACTTATCATATATAGGATTACAAAACACACACTTTCTTTCTCTTTGCTAGATCCAGTAAATTATATCATCCAAACATCGCAGTCGTGGTAGCTTTACTTTTAGTAGAGTCTTCATATGGGATGTTCACCAATACTTCCTTAACAACCACTATTGGAAGAAAAATTGTAACGTAAGTTCTGGTACTATAGCCTGTGTGCCCCCTAGGGTGTTGAATTTAACATATATAGTGATGGTTAATCATACCAGCAAGAAGCAAATGAAACAGACAGAATATAAAATTGCAAATTAGATATCTCACCTTTGTACTTGGTTGCTTTTGCTTTATGTTGTCTCGGCAACATACTGTGGCACATATGTCTGCCTTGTTTCTTTTTCTATGCAATCAGCTTCTCCAGGGCAGGACGTGGGTATTGTTTCTTTCTTTGTCACAAATCTAAGACAAAATTAAAAGCATACAGAAATTTCTCAGATACTTGTAAACAGACAATATTTTGCTATATGGCTACAGACATGTTTTGACTTTTGGAGCTTCTGTCTATGCTCCCCTTCCTTCCACAACTATGGTTAATAGGCATATTTATTGAATGTTAATAATTCTGATTTAATCATGTAAATAATCTTATGTAATTTGGAAAATGCATTATTCTCAAAAGAAGATTCTGAATCCTAGAAAGACCAATTAACTTACTCCCCAAACTGTACTTATTCCCCCAAAGTTACTCATGGCAGAGGACTCACTTGTCTTTACTCCTGCCTGCTTGACCAAACTTTACTGTATTACGTCCAGTGTATATTATTATTTTATTACTCTTTTATAATAACTTCTCTGTGAACTCAGTTATAATAGTCCATGTTTGAAATAAGCAATAATCATAAAAATTAAAAAATAAATTAAGTGCTTTGAAAATTAGGAGCATAAACAGTATATCACCTTATTCAGTAACTTTTGGTATTTCTTGTAACCTCTTTCCTTGTATTTATAAAGTTAAATTAGTGCATTACTGATTTCTTTTGATCTTTAATGTTGGTACCCAAGATAATTTACTAGAATTGTTTTATTTATTTGAAGACAAACCAAAGTTAAGTAAGACAAGAGACAGAAAAGAGTACAATATTAGTGTCCTAAGACAGCTTCAAGACATCTTTGTTCATTTAGCTGTTTCCAAACTACAGTCCTATGTACCCAAAGAATTTTGGTCACAGTTAAGGTAAATTTCATGTAAATGATTATTTCAGTTTCATAAAAACCTCAATACATTGACTAAACATTACTCAGAAAAAGGCTTCATACAAAGGACAATATGTCAAGTGAAATTAGCCAGGAAATATAAAAGACAAAGATTGCATCTTTTTATTTATATGTGAGAAATAACAAAGTTGATCTCATGGAGGTAGAAAATAGAATGACAGATTATTATAGGCTGTGAAAGATATTGAGCAAACAAATAAGTGAGTTAGTTGATGAGTAAAAAATACAGTTAGAAGGAATAGGTTCTAAAGTTTGATTGTATAAGAGGGAGAATATAGGTATGAATAATTTGTTATAGATTTCAAAATAAATAGAAGTTTAGATGTGGAAAGCTGTTTACACAAATATGTCAGTAATAATTTAAGGGGTGCATTAAAGAAGGACATGGTGATTTCCATTTGAAGAATCCTCTCCAGGATGATTGGGAGGTGATTAGAACCAGGACAACATGATGCATTCACTTGAGGTAGCAAACTTACAGAGATGCAGCAGTAATACAGAGATAAGATTAATCTACACATATTTCTCTTACACTCTCTAAGGAACAGAAATTCCAAAATCTAAGTCTAGGCCAGAAGAGAAACATAGACGGCAAATAACAATAGGCCAACTAGGAAGGGCCATAACATAGTTGGATTACAATGTACAAATATCAGTAGCCCTGATGATGTATTTATAAGTCTCGACTAAGGTAGACTTCAAGTTGCATTCATACTGGTTGATGCTACTGCTTATGTACTATAAAAGATAAAAACATAGTATATTCTAACCAATTTGAACAAACAAATTGCTGTTCCTCAAGCTACACAACACACTTCATATCCTATTGTTTCCAACAATGGGTGTTGAGATATTAAGTCAAATAAAAAATTATATGAATTATTTAAAATCTGAAGGCGCTTATATCCTCAGTAAACCCTACATCTAACAACAAAAGCTTTAAAATAATATAGAAATAGACTAGGAGACTTACTGCTCTCAAGGAAAATTGTGACTGGCTAGCAAAGCAGTCAGAAATCTTGGCACAATGGTGATTCAAGGTACTGTGGATTCTGATAATATGCACTTCACTGGGATAAGATGAAACCAAATTTTAGAAGCATCACTTAATAAATTCTACCACAAAAGTACCCCAAGCACAAAAATATAATCTACTATGCTTCACACATTGTGACATAGGAAAATTGTGCATATTGGTTTTAATATTTTAGAATTTCTATTAAAATATATCCATATTCTTTATCTCAACAAGAAATTAAACTATCAAACATTAAAGGTGAAGAACGTGTATAATTAAAATCTTCTTGTTTTTTACATTTTTCCCCATTTTATATTTTTTCTGGTGATAAAAAATAAGGTTTCTGAGCAATACAGCTGTTATTCTGGGCAACTGTTGTAATTCAGGTAATTCCATCCCTTGGCTACATGAACTTGATGAGAAGTCATGCTGAATGTTACTTTAAATGATTAACCTGGCCGGGTGCAACGACTCACCACTTGTAATCCCAGGAGTTTGAGAGACCGAGGCGGAGGTGGGTGGATTGTGAACTCAGGAGATCCAGACCACCCTAACTAACACAGTGAAACACTGTCTCTACCAAAAATACAAAATTAGCCAGATGCATGCCTGTAATCCCAGCTACTTTGGAGGATGAAGCAGGAGAATCGCTTGAACTCGGGAGGTGGAAGTTGTAGTGAGCCAAGATCACAACCATTGCACTTCAGCCTAAGCAACAAGAGTGAAACTATCAAAAGAACAAATAAAACAAAAGAAGAAAGGGAGAAGGAAAGGAAAGAAATAAAGAAAGGAAGGAAGGTAGGAAGGAAAAGAAATGGAAAGGGAAGGAAGGGAAGAAAAGAGAAAAGAGGGAAGAAAAGAGAAAAGAGGGAAGAAAAGAGAAAAGAGAAAAGAAATCTGCATTACTCACATTGTGGCTAATCTTCCCAGAATATTTTAACACAAATATTTGTTTTAACTTAGAAGTGCTCATAAATGGATTTTATTTATATTTTTGGTCAGTATTTGTTCTTTATGGTAAATTCCGTATTAAAGCTGGCAAAATTGTTAAGTTTTACTGCCACTGGATTTTAAGAAAGACTAAATAAATTACTTTATACTCTTATTGAAATATCACACATTTTTATGAACTAGGACAAGGTAGCACCTTATTACAAATAAAATATCACAAGGGTAAAATAAAACATGATCCCACTTAAACTATTCTTCCTCCGATCATCTTGCCAAAGCTGTCCTAGAAATTTTTTTTTTAATTTGCAGTCACAGCTGATAAGTTACAAAATATGTTATAAAATAATAATTGAAGACCATATAAGTAAATCATCAAAATGAGTTTTGAAAAAGAAAATTATTATTATTATTATTATTTAACCTGCTGATACATAGAGCCTATTGAATGAGGATATAATGGAGCATCTTCTGTTGGAGAGGTCTTATGCCCATCTAAAGCGTCATGGTCAACTGGCTCCAAATTCTAAATATTTAAATATCAACAATTTGATTATAAAAGTAACTTTATACCTTATAATTTATTTTCTTTGTTAGAATAAACTTTTAAAAAATGCAAGAAAGCTGACAGCTATAACATCTTTACAATTCCTGCAAATGATTTATAATTTAGGGAAAAATTCTGAATTATTTTAACTACATAATTTTTAGGTCATTTCACACAAGTTGCTTCCAAAAGGAAACTGCTTTTCGAGAACAAACAAACCAATGCTAATAATTTCACAAAATAAATATTTTTAAGGGCAATATTAATACATACACATTGGCTTATGCATTTAAAAATTACTTCTCTTTTTCCCAGATATATCTGCTGCCCTTTGGGGGCTTCCCTCAGCCACCTCATCTAGACAAAGTTCTCAAGCATTTGCAAGTGTCATCCTAGCACTATTTGATTTTTCTAATAAATAACAATTTGATGTTTTATTGTTTTGTACTGGCGGACAAAAATTTTTGTAGGCATATTTAATTCTTTCCAGTTTATGGTTTTCTTTCAATTTTCTATATACACTAAATGACTCAATTTTCTTTCTTTCTTTCCCACGTGAAAGCACAAACACAGTCCTTCACTTCCACAAATTATGCAGTTGAGTTTCCCACATTTGGGGAAATCTCATGGGTCAACACATCTAGAGTGCAATAGATCTGCCTTTCCTTGGGAAAGCCACCTTCGTGATCATGGTGTCTCCCCTGGCAGGGAAGTATCCATTTTCTTTTTAAGACTTCCATTAGCCTTTGAAAGAAAATACAAATATAAATGTAATAGAATTCAGAATAATTTTCAGTATCAGCTTAAAATGTTAATTTCAATCATCCATGATTATTCTTTTCTAAAAGAGTTCTTAATTCTGACACAGGCTTCTACAAAATTGTAAGAAAAAACAGTATGATAAACAACGAAATGACTGCTAAATAAAACTACCATACATTTTATGCACTGATATACTCATTTTTGATAGTGACTCTTAGAGTGTTCTATTGTATCTAACAGCCATTCTCGGTCTTCTGGAATTTTATCATGTGCACTATGAGTTTTAAAAATAATCAGATGAAAATAACTTACAATATGTAGTAGCTAATATTTTACTGCCTAATGTGTGTCATTCAGAACAAGTTTTTGAGGTAATCTAATTAATATCAGTTAGTTTCCTAAGCAGGTAGCATTAGTAAATCCATTTAACAAATAAAAAATCAATTACAGTTAGAACAAATACTTCACCAATTATTACAGATTTAGCCAGTTGAGGAGCTAGTTAGCAATCTGACCCAATCATCTGACCTTTTGGTGTATTATCAATTTAAAATATTATGGTTAAGTATACTATCCATGCATTACTACAAGTGAATTAAAAACTGTAATGCTATAATACTTTTCATAGTTCTATTTTTTATTCTATACTTAGGATTATGCTCCCTGGCCCAGGCTGGACTACAGGGACAAGATGATAGCTGATAGCTCAATGAGGCCTCATGCCCCAGGGTTCAAGGAACACTCCTGCCTCAGCCTTCCAGCTACTTGCGATTAGACAAATGCACCACCATGTCCCACTCACCTCATTATTTTTACTAAATATGAGTAGCATTTTATGACTACCTTTTTAAAGAAAAAACAAAACTTACTTGGTTTTTACTCATTTTTCAGAGACAACATTTTAGAATGTAAAGCAAGAATCTCATGATAATAAAACAGTGATATTAATTGGCAGTACAAAATTGATTTCAATTCTGACAGTAAAAGAACACACACGATGAGTAAAACAATTTTCAACGACAAAAATAAAAATTGCCTGATTTACTAATGATCAGTCATTTTCTTTCACAGCTGGCTAAATTGCAATATATTTACACTGCCAACTGTTTTATGTTCTCAGGAATCAATATTAAAAATCACAAAAAGAAGACCTCTGTCTGTTTTGTCATCACCATGACAGATAAATAAAATAGTTTTTTTCTCTCTACCATGTATCTTACTTAATAAAATGATATTATATTCCAAGTCAGAGGCCAGGTTTTTTTTCTTTTTGCCATAGGAACATTTATAATATATATTTCTTTTGAAAAAGGTAATTTTTATAATCTAATTTCAGGTAAAGAATAACATGGATAGGCTTCTTCTAACACTTAAACAATACATATTTCATTATCTTATTCTCTTAAAAATTATAATAAAGTGAAAATCATGTCATTTGCCACATTATTAATAGTATCAAAAGTTTTCATGTGAAATTTTGATTAATATTATCTTTGCCTATATTGTTATCTGCTGCCTTGAACAGTGTTGGTACTCAGCAGATGCTAATATATATCTGTTGAATACTGCCTATTGAATAGACTAAATGTTCATTAGACAAAATATTTCAAGCTTATCTTAATAAAGAGAATAATAAATTTATACATGAAACCCACATTAATCCACATCAACTATTTTCCACATTATGTCAACATGTATACCTTTAATGTAAACACCTCCTTGGATGAGATGAGGCTAAGATGTGATCTAGCCTTACTTTAGGGCAAATACAAGAAGTTACGTAATAAACAATATATGACTACAAACAATTTTTAAAATGGTATAAATTAAATTCTATTGATAGGGAACTCAGTGTCATTCATACAACATTAATTATCTCCTTGAAATCTATGATGGTGGACCAAAGAACAATTAGAAAATTTTAATTGCTAAAATCTAATATTTCTGTTGTTTAAAATTTAAAATTATCTTTTGCCTTTAATTATTGTGTTCTACAGCTTTATAATTATTTTAATATCAGGTTTTCAGTGTGCTTATTATAATGTTTATTGAGTGAAAATTGTGTGTTTGTGTGTGGGCATGTGTGTATAGAGTTTCCAGATGTATAGTCTGATTGTTTCTAGAAACCTATAACAATAAAACTTCGAATCTCCTGGCAGAGTTGGGCAACTAATTCTGGTGCAAATCTTTGGCTTATTTTATTGCAGATGACTCAACTAAGAATTCTAGAAGAATGCTAAAGATTTGTGTTGAGCATTAACATAGTTCTTTAAAATTATAATTTTTCTCGAAACCAGTCTGGCCACGATTGTGAAACCCCATCTCTTCTAAAAACACAAAAATTAGCCAGGCATGGTGGCAAGCACTTGTAATCCCAGCTACTCAGGAGGCTGATGAAGAGAATTGCTTGAACCCAGGAGGCAGAGATTTCAGTGAGCTGAGATTCCACTCCTGCCCTCCTGCCTGGGTGAGACAGCGAGAATTCCTCTTACACATACATGCACACACACACACACACACACAAATAATAGTAATAAAAAATAAAAAAGAAAAAAAGCTCTTTTTCTTACATCCTGATAGTCTAACTACTTAGAGGCTACAGATTGCTTTTGGATAACTTAATGTTGTCTGCCATGATAACATTAACTTTTCCAAAAATGTTTCCATTCTAGGACATTACTTTCTATGACTGTTTTTCATTGTTACTTCTGTAGTAACACATGTATGCTTTTAGATGATTCCAAATTCTGGACATATGTATCCAACTCCCCATTACAATTTTTTATTTGGTGCCCCATATGTTTCTAAAATGCAATCCGCTCAAAGAGGTTCACTTTTTCTATCAGTAAATTGCATTACTATACTCTCAGCTTATCAAATCACACCCAGGACATAGGTGGTAACATCTCTTTCCTGCTCCACTTCCTCAAATATCCAATTACGAACACCTGCCTATCCTAACTCATAAAGAGCTCATAAATCTGTCCACACATATATTCTACATTGCCAGCTTTTCTAATATAGAGCACCCACAATTTTTTTCTACAGATTATTTTGAATACTTCCTTACTGTGGTCTATTGTGAAATTTTCTACGCTATAGCCAGTGAGATGTTACTAATATATGCCCTTTGTTGTCCTCTGATGGTTTATCAAGTCACACTGATTATCTCACATGATTGCTAAAAAGCCAAGTTATGTCAATAATAAGTCTGTACCCACTGTATACTTAAAAAAATCAACTTAACAAAGCAACCTTTTTCAACTGCAAGATGCTTTTTACTCTCCAAATCTAAGTCACATACACCCTATAATAGGCAGATCTCTTTGTATTGTATTTTTTGGTTATGATGCTTTGTATCCCACCTGAGCTCTTTATTCAGTACTGTATTTTCAATATCATAATTAAGACAGATTCAAAATACTTTATCTGAAATTGAAAAAGCTCAATTAAGCAAGACTTTTTAAAATAAGATTGGTATGTAACTCAATTTCTGATGCAATAAAGACTTAATTGAGGGAAGCTATTTCAGTCTGCATTCATGTATCCTTCACCCTTAAAGAGAATATCCATTTCTCTTCCTAGAGACATTAGCATGTTTGATTCTTGAGTACTTTTGGGAACCTTACAGGTAATGGTACACAAAGTGATGCAAATGTGTTGACTCAGTTTTCTCAAATGCAAGAATTCCTAAAACCTAAAACATACTACCTAAATGCCTCAAGATGTATAAATGTATACTGAACCTTAGCAATTAAAATAAAACTTAGGTTATATCATAAACTGAACATGTGTTTTGTATGAGCAACTAAAATCTCAAGTTAAATTGTGCAAAACAAAGTTTTTGTGAGTTCTTAAGTTAGATACTTTTACATTTAAAATAAATATATATTTTTTTCTCTGATGTCTTTATGAAATCTGAAACCAAACACATGGATCCATTTTCCTTTGCTGCTCTTCAGCTAGATAACTTCTCTTCATTAGGGTGTCAGCATAAACCTCACCTTTTCTTTTTTTTTTATTTTTTTTTCTTTTATTATTATTATTAGTAGTAGTAGTATTAGTATTATTATTATTACTTTAGGTAAAAAATAAATAAATAAATAAATAAATAAATAAATAAATATTGTGTTTATGTTTGTATAATATATGCTCCTACTCGACTAAAATTATCCCAGCATCTTAGATATTGTCAGGCTAGGCTGAGAAAAAGAAAGTACAGAGGTGGTCAGAGCAGGAAGAGTAAATGGTAAAATTTATTTTCTCCTGAAGGTATATATTAATAATACAAAAAAACTTTCATTACAGAAATGTGTGACCATAGAACTTAATTTTAGGTAGTAAAATATTTGTGATTTTAACAAGTTACTTAAAATGATCTGCTAATTGTCTGAGTCAATCATTCATATAAATGTGACCTCTAGCTCATCTTTCTGTTGAATGTGAGAGATAAGGCAGACACATTCTAACCAACTCACATGTATACACAAAATCAACATGGACATGGAGAAGAGAATTAGTGTTTGTAAGAGTGTATTACTTACTAATAAAATTAAACAAGTGTATATATCTGCGTCATTAGTTGATGGGAGATGGGACAAATCCACTCATAGAGGAATATATTTGCTCAATAATGGCACCTTACATTTATAAACTGTAATGGTTTTCTGAAAATGTTTCTTTGATTTTCATATGTAAATTAGAGAGCTAATAAATGAGATGACCACGACTTTAATTACAATTAAAATAAGAAACTTGACTACTATAGAATTCACACTTGGATTTTTTTCCTGGAAAAACCAGATACTACTATTTATATGTACATGATTTTTATGCAATTAGTATTGTATTCTTGGTGAAAGAAAATGATTTCCTAAAACAATAATGTTAGATATGAAAGATTAGAATCTACTGCATTTGCAATGCATTCTTATTTAATTTACTTCTTTATTCTTTTCAAAATGACTTAACCTTTTTTATTTTCATTCTACATAGCATTAGAATTATTCTCACTAGCAATTACTCCATCATTTGTATGCCATTAATGAACTTCTTCCAACATATATCATGTTTCACTGCCCCAGCAGGAGGAAGGGCCAACAGTGGCACAAGGGTTGCTTCATACAGTCTGTCACACATCCTGCTAAATTCAAGTTCTCCATGGATAAAAAGCCTTTCCATAGCCAACGTTCAGCTTTAAGAAAAAGGCTAACTACTGAACTTGGAGAAAAGACAAATCTGCCTTTGATAGCTGATTTAAGAAATATAATGTGTGTGTAGAGGATACAAAATTACAATTCCACTAATGGGATAGTTAATATTTGTGTTACTTTCTTCACCCTTGTGGAAAGTCTACTAGTTGAAGTTAAACCATTTCTTTTTCACACAAGACAGAAGGCAACCTTATCACTCTCAGAGGAAATACTAAGAAGGATTGTACTTTGTCAGAGGGTAAATCAAGACATCTTTATTAGGCCACCTATTTACTTAGTGTCTCCTCTATTACTGAACATTATTTAGTGATTTGCTTTCAAGGATTTTTGTGTTTGTTTAAAAAAAAATCCTTGGCACAATGATGAGACTTGATAAAGCAAATTGTGGCCTCTTGTGGATGTTCACATTCTGTGCAGTCGGTAACTGTCTGATTCTGTGGAAGCTAATCGAAGCTTGGACTGAATGTGGATGAGACCCACCACTGGGGAGTGATGGACGTATCAAAGGACATGATGGGTGAGGGGAGGTGGCTGTCACATAGGGAATAGAGTTTTGAAAACTTACATCGAAACATTTCTCTTACTGGCCCCACCCAATATTGCCATCTGGAAACATTTGATAAAAAATACAATAGGAAATGTTGGCAGAACAAAGCAGGCAGTGAGTGTGGCAGCAGGAGCAGTCAGAAGCAGCTGCAGAGCCACCCTGGGCAGAAGAACCATAGATGATGCTCCACAGTTTGAACAAAGTGTGGTTCCCGGTGGTACAGAAGTTGGTCCATACAGTCTGTCATATATCCAGCTAGATGCAAGCTAAGAATGGAAAGATTTTCCATAGAGAGAGTTCAGTTTATTGAAAAAGGCCAACTACAGAAATTGAAGAAGAGACAAATGTGCATTTAATAACATAAGTAATAATTACAGTGTTCTGAGTAGAGGATAAAAAATAACAATTGCATTCCAATGAAATAAATATTTTTGTTAACTTTCATCTTTGGGGAATGTTTCCTAGTTGAAGACAAAACATTCCCACTGTTTCTTATCTTAGAAGAAAACTACTTAGGTTTCTGTATAAACCTAAGTTTTCACTTTTATATGAAGCACCACCATGTAACTTTTATTGCAATAAATGTGTCATACCGAGTAGTAAATTGATAAGTAGAGAAATGCCCCAGTGTGTTACCCAGTGAAAGGTGGTGTCTGGACAGTCAGTGCTTTCTAGAACCCTGGACCAACAACCAGGAAGTGTTGAAGTGACTGAAAAGTTAAAAATCACAAGTACAGCATGAGGAAAACAGAGATCAATATTATCTATGTCCATGCCAAAGGAAGTATCCTAGGAAATTTTGGCTATGACAAGAGAATGAAACTCCATATGCACATTTCTTCTGGATCACTTTTGGAGCACTGAAGCAGAAAACAAACTTAGTGCTAATGTACATGTGCTAAAGGGAGGCTGATTTTAAGACTGACTTCATTCTTTCCACATGTTAAAGAGACTTCACGGGACATTGCCTTCTAGATCCAAGCTTAGCCAGCTTATTTTTCCTCATGATCAGCTCCTATCTATCAGCTGATATTTCTACACATGTGCACCAGTGCTCTTCTTCACAGCTTCACACCTGTAATACTGTTCTCTGCAGCCAACATACGAGGTCCCAATTAATGCTCCACTTTCCTTCCAGCTCCTTCAAAGAATTGGCCACACATGAAATTTGGCACTTAACTTTACTAATTTACACCCAGGATGTGGATTACTAGTTCCTACCTCACGTTCATTAGCCTGGAGGAAAGGTTATTTTCAGAGTGTCACTGTCATGCAGCTCGGCCATGTCTTCCTGCTGTCACTCATCCTGCTGCTCTTGGTTGGATTTCATCATAATCCTCAGGATTGTATGCTCATTGAGGGCAGGAAAAACCATATTAAAAAATATGTGCTTGCAGAAATTACTCCCAGAATTCTAGATGAGTTTTACCTTTTTCTGCACCCATAGCTCTGGGATTTAGTTTGTTTTAATATGAGTGCTACCTAACAGGTTAAGATATCATATTAGTTTGGACACTACCGATAGGGGAAATAGAACAAAAACAGCTGTGGTTGGCAGCACTTTAAAAATGAATATTAAACTGCCACAATCTTGAACAAATATCTTTAGTGTAAATATCAAATAATAAGTGGGGTAAAAATGATGGTAGCTATTTCACACAAGGACACAAGACAAAAGCTTAGAATTACTTGCTTAAAGTTAATTCAGAGTGGAAAAAATTGTTCAAGTGCTTAACATTAGAACAGGTTGTATAACCTGGTTTTCAATGGAAATTACCTATTTTACAGTAAGATCTTGTTATAGGAACAAAGAGATGATTCCCAGCCTCCTGTGGTGTATCATCTCTGCCTCCCAAAATACTGAGATTAGAGGCATGAGCCACCATGCCCAGGGCAATTCCAAACTTTTTATAAAAGTTCTGTGACTTCCTCCACCTTGCCTTCACCCACAAAACAAGCACTACTAAGAATTCCAATATATAATACAAATAAAGCACTGCCATGACCAATGTACTACATTGATATGAGTGTGTATCCATGCTCTGTTCAATTTTTTTATTGCTTTAACAGAGACCTTTGATGCATCTAAAAGGATGAGTACAAATATTAATGTAATCCTGGATTTTCTCTGACAACTCTCCAAAAACGGACTTACAACTTTTTCCAAGTATAAGTATCAATGGTTTACTCTCTGAGGGAAAGGAAATAATCAGCAGGACCACTATTCCTAGCCACCGGCAAAAGAATATATGCAACACTTAGCACCACACATGTGTTTCCTTGGCTTCTTGAGTACTCCTGTGTACACTGCCTATACATTTTTATAATATCTCTAAATGTATAAAAGAATTAATGTGAATGTATGTGCTAGCACATATCATTTCCAACTGCAGAACATGTTAGTTTTATATCTATCTACCGTATCTTGACTCTGACATTGATTTTTGGATTGTTACATTAAAATCAAGTACCTGGGACAGTCGCTGTGGCTCATGCCTGTAATCTGAGGGCTTTGGAAAGCAGAGGCAGGTAAATCACCTAAGGTCAGGAGTTTGAGACCAGTCTGGCTAACATGAAAACAGTGAAACCCCATCTCTACTAAAAATACAAAAACACATCACACATGGTGTTTGGGCCTGTAGTCCCAAGTATTCCAGGGACTGAGGCAGGAGAGTCACTTGATCCCTGGAGGAAAATGTTGCAGTGAGCCAGGATCATGCCACTGAACTCCAGTCTGGACAACAGAGTGAGACTTCATAACAACAACAATAAAATCACAAAGAAAAAACCAAACTAAATAAACAACTGGCAACATTCTTCTTAAATGACTATTTGATCACAGAAAATTCAATTCCTGACAGGTCATGATCTCTAGTAGTAACACAGCAACTTATTTGAAAGTAGATGGAAAGTAGATGGAAACATTTCAGATGACATTTTTATTTACTTTTCTATTATATAGGCTGCCTCCTTGCATGATGAGAAAAGGCGGTCTGAAAGGTAAGCTGTGCAGCCTAAGGGAGTTACTTCAAAAGGCCAGTTTCCTGACAAAGATCAAATATTTTTTCTATCATCAGATTTTTAAAATTATAGAACATGCCTTACTTTCACATGTAAATCATAAACATCAGCAAAGAAGTGATTTATTCCATCTTCTTGCCTTATGCCATGAAGAATAATAATTCTCATATGTGACATATTTAAGGCAATGCTTTTCTTAGAAATAATAATTTAAAAAAGCAACCAGTTCATTGAGACAATATTCCTCAAATTAGTCAAAGGCCATGTATTTGTGATGGAAGATTTGAATACATTAACTGGGTTTAAAATTAGCTTACTTTTACCAGAAAGGGAACATAAGCATTGTAAGTGAGAAAATAACTTCAAAATAAAGTAGCATCACCCTTGATATTATTCAGATAAACTTTTTGGTCGATGTGAGACTTAGTTTTAAAATTAGCTGTTCATCAAAATATTTTCTCCCTTAACAAAACAAAAGTAGTCCCATTAATGGAAACTTTTAAATTCATACAAATTGTGAAGTGTACAATCTCAGAGCCTGGCATCTGTCTTCCATCATCTTCTAGTTTGTGAACCCAAACATTAGTTAATTAACTTTACTAAAATGGTAAAGTTATGTCCTGAAGCAATGAATGCTGACACAAACCACTTGCTGGAGTTGCCCCTACTTTTCAAGAACATGTTGATCAAAAGCCACATGTTCTCATCTATGCGGTCAAGAGCAACATGAGCTATGAACTGGTGCAGATGATGATACTCATAAATGACTATCTGAGCAACAACAGATTAACTTACCCACATAGAATAAAGAAAGTAAACAATAAGTTCTGTAAATTCTATGGATGGTTTTCTTGTGCAGAAAAAGGAAAGTTTGACTTTGCTTTTTTTATTATTTTCAAGAGACATACAAGAGGTCTGTTTTCTCATTTTATCTAATTCTTTCTTTCAAAATATCATTTTAAAATGACACCTCAGTTATGGGTTGAAGTGTATGCTCTCCAAAATTCCTTTGTTGACATCCCACGTGAACAGTACCACAGAATGTGTCTTCATTTGGAAGGAGAGGTTACATGTAGACATGGTTATTTCAAATAATCTCATTTTACAGTAGGGTGGGCCCCTAACAAAACCATACATGTATTTAGAAAAAAGGATCATTTGCAGATACACACAGGGAGAAAAATGACACAGGAAGACTGGAGTTACACTGTTGCAAGCCAGAGAACTTCTGGAAGCTTGGAGATTAACCAAAAAGGTTCTTACCTTAACACCTGCATAGGAAGCATGGCACCACTGACACCTTGATTGTAGACAGTGACTCTCAGAAATGAGGCAATACATTTCTGCTGTCCAAAGCCACTAAATTTTTGGTACTTTGTTAGAACAGCCACAGGAAACAGAGACAGCCTCTTTGTTGAAGAAGCTGTTCCCAGTCCTGGGCTGGAGGAGGGTGGCCCATTGTCCCAAAATGTCTCTGACATCTAAAGCATTCTTTACTTCACTCATGTTGTCATGAGAAACCTAAGTGAATCTTTAGATAAATGGATGTTATTGTGTCTAGTCAAGCAGTAGTTTCTTTTACAATGATGATCAATCCTGAAAGCTTAGGAACAAACTGTGAAAGTGCCTTAACAAGGTGAATGGTAGCAGGAGAAAGAATTAAAATCAATGTATGCAACAAATTATTTTTATGTGTGCTCCTTTGTCCACCACAGGAACAGTGGAGTGCACAGAAACTATATACAAGTAGCTGCATCCCAGGAAGCAATACTGCTACAAGTACTCAAAACAATTTTTATGAGTATTGTTCTCATAATATGAGAAAATAATGTCACAACAACACCTGTCACATAATCTTGTCTATCATATTTTGGTGACAAGTCCTGACTAGTTGAAAAGTATCACACAATTAAATATTATGCATTACAAGCAACTTACTATATGAATTCCTCAAAAGCCATTAAAGCTGACTTGGGTGCTTGAGGGAAACAGTGCAAATGTTCCAGAAATGTATTAGAAACATAAATTGGAAAGGACTGGGCTCTTCTCATGACAAAAATCTATGGGCCTGTTTACTCTGAATGACAACATGTTCTCGAGCCAAGCCTGGTTTCTGGAAACATTCTTGACAAGAAAGTCAGGTGGCATCATCTCTGGTGTTGCTTTTGAGCTTCCTGTGCATGGCCAAGGTGGTCACTGGGGAGGAAAGCATGCATGTATGACCCAGCCAGGAAGTGCCACTAGGGGACACTGAGGGTCTTTTTCAAACCCGTAGGTCCTCATCAAAAACATGATTCATGGAAACTGTCTGAATTTTAGTGGATGAACCCCAGTAGGTCCTGATGAAAAATGTGATTCATGAAAACTGCCTGAACACTCATGGATGACATCTCAAGGCCCCAACTTGCTACAGGTGAACTAGGCTTTTAAGTGCTCAAGCGGCAACAATTCAGGGTGGATGACATAGTGAACTGAATATCATAGGAAAGTCAGAGGTCATGCTAGTCTGTGCTGAATTAAAGCATAAATAAAAAACTCCCAGGATATTCACTGGCTGGCTTTTATCAGTCTCTGAAACTCCAGAGGAAACCTCATTTAATTGTGTTGGATTTCATTTACCTCCTCTGTTCCAATCTTCCAGTTCTAAAATCACATTACACTATATTGTTACAATATAATAAAAATTCTTATTAAATGTAAGCTTCTACATACACTTTGGATTCTGCTTTCCCAGCTGGCAAAAACTCCATTTCAAAAACTGGATTATCATGGTGGCCAACAATTACAAAGTAGAAGATCATAGACATGGTCTTAAATGTGTGCCTACTGATGAAGTAAAAAATAGTGCATATTTTTAGCAGCCAATATTGAAATTCAAAGATGAATAATGAGAGGTGTATAATTCTTCTTTTGTTTTGCTTTCTAACTTAAACTTGGGAGATGCCAGTAAGCTTGTCACCATGTCCCGCATACTAGTGAAGATGAATGATTTCTGGAATAAACAAATGATATAACTGTGATATTTCTTGTAGAATCCTATGTATTTCTGTAAGAAAACTAGAAGACCTCTAACATAAAATCCCAGACAAGATTCTCATGATCTACAAGTATGGCACATTCAGCCCACAGGACCCTGAAGGTCTGGTGGAGTAAGCTAGGCTTCACTTGGACTGGAGCAGTTAGCGCCAGCACTGACACTTAGAAAATTTAACAAAGGTAGACAGTAAGGTAAGGACCATAGACAGAGTTGAGAAGACCAGGGAATTAATTAGCTTGCCTTAGAAATGTCCATTAGGTATCCATTGGGGGAAGCTAAAACCAAGTCTCCCTCATGTCACTTAGAAAAGAGAAGCAACGTAGCACTTTATGCTCTAATTTTCTTCTTTCTACCTGAGTTATGTGTGCTATAATATATGCCCTTGCAAATAAAAGAGACTATGATATGCCTTTAGACACACCAATTTATAAGAAAGGGAGTTTTGCATGCTATAAGAGATGGAAGAAATATTCCATAAAGGAAGACATTTTGAGGTACTGAGAGACCTTACAATGAAGTTTCGCAGATTGGGGCAAGGGTAATGGCTCAGGCCTGTAATGCCAGCACTTTGGAAGGCTGAGGCAGGCAGCCTGCTTCAGCCTGGGAGTTTGAGACCAGCCAAGGCAACAGCATGGAAAAAGAAATACCTCTCTACAAAAAAATACATCTCTACAGAAATACTAAACCTTTCTGAACATGTTGGTGTGTGCCTGGAGTCCCAGCTACATTGGAGGCTGACAGGAGAGAATTACCTGACATGTCAGTAAGCTGAAATATTCTGACTCAAAAGCAAAACAAAACAAAAAAACAAAAAACTTCAACAGATTCACAAAAGAAATGAACATATGAGAAACTGGGGAAAAAAACATAAGCTATTCCATGGCTTCTAGCAGAGATAATTAATATAGACGAATGACTGATGAGTGGGAACATGGATGGATATATGCAATGGTAACCCCACTGTGTGTATTCTTAACACAAGGGATTTGAAATCAAAGGAAGTTGGGTTCTGTCTACCTCTGCTACTTACCTGCAATGTGAACAGAGGAAGTCTTTAATCTACTGTTGGTCTTTTCCTTTATGAAGTAATTTTGTATCACTTCATGGTAAAGTACCCAGCACAATGTCTGACTCACAGGATGTGCTCAATTAATATTATCTAGAATAACATGGAAAGGCCAAATGCACACTGAGATGTGGGGGACTATAGCCTTGTCCACTTTCTCACTACCATCTAAGCTGCTCTCACCCTTCAATGGCACAGTTAAGTATCTGCAATCAGGGTTACCCACAGAGCCAACAATATTCACTATCTGGTCTTCCAAAGAAAACCTCAGGTCCTGCTTTAGAAAAGAGATGAAAAACAGATGAGATAGAAAAACTGGGTAACAAAGGAATGATAAAAAAGCCATGAAAAACTACAGGAACTGGCAATAATTCTCCAGAGAATGTAATGGGAGAAAAGATGGGCAGTAGAAAACTGAATAAAGTAAACAATGATATCTTGAATTATTGCTGGGCTAAATTTTAGAGCCAAAAGAAGTGGTTGCTACTTTCTTCAGTACAAACATTGAAGCAGCAACAGCACCAAAAAAGGGTGGGCAAATGTGTGTGTGATTGGATGTGTGTGGTTTAGTGTGGGTGTGTCAGTGTGCGTGTAAGGGAGATAACATGCATCCCCACACTAATCCCTATATGAAAAGCCACAAATGTGTGAGCAGCATGGTGCTAACTCAGCGGGAGGACAGACAGAAGGGAACTCAAAGAAAAATTGCATGAGGTTGCTGTTACCAACTACACAGAAGGGCAGAAGATAAGACAGAGCTTACTTTATATACATTCCATACGTATTGTGAGTTGCTAATTTTGTTTTCCTTTTGTAAACAGCTGAAGAAGCAAGAAGGCTGTAATTTTTCATTCAATTTTGACAAAGGAAAACTGACAGGTGAAGTGGAAGAATTGGAAACCCTGGGAGAAAATGGCCCTGTTGCCACAGGAAGGGAAGGCAATAGCTGCAATCACTTAGCAAACACTTGAGGGTATTGGGTAAAGGTGAGACACACATTACTATCCTGCACTTTGCAATCTGTGGAACTTTCTCCAAGGATGCAAATGTTGTACCTCTGTGCTGTCCAATATGAAAGCCAGTGAGTATTAGAGATGTGGCTACTGTAATTATAGAACTGATTTTTAATTAAACAAAAATAGGCTCATGTGGATGCTGGCTATGTAATAGACAGCACAGGTCTAGATCAAATATTCCCAGCCAGTGGCATGATCTTGGCTCACTGCAAACTCCACCTCCCAGGTTCAGGAGATTCTCCTGCCTCAGCCTCCTGAGTAGCTGGGATTAAGGGCATGCACCATTATGCCATGGTAAATTTTGTAATTTTAGTAGAGACAGGGTTTTGCCATATTGCCCAAGCTGGTCTGGAAATCCTGGCCTCAAGTGATCAGCAGACCCCAGCAGTGCTGAGATCAGAGTCATGAGATTGTAAAGTGCTGAGTTTAGAGTCCCAAAAGTGCTGAGATTAGAGTCATGAGCCACCATGCCCAACCTAATTTCAATTTTTTATATAATATTTCTGTGACATCCTCCAACTTCCCTTCACCAACAAAACACGCATTACTTAGTATTCCAATATATAATGCAAATAAAGCAACTGCCATGACTGACTTACCTGCATTGGCATGAATGTGTAATCATGGTCTGCTTGATTTTTCCATTGCTTTAAATAGGGGCTTTTGAAGAATCTCCAAGGAACACTTGTGCCAGATGCCCTGATGTGGTAGCTACACAGAGTCAGATAACAGATAAAATTGGGAAAATGAGGACAAGAGGAGAATCTGGGGTAGTTTCCAAATGTCCAGCTGAGGGGACAAAACAGAATATGACCTCTTCTAAGATGCCCTCATCCAAATCTCTAAAACTTGTGAGCATGTGAGGGCTCATGGCAAAGAGAAATTAAGGTTGTTCAGCAGCTGACCTTAAGATAGGAAGATTGCCCAGGATGATACAGCTTGATCAATGCCATTACAATGGCCTTAAATGTAGAAGATGGAAGCAAAAGAGAAAAGTCAGGGGGAAATGACAGAAGAATGGTAAAAGCAATGTGATGTTGATGGCTTAGAAAATGGAGGAAGGGTTCTAGCTAAGGAATGCAGGAGGCCCCTAGAAGCTAGAAAGTACAAGGAAACAAATTATGCTCCAGAGCTTCCAAGAGGAGCACAGTTCGGTGCACACATCAATCTTAGCCAAACAAGGCCTGAATTGGACTCCTATACTACAGAATTGTAAGATGATACACTTGTCTTGTACTAAGCCACTAAATTTGTAATAATTTGTTACAGTGCCTATTGTTCCACCTCTGTTAGTTTTTTTTATATTATTATTATACTTTAAGATTTAGGGTACACATGCACAAAGTTCAGGTTTGTTACGTATGTATACATGAGCCATGTTGGTGTGTTGCACCCATTAACTCGTCATTTATCATTAGGTATATCTCCTAATTCTTTCCCTCCCTCCTCCACCCACCCCACAACTGTCCCCAGAGTGTGATGCTTCCCTTACTGTGTCCATGTGTTCTCATTGTTCAATTCCCACCTATGAGTGAAACATGCGGCATTTGGTTTTTTGTCCTTGAGATAGCTTGCTGAGAATGATGGTTTCCAGTTACATCCATGTTACTACAAAAATATCAACTCATCATTTTTTATGGCTGCATAGTATTCCATGGTGTATATGTGCCACATTTTTTTAATCCAGTCTATCATTTTTGGACATTTAGATTGGTTCCAAGTCTTTGCTATTGTGAATAGTGACACTATAAAAAACACGTGTGCATGTGTCTTTATAGCAGCATGATTTATAATCCTTTGGGTATATACACAGTAATGGGATGGCTGGGTCAAACGGTAGTTCTAGTTCTAGATCCCTGAGGGATCGCCATACTGACTTCCACAATGGTTGAACTAGTTTACAGTCCCACCTACAGTGTAAAATTTTTCCTATTTCTCCACATCCTATCCAGCACCTGCTGTTTCCTGACTTTTCAATGATTGCCATTCTAACTGTTGTGAGATGGTATCTCATTGTGGTTTTGATTTGCATTTCTCTGATGGCCAGTGAGGATGAGCCTTTTTTCATGTGTGTTTTGCCTGCATAAATGTCTTCTTTTGAGAAGTGTCTGTTCATATCCTCCACCCACTTTTTGATGGAGTTTGTGTTTTTCTTGTAAATTTGTTTGAGTTCATTGTAGATTCTGGATATTAGCCTTTTGTCGGATGAG
Organism: Pongo pygmaeus; assembly: GCF_028885625.2. NCBI lineage: Eukaryota > Metazoa > Chordata > Mammalia > Primates > Hominidae > Pongo > Pongo pygmaeus. Next base: position 31,351,460 of record NC_072397.2, on the reverse strand, counting down.
TAGGTTGCAAAAATTGTTTCCCAGTCTGCAGGTTGTCTGCTCACTCTGATGGTAGTTTCTTTTGCTGTGCAGAAGGTTATAGTTTAATTAGATCTCATTTGTCAATTTTGGCTTTTACTGCCATTGCTTTTGGTGTTTTAGACATGAAGTTCTTACTCATGGCTATGTCCTGAATGTTATTGCCTAGGATTTCGTCTAGGGATTTTATGGTTTTCGGTCTAAGAATTAAGTCTTTAATCCATCTTGAATTAATTTTTGTATAAGGTTTAAGGAAGGGATAAAGTTTCAGCTTTCTCCATATTGCTAGCCAGTTTTCCCAGCACCATTTATTAAGTAGGGAATACTTTCCCCATTGTTTGTTTTTGTCTGGTTTGTCAATGGTCAGATAGTTTTAGATACGCAGCATTTTTTCTGAGAGCTCTGTTCTGTTCCATTGGTCTATATCTCTGTTTTGGTACCAGTACCATGCTGTTTTGGTTCCTGTAGCTTTGTAGTATAGTTTGAAGTCAGGTAGCGTGATGCCTCCAGCTTTGTTCTTTTGGCTTAGGATTGAGTTGGCGTTGTGGGTTCTTTTTTGGTTCCATATGAAATTTAAAGTAGTTTTTCCAAATTCTGTGAAGAAAGTTCATTGGTAGCTTCATCAGGATGGCATTGAATCTGTAAATTACCTTGGGCACTATTGCCATGTTCATGATATTGATTCTTCCTACCCATGAGCATGGAATGTTCTTCCATTTGTTTCTACCCTCTTTCATTTCATTGAGCATTGGTTTGTAGTTCTCCTTGAAGAGGCCCTTCAAGTCCCTTGTAATTTGGATTCCTAGGTATTTTATTCTCTTTGAAGCAATTATGAATGGGAGTTCACTCATGATTTGGCTGTCTGTCTGTTATTGTGTATAAGAATGCTTGTGATTTTTGTACATTGATGTTGTATCCTGAGACTTTGCTGAAGTTGCTTATCAGCTTGAGGAGATTTTGGACTGAGACAATGGGGTTTTCTAGATAAACCATCATGCCATCTGCAAACAGGGACAATTTGACTTCCTCTTTTCCTAATTGAATACCCTTGATTTCCTTCTCCTGCCTAATTGCCCTGGCCAGAACTTCCAACACTATGTTGAATAGGAGTGGTGAGAGAGGGCATCCCTGTCTTGTGCCAGTTTTCAAAGGGAATGCTTCCAGTTTTTGCCCATTCAGTATGATATTGGCTGTGGATTTGTCATAGATAGCTCTTAATATTTTGAGATACATCCCATCTATACCTAATTTATTGAGAGTTTTTAGCATGAGGCATTGTTGAATTTTATCAAAGGCGTTTCCTGCATCTATTGAGATAATCATGTGGTTTTTTGTTTGGTTCTGTTTATATTCTGGATTATGTTTATTGATTTGTGTATGTTGAACCAGCCTTGCATCCCTGGGATGAAGGTCACTTGATCATGGTGGATAAGTTTTTTGATGTGCTGCTGGATTCAGTTTGCCAGTATTTTATTGAGGATTTTTGCATCAATGTTCATCAAGCATATTGGCCTAAAATTCTGTTTTTTGGTTGTGTCTCTGTGCCAGGCTTTGGGTCAGGATGATGCTGCCCTCATAAAATGTGTTAGGGAGAATTCTCTCTTTTTCTATTGATTAGAATAGTTCAGAAGGAATGGTACCAGCTCCGCTTTGTACCTCTGGTAGAACTTGGCTGTGAATCCATCTGTTCCTTTACATTTTTTGGTTGGTAAGCTATTGATTATTACCGCAATTTCAGAGCCTGTTATTGGTCTATTCAGAGATTCAACTTTCTCCTGGTTAGTGTTGGGAGGACATATGTGTCGAGGAATTTATCCATTTCTTCTAGATTTTCAAGTTTATTTGCGTGGAGCTGTTTATTGTGTTCTCTGATGATAGTTTGTATTTCTGTGAGATCGATGGTGATATCTCCTTTATCATTGTTTATTTTATCTATTTCATTCTTCTCTCATTTTTTCTTTAATAGTCTTGCCAGCAGTCTATGAATTTCATTGATCTTTTCAAAAAACAAGCTGCTGGATTTATTAATTTTTTGAAGGGATTTTGTATCTCTATGTCCTTCACTTCTGCTCTGGTCCCAGTTATTTCTTGTTTTCTGCTAGCTTTTGAATGTGTTTACTCCTGGTTTTCTAGTTTTTATAATTGTGATGTTAGGGTGTCGATTTTGATCTTTCTTGCTTTCTCTTGTGGGCATTTAGTGCTATAATTTTCCCTCTACACTCTGCTTTGAATATGTGCCAGAGATTCTTGTATGTTGTGGTTTTGTTCTCTTTGGCTTCAAAGGACATCTTTATTTCTGCCTTCATTTCATTATTTACCCAGTGCTCATTCAGGAGCACGTTGTTCGGTTTCCATGCCATTGAGTGGTTTTGAGTAAGTTTCCTAATCCTGAGTTTTAGTTTGATTGCACTGTGGTCTGTGAGAGTTTGTTATAATTTCTGTTATTTTACATTTGTTGAGGAGTGCTTTATTTCCAAATATGTGGTCAATTTTGCAGTAGATGTGGTGTATTACTGAAAAGAATGTATATTCTGTCGATTTGGGGTGGAGAGTTTTGTAGCTGTCTATTAGGTCAGCTTGGTGCATAGCTGAGTTCAATTCCTGGGTATCCTTGTTAACTTTCTGTCTCATTCATCTGTCTAATGTTGACAGTGGGGTGTTAAAGTCTCCCATTATTATTGTGTGGGAGTCTAAGTGTCTTTGTAGGTCACTAAGGACTTACTTTATGAATATGGGTGCTCCTGTATTGGGTTCATATATATCTAGGATAGTTAGCTTTTCTTTTTGAATTGATCCCTTTACCATTATGTAATGGCCTTCCCTGTCTCTTTTGATCTTTGTTATTTTAAAGTCTGTTTTATCAGAGACTAGGATTGCAACTCCTGCCTTTTTTGTTTTCCATTTGCTTGGTAGATCTTCCTCCATCCCTTTATTTTGAGCCTATGTGTGTCTCTGCACATGAGATGGGTTTCCTGAATACAGCACACTGATGGGTCTTGACTCTTTATCCATTTTGCCAGTCTGTTTCTTTTAATTGGAGCATTTAGCCCATTTATATTTAAAGCTAATATTGTTACGTGTGAATTTGATCCTGTCATTATGATGTTAGCTGGTTATTTTGCTCGTTAGTTTATGCAGTTTCTTCCTGGCCTTGATGGTCTTTACAATTTGGCATGTTTTTGCAGTGGCTGGTTCTGGTTGTTCCTTTCCATGTTTAGTGCTTCCTTCAGGAGCTCTTTTAGGGCAGGCCTGGTGGTGACAAAATCTCTGAGAATTTGCTTGTCTGTAAAGTATTTTATTTCTCCTTCACTTATGAAGCTTAGTTTGACTGGATATGAAATTCTGGGTTGAAAATTCTTGTCTTTAAGAATGTTGAATATTGGTCCCCACTCTCTTCTGGCTTGTAGAATTTCTGCCGAGAGATCTGCTGTTAGTCTGATGGGCTTTCTTTTGTGGGTTACCAGACTTTTCTCTCTGGCTGCCCTTAACGTTTTTTCATCATTTCAACATTGGCGAATCTGACAATTATATTTCTGGGAGTTCCTCTTCTCAAGGAGTATCTTTGTGGCATTCTGCATATTTTCTGTATCTGAATGTGGGCCTCCCTTGCTAGATTGGGGAAGTTCTCCTGGGAAATATCCTGCAGAGTGTTTCCAACTTGGTTCCATTCTCCCCATCACTTTCAGGTACACCAGTCAGATGTAGATTTGGTCTTTTCACATAGTCCCACATTTCTTGGAGGCTTTGTTGTTTGGAGGCTAATTCTTTTTTCTCTAAACTTCTCTTCTCACTTCATTTCATCTTCCATCACTGATACCCTTTCTTCCAGTTGATCACATCGGCTACTGAGCCTTCTGTATTCATCACTTAGCTCTCGTACCTTGGTTTTCAGCTCAATCATCTCCTTTAAGCAATTATCTGCATTGGTTATTCTAGTTAGCCATTCATCTAATTTTTTTTTTCAAAGCCTTTAACTTCTTGCTATTGGTTCAACTTTCCTCATGTAGCTCAGATTAGTTTGATAGTCTGAAGCCTTCTTCTCTCAACTCATCAAAGTCATTCTCCAACCAGCTTTGTTCCCTTCATGGTGACGAGCTGCATTCCTTTGGAGGAGGAGCGCTGCTCTAATTTTTAGAGTTTCCAGTTTTTCTGCTGTGTTTTCTTCCCATCTTTGGGGTTTTATCTACCTATGGTCCTTGATGATGGCTACAAACAGATGGGCTTTTGGTGTGGATGTCCTTTCTGTTTGTTAGTTTTCCTTCTAACAGACAGGACCCTCAGCTGCAGATCTGTTGGAGTTTGCTAGAGGTCCACTCCAGACCCTTTTTGCCTGGGTTTCGTCAGTGGTGGCTGCAGAAGGGTGGATATTGGTGAACCACAAATGCTGCTGCCTGATTATTCCTCTGGAAGTTTTGTCTCAGAGGAGGACTCAGCTGCATGAGGTGTCTGTCCGCCCCTACTGGGGGGTGCCTCCCAGTTAGGCTACTCGGGGATCAGGGTCCCATTTGAGGAGGCAGTCTGCCTGTTCTCAGATCTCAAGCTGCGTGCTGGGAGAACCACTGCTCTCTTCAAAGCTGTCAGACAGGGACATTTAAGTCTGCAGAAGTTACCGCTGTCTTTTTGTTTGTCTGTGCCCTGTCCCCAGAAGTGGAGCCTACAGAGGCAGGCAGGCCTCCTTGAGCTGTGGTGGGCTCCACCCTGTTCGATCTTCCTGGCCACTTTGTTTACCTAATCAAACAACTAACTCGTCAATGGCGGGCCCCTCTCCCAGTCTTGCTGCCGCCTTGCAGTTTGATCTCAGACTACTGTGCTGGCAATGAGTGAGACTCCATGAGCATAGCCCCCTCCTAGCCAACTGAGGGATATAATCTCCTGGTGCACTATTTTTTAAGCCCATTGGAAAAGTGCAGTATTATGGTGGGAGTGACCCGATTTTCCAGGAGCCGTCTGTCACCCCTTTCTTTGACTAGGAAAGGGAATTCCCTGACCCCTTGTGCTTCCCGGGTGAGGGGATGTCTTACCCTGCTTCAGCTCGCACACGGTGTGCTGCACCCACTGTCCTAAACTTACTATCTGGCACTCCCCAGTGAGATGAACTTGGTACGTCAGTTGGAAATGTAGAAATATCCCGTGTTCTGTGTCGTTCATGCTGGGAGCTGTAGACCGGAGCTGTTCCTATTCGGCCATCTACCACCTCTGGTAGAGTTTTGTCATTCACTTTTTTTCCCCCAAATCCACGTTGACTGTATCGACTTCAGAACTACTCTTATTTCTCTTCTCATGCCTAGAATCTTCTCCCTTATTCTGCCTGCAACCCCTACCTATTTTTAAAAATCCAACTAAATCTGTCACCCTCCTCAATTATTTCACAGAAAAACCTACACATTCTTCACATCCTAAGAAGTCCTGTCCCTCATATTGCCTATTCAAGTCTTTTTTTTCACAGCCAATGATGAAAACTCATTGTACACTTTTTCAATGTTTTGTACAAAGCTGAATCTGATCAAATTTTGTCCTTATGGACACAGATACTTTATCAGGCATATTTTCCCAACACTCAACTCTGGACTCAGGTTAGATTCCTCACTGCCCCCAAGAAGGTCCTGGATTTTTGTTTGTTTGTTTGTTTTTGTTCCTTTGCTCAATTTTCCCCTCCCTACAATGCTCTTCTTTTACACCCCATGTAAATCTTATGCATCAAGGCCCTGATGATTTTTTCTGAGAGATGATCTGGATTACTTCCATCTTCTCCCACCTCTCCTTTAAACTCTTTACTCAGTTTATAATATTTTCTTAGCTCTTGTTCAATGCTCTGGCCATAAATTTTTCATTATTGCTTCTGAGAGTTTTGGCTCCTTTTCTTTTTAATTACATATAAGCATCATGAGGTCAGTCTCACCTTTCCTCACAACACACAATGGTGGCTATTAAAAAATATTTCATTCGTGGATATCAACCCAGAGCCGTCTTGCTTCCAAAAGGACATCTGGCAACATCTGGAGAGATTTTTGGTTGTCTCACTTGGAAGAGAAGGTGCTATTGACAACATAGAGACCGAGGATACAGCTAAATCTACAACGCACGGGACAGCCTCCCAAAACAAAGAATCTGCCGGCTCCAAAAGGCAACAGTGGCTCCCTTAAGAAACCCTGGGTCAGCTGAATGACCCTGTTAACTGTGAAAGCAAAGCCCCCAAGAGAGCAGACACTTGCAGGTGGAAGTGTGCACAGTGCATGGATGAACCTGTTGGGGCGTGGGCAGATCTGATCTGGCTACCCCAGGTAGGAGTGGAGGTACAGCACCAGCCTGCACTGTCATGTAGGGCCAGTAAAGTCCCACAGGGTCTCAAAATGCCTGTTTCGACTCACTCCATCCCCCTATCTGCAGCCAGAGGTCAAGGAGGGAAAGGAATTCTCAGTCCCGCTGTGGAGACCTGCTCTGCTGCTGCTTCAGTCTAGTATGCTGGGGGCAGTTCTTTGGATACCTTGGATGTGCTCTGGCGAGATGTGGGCGGAGCGTCTGTCGGGTGCTAGTCAACCAAGTGCATGCGCCATGTATCTTCAGAACAGGAAGACTGTACTTTGTACATCTCCAGGAAGCGCAGCATGGGATGTGAGGGCTGTATTCTGGCTGTCCTGCCTCACTACTTTCCATCCCTAGTCTTTGGATCTCAGCCCTCCAGCCGCCTTTGAGCTGTGCCTAGGTCTCGGTCCTTGGCCATGCCTCAGAACCGCCAAGAGAGGAGGCTCGCATGTTTGATAGAAAACCTACTTGGCAGTGTGATAGTGTTCAGCACCTTTGTTCCTCACCTGGGACGCAGGCAGGGCTTTGAGGGCGGAGATTCCCCGTCATCTTGGACCGGCATCCTGTCCTGCACACTCAACTCCGGCCATGGCGGGGCGAGGGAGTAGGCCTGGGAGGAAGCTGATGATGGGAGGAAGCTGGCCCCTAATGACTCAGGAATACACAACTGCCCCTCGTCAGCGACAGGTAATAATGAAGTCTTGTTGATGTTCCTTAATACCTCCTTCCCTGCTAGGCCACTCAGGGTGTCCCCAGAGACCAGTGATCTTTTTTCCTTCGTTCACCTTTCCTCTATCCCCCAGATAACCTGTAATCATTTTGTCTTCTAGTTCAACTTGCTCCCCATGTCTGACGTGTTGAGTCAAGATGAGCTGCGAGGAAAGCTACAACAAACGTTGAAGGATCGGGGAATACAGGGCACACTCAAGTATCGGATTGAGGTTTATCTGTTACATAATTTTAAAAGTGTAAGCTGTAACAAGTAGGTCACATTTAAATTCATCCAAAGTTTGGGTTTTAAAACTATCCTGAAATATTACAGTCTCTTTGAATCCATTGAGAAAATTGTTGAGTTTGAATCGACTTTCAGGAGAATGTTCAAATACTTAATTGGACCCACAATAAGATAGGAGAAGAAAGCATTTATATAATGAACACATTTTAGTAAGATGAGGCCTGTTTTATAAATCTGGCTTACTGGTTGCTAAACTAACAAGTGGGTGTGTAATACATTTGGACGAGGAATATTGACACCCTATAGAAAACACTAGTGTGCTGTTTTAATAGTTTGGGAATGAACACTTTCATCTTTAAACTATATTGATCTGCCTGCCTATTTAACTTGTGCAGGAAGTATCGTAGGTATGCTTTACATTTGGATTAACAGCTAGGAATAGCATTAGCTCAGTGTGTTTTCATTGCAATATGTATTTCAAAAGCATATTTTACATTTAAAATATGTAGATATATCCTGTGTATATATCCTTTTTAAATTTAAGTTATATGGTGTGAGCATTTCTCTATTTCCTGAAAAGTTTCTTGAAATCCTCATTTTTAGGGGTAACAGATTTATCTTTGGATATTTTTGTGACACAGGAGCAGTCCCTTGTTGAATATTTTGGCTATATTTTCCAGCGGTCCATAGAGGTGCGAGGAAATGGCAGAATTTTTTCTTATACTTCATATCTCAAGCATAAGCTACTGAAATGGGCTTCTAGGAAGTGAAGTGAAGAGTCTGCAAGTGGGTCTGGCTAATCACCAGGTTCACTTGGAAGCTGAGGAAACAGACATTTTTCTAGAGCACACTGGCCTTCTTGTTTCATGTGGTAAGACTTTTGCAAGGGAAAGTTTCTAACTTCTGGCCATAGATCTAGAAACATTATGGAAATAAAAGGAAGTTTTCTAATGAATATAACACATCTCTGTATACCTCTACTGAGAAAATCCTACTGAAGTTTTTTTTAACTTGTCGGACTTCCCTCCCTCCTTCTTTCTTCTCTTCCTTTCTTCCTCCCATCCTTCTTTTCTTGCTTCCTTCCTTTCTCTTTTCCTCCCTCCCTTTTTCCCTCCCTCCCTTTATTTCTTCCTTCATTCTGCTCCTTCTTATTTTTTTTCCTTTCTTTTTTCCTTCCTCCGTTGCAAGACACAAATTCATAACCAGCTAATTCGTGAGTAGGTGCACCCTGAATTGAATGAAGAATTGCAACCTCAGTCCACTTCAGTGCAAGGGAACTCCCTCTTACTAGTAGCCTCTAACTCTTCAGTCGCCGATCGCTAACAAAGATGTGGCTGTGAGTCTTCACTTTCTGTTTTCTTTCCAGAAATTGGTTTAGAAAAGGAAAATGTAATGAATTTCCTTTTCTGTTTTGAACTTTTTATTAACAGTTTTTTCTCGGCAGACTGTAACATGCTGCATTATAGCTAATTGCTTTTAAACTAGTTCTGTTTCTCATTCCTCTTTGAATTTACATCATACCTGCACATAATACGTTTGTTATGTAACAAGTGGGTACTAAATTTGAAATTAATGTCTTGGTATCCCATTTAGTATTTTGTAAAATTGTGATCTACAATCTCTAAAGCTTTAAGAGCTAAAAGTGGTTTATCTATTTTCCATGTTGTTTAATAAGACTTTCCCAATCTGCTGAATGTTTGCTCTGAGTTTGGCACTGTGATAAACACATGACAGATGTTTTGCATGTTACAGATGAGGAAACAGACTGCGGAGAGTTGAATCAAGTAACTTAAGTGATGTAATTCTGAAAAGTCTGTAAAGTTTCCAAATAACAAAGATACTTTCATTTTATTTTTTAGTACGTTTATAATTAGTTTAACTATATTTCTCCACCATTATTTTGAACATTCATCCCAGTTTAATATTTTAAAGCTAGATGCAGCAATGTTTCCCTGTGAATATGCGTGTATGTTGTGGGGAGGAGGGGTGGTGTTCGTTGGCTTTGTTTTTTAGAGCAGTTTTTAGTTCACAGCCAGGTAGACGGAGAAGTACAAAGAGTTAATATACACCCACTGCGCCTACACGTGCACAGTGTCTCCCACTTTCAACATCTTGTATCAAGTTGGTACATTTTCTACAATTGATAAACCTATCTTGACATGTCATTATTCCCAAAGTCTATCATTTACATTAAATTTCACTCTTGGTGGTGTGTATATGTCTTTATTTTCTTTATGTTGTCCACAGTTATCTAAACATTTCATATTCCAAATTTTTAAGGACACAAGAAGCTTGGTATTGTAATTATTTTCTTTGAGATGAACTATCACTCTGTTGCTCAGGCTGGAGTGCAGTGGCATGATCTCAGGCTGTAAAATTTGCCTCCTGGGTTGAAGAAATTCTCCCACCTCAGCTGCTCAAGTGGCTGTGATTACAGGTTTTCACCCAGGCATCTGGCTAATTTTTGTATTTCTAGTAGAGGTGGGCTTTCACCATGTTGGCCAGGTTTGTCTCAAATTCCTGATCTCAAGTGATCCCTTTGCCTCAGAATCCAAAAGTGCAGGGATTACAAATGTGAGCCACAATGCCTGGCCTTAGTAGAGGATTTGAATGAAAATTTTAAATATGTTGAGTTTCTTCATAAGCAACCAAATTTTACTTATCGGCTTTATAAATGTATTTACTTACATACTTATTTTTTAGTAATAATGTCTCTCTTTTACTAAAGTCAGAAGGGCAGTGCCATAATCTCAGCTTACTGCAATAACTGCCTCCTGGGTTCAAGCAATTATACTGCTGCAGCCTTTGAAGCAGCTGGGATTACAGGCACACACCACCCCATTCTGCTATTTTTTTTTTAATAGATCCTGGATTTCTTATGGTGGGCAGTGTTGTTTTGAATCCTGAGCTCATGTCATCTGCCCGCTTAGCCTGCCCAAGTGCTGTAATTACAACTGTGAGACATTGTACCTTGTCTGGAATTCATTTTTGATATATCTTTGTCTAATTTCCTAATCACTCTATATTCTACTTATTTTGTAATTACCAGTTGTATAATTCTTATGACAGGAATTCATCCCACTCAAACAACTTAATGGTTTCTCCTAATGGAAAATGCCAATGCTAAATGTTTTCTTTAAAGGAAATCCAGTTGAAAACATGTCAGTGTTCTCAGAGTAGACATAATTGATACATAGTGTAGTAGAAACAGATATAAATAGCTGCCCAAAATGTCTGTTTGAGGGTATTTTAAGTGCATTTTAATCATGATTGTAAAGACAGTGAAAATTTAGTTTATTTACATTTTTAAGCACTACTTTCAAAAAAATGTAATTGAATGACATTTGATGTAAAATACTTAGAGGTTAATTACCTGATCAAGAAAGATATTTTATTATTTTGACCTCAAAATGATTTTGTAATTTATCTAACAGTGTAAGAAAGAGCTTCAATTTTGCTTTGTAATCTTATTTTTTTGAAGGATGTTTCTTAATCTCATATGCATAAGTATATTATAATGTGTCATTTAAACACTGCTATAAACATGTGTCTAATTAAGAACTTCTTATTTTGTTAACGTATTTATTATGCAGGATTGATTGCACTCAAAAGAATTCATCATACTTCCAGTTTCTAGAAATCACTGGTAAGATTAGTTTCTATAATCTACTTTGGTTTGTTAATTATAACTGAATAGCGTTATAAAAGGCAAAAAAAATTTTTAACAGGTCTCAGGATTTGATAAAGAAAACCAAAAATGTAGGAGCCTATGTATTTGTAAACTATAGCAAGGTTTTTCTATGTAATTTTCCTTATAAAAGAATGAAGCTAATTTTGAGTGAGAAGATTAAGACATTTAATTTCATTTCAATTACATGTTCTTCCTTGCTCACCACATCTTAGTTTGTAAACAATAGTTCACCTGTTCTGCAGGTCATTATTCCCATATTTTCATTTCTGTAATAAATTTATTTAGTCAAATATTAAAACTTCAGATGGCATCAAGGGTCCTGCAGACACACGAAAGGATAATGTTTGTAAACATATCCGCTCTTGGCAAAATTTTTTAGAAAAACAAAAACATTCAAAGAACTGCCTTTTAGCCCAGGTGTCTTTGTATACTAGGTATGCCTCTCAAATACAATTGATAGAGTATTAAATGCATTAATATGTCATTAATGAATAGAATATGTGTTTGGTAAAGTGTAATATAACTTTTGGTCTTAAATGTTTATGCAGACCTGATTAATGGCCTTAATTTTGGCCTTCATACAAAACTTTTATAAAATTTGTAAGTGCTGTGTGTTTCACACCATTGGTTAGACTTGATAACGGGCTTTGTAGCATGAACATAAGCTGGAAACTTGCCTTTTTATTCTTAGTTATCCCTTAGGTCTTTTAAAATAATCTGTGAATGAGTAATGGTCTTTTTGTGTTGCTACCACCTTGGGATTTTTTCTGTTACATGCATTTCTATAATCCCCACAGAGACATTTATTCATTCATCCATTCATTCAGAACTTAATCATTTGAGTACTTACTTTGTGCCACCCATTGTGTGTGTATATTAATTGCCAAGCTTCATTGTAATAATGTTAAGGAAGGAAGGAAAGAAGGAAAGAAGGAAGAAAGAAATAAAATAAAATAAACTGTGGTAGCAGTTCTCACATTTCTCACACTGTGACACCATCTTTTAATTTTTATGTAGTGAGATTGATAAATATTTCTCCTTATTGCTTCCAGGTTTTGTATCATGCTTGGGAAGGACTTTTTCCAGATTTACTCTTAAAAGTTATAACCAGAAAAAGAGGCTCATTCCTGGGATTCCAGCAACTTAGGAGGCCCAGGCAGGAGGATCACCTGAGGCCATGAGTTTGAGATCAGCTTGGGCAGGCAGCATAGGAAGAACCTGTCTATACAAATAATAATAATAATAATAAATAAATTAGCTTGGCATGTTGGATGGTGGTAAATTCCTGAGTGTTTTCAACATATAGAAAAGTTGAAACAATTGTAGTCAACACATACCTACAACCTAGATTTCACTATTACATTTGTATTATATATACTTCATCATTTTTAATCTGTCCATCTATTCATCTATCATACTTTTTTTTTTTTTATTTCAAAGTACATTGCAGTCACCTGTGCTTTCCCCTAAGAATGCTCTACTTTTGAACCAGAAGTCTGGCCTCTTACACACCTGACCATGCTTCTGTGTCCCAATTTGTCCTGTTACTTTTTAATAGCTGAAAACCTTCAGCTTATTGATGGTCAATTGGCAGATGCTTTTCCTCAGCATATAAAGTTTGAGTTTTTAGAAATAAAACTAAATGAAGATAAGAGAGAAATAGAAAGGCTACTTCTGGCAGAAATGTGTCAGAAGGTAATCTTTATCTTGTTACAGTTAAGAAGTCATGTTTTTGATTGTCATCTAAAGATTTAAGCTTAGATATACTAAAAAATACCTGGAATTTTTAATACAAAATAGGGTACTTCACTGTTTTGCAAATCAATTTATTTCTGATGAGATTTGTTTATTCTTTTTGATTCAGTCCTACAAATACAGCAAATGGTATAAAATGATAGATTAAATAAATATAACATATTTGGACAGAACATTAATGTATAGCCTAGCTGTGGAGAGAGAATCTGTTACTGCACTTATAAGATAATGACTGGAACTTTTACATTTGTAATCAATTTGCAATTGAAATTTTTTATGAAAGTTGTAAGAGAGTAGGAGAAGGAATTAGCTATGTTCTGAAATGATTTTGAGAAAGCTTGTCAAGCAGAATCTGGAAACTTTAGTCTTTGGAAGTAGAGTATCCTTGAGAGACATCAAAAGCACCAAAAGGTGGTATTTACAAATATTTTACTGGGTGGCTATTTCCTACAGCTATTTCTAGATTGATTCAAGGAATGAGATGTTACAAATGTTGGAACAGGTTTCCAGAAGAGCAGTAGTGACTGTGGCCAAGATTGCAAATTAAAGAATGATGGGCCTTGAAAAGGATACAGATTTGCATTATTTGAGACTTCTGGAAATGCAAGATCAGCAGAGGTGACCAGTCAAGTTGGAATTATGAGAAACACACCCTAAAAAACTTCATCTTGTCTGGCAAATTAAAGAGATAGATGAAAGGTTTCAGGAGCAGCTTGGAGGTGCAGAGTAGCTCATGTGGGTAATGGATGAACAACTCTTTAAAGCAGAGCAGACTGATTACCTGTACTGAAGGCCCAGCTGTGGTTGGGGTAACCCTGGAAGTGAGAGAGACAAAACCACATGTTTGTAGGTGAGTTTTCTGTTCTACCTCAGGGGAGGAATTTTAAGGGTCTCTCTCTGCTGCCCCTTTCAGTGAGGGTGTAAAGATGGAGATGCTTGGGAAGTGGAGATTTGCAGAACATAACTCAATGTCCTTGAGAAAGGCAGACTATTTCATGATGATTCCCTGGATCTCCTGTGTAGTGATGGTAAGCAGAGGAGAGGGCAGATGGCTGGTAACCTCGGGGGAAAGGGAGTGTTGAGTGGTAGTCTCAGTGATCAAGAACTAGATCTGGAGAGACTGGCAGGTGGAAGAATAAAGATGGTCCAGGAGTGCAGAATCACAGAATGAGGTTTCAGGTAGAGAGTGGAAATCAAAATCACCGTGCTGCCATTGGATGGAGCCATGGAAATAAGCAAGAGTAAAGATCCTTGGAGTGAAGGAGTCATCAGGACCCCAAGGGTCATCCATGTGGCCATTTGTTTTATTTTATTTTATTTTATTATTACTAGACTTTAAGTTTTAGGGTACATGTGCACAATGTGCAGGTTAGTTACATATGTATACATGTGCCATGCTGAGTGCTGCACCCATTAACTCACCATTTAGCATTAGGTATATCTCCTAATGCTATCCCTCCCCCATCCTCCCACCCCACAACAGTCCCCAGAGTGTGACGTTCCCCTTCCTGTGTCCATGTGTTCTCATTGTTCAATTCCCATCTATGGGTGAGAACGTGCAGTGTTTGGTTTTTTGTCTTTGCGATAGTTTACTGAGAATCATGATTTCCAATTTCATCCATGTCCCTACAAAGGACATGAACTCATCACTTTTTATAGCTGCATAGTATTCCATGGTGTATGTGTGCCACATTTTCTTAATCCAGTCTATCATTGTTGGACATTTGCGTTGGTTCCAAGTCTTTGCTATTATGAATAATGCCACAATAAACATACGTGTGCATGTGTCTTTATAGCAGCATGATTTATAGTTTTTTGGGTATATACCTAGTAATGGGAAGGCTGGGTCAAATGGTATTTCAAGTTCTCGATCCCTGAGGAATCGCCACACTGACTTCCACAATGGCTGAACTAGTTTACAGTCCCACCAACAGTGTGAAAGTGTTCCTATTTCTCCAAATCCTCTCCGGCACCTGTTGTTTCCTGACTTTTTAATGATTGCCATTCTAACTGGTGTGAGATGGCATCTCATTGTGGTTTTGATTTGCGTTTCTCTGATGACCAGTGATGATGAGCATTTCTTCATGTGTTTTTTGGCTGCATAGATGTCTCCTTTTGAGAAGTGTCTGTTCATGTCCTTCGCCCACTTTTTGATGGGGTTGTTTGTTTTCTCTTGTAAATTTGTTGGATTTAATTGTAGATTCTGGATATTAGCCCTCTGTCAGATGAGTAGGTTGCGAAAATTTTCTCCCAGGTTACCTGTTCACTCTAATGGTAGTTTCTTTTTCTGTGCAATAGCTCTTTAGTTTAATTAGATCCCATTTGTCAATTTTGGCTTTTGTTGCCATTGCTTTTGGTGTTTTAGACATGAAGTCCTTGTCCATGCCTATGTCCTGAATGGTAATGCCTAGGTTTTCTTCTAGGATTTTTATGGTTTTAGGTCTAACATTTAAGTCTTTAATCCATCTCAAATTAATTTTTGTATGAAGTGTAAGGAAGGGATCAAGTTTCAGCTTTCTACATATGCCTAGCCAGTTTTCCCAGCACCATTTATTAAATAAGGAATCCTTTCCCCATTGCTTGTTTTTCTCAGGTTTGTCAAAGATCAGATAGTTGTAGATATGTGGCATTATTTTTGAGGGCTCTGTTCTGTTCCGTTGATCTATGTCTCTGTTTTGGTACCAGTACCATGCTCTTTTGGTTACCGTAGCCTTGTAGTACAGTTTGAAGTCAGATCACGTGATGCCTCCAACTTTGTTCTTTTGGGCTAGGAATCACTTGCCGTTGTGGGCTCTTTTTTTTTTCCATATGAACTTTAAAGTAGTTTTTTCCAATTCTGTGAAGAAAGTCATTGGTAGCTTGATGGGGATGGCATTGAATCTATAAATTACCTTGGGCAGTATGGCCATGTTCACAATATTGACTCTTCCTACCCATGAGCATGGAATGTTCTCCAATTTTTTTGTATCCTCTTTTATTTCATTGAGCAGTGGTTTATAGTTGTCCTTGAAGAGGTCCTTCATGTCCCTTGCAAGTTGGATTCCTAAGTATTTTATTCTAATTGAAGCAATTGTGAATGGGAGTTCACTCATGATTTGGCTCTCTGTTGGTCTGTTATTGGTGTATAAGAATGCTTGTGATTTTTGTACATTGATTTTGTATTCTCAGACTTTGCTGAAGTTGCTTATCAGTTTAAGGAGAATTTGGGCTGAGACAATGGGGTTTTCTAGATATACAATCATGTTGTCTGCAAACAGGGAGAATTTGACTTCCTCTTTTCCTAATTGAATACCCTTTATTTCCTTCTCCTGCCTAATTGCCCTGACCAGAACTTCCAACTCTATGTTGAATAGGAGTGGTGAGAGAGGGCATCCCTGTCTTGTGCCAGTTTTCAAAGGGAATGCTTCCAGCTTTTGCCCATTCAGTATTACATTGGCTGTCGATTTGTTATAGATAGCTCTTATTATTTTGAGATAGTTCCCATCTATACCTAATTTATTGAGAGTTTTTAGCATGAAAGGTTGTTGAATTTTGTCAAAGACCTTTTCTGCATCTATTGAGATAATCATGTGGTTTTTGTCTTTGGTTCTTTTTATATGCTGGATTACATTTATTGATTTGCATATGTTGAACAAGTGTTGCATCCCATGGATGAAGCCCACTTCATCATGGTGTATAAGCTTTTTGATGTGCTGCTGGATTCGGTTTGCCGGTGTTTTATTGAAGATTTTTGCATGTATTCTCATCGAGGATATTGGTCTAAAATTCTCGTTTTTTGTTGTGTCTCTGCCCAGCTTTGGTATCGGGATGATGCTGGCCTCATAAATTGAGTTGGGGGGGATTTCCTCTTTTTCCATTGATTGGAATAGTTTCAGAAGGAATGGTACCAGTTCCTCCTTGTACCTCTGGTAGAATTTGGCTGTGAATCCATCTGGTCCTGGACGCTTTTTGGTTGGTAAGCTATTGATTATTGCCACAATTTCAGAGCCTGTTATTGGTCTATTCAGAGATTCAACTTCTTCCTGGTTTAGTCTTGGGATGGTGTATGTGTCGAGGAATTTCTCCATTTCTTCTACATTTTCTAGTTTATTTGTGTAGAGGTGTTTGTAGTATTCCTGATGGTACTTTGTATTTCTGTGGGATTGGTGGTGATAACCCCTTTATTATTTTTTATTGCATGTATTTGATTCTTCTCTCTTTTCATCATTATTATTCTTGCTAGCGGTCTATCAATTTTGTTGATCCTTTAAAAAAAACCAGCTCCTGGATTCATTAATATTTAGATTTTTTTTTTCTATTTCCTTCAGTTCTGTTCTGATTTTAGTTATTTCTTTCGTTTTCCTATTTTTTGAATGTGTTTGCTCTTTCTATTCTAGTTCTTTTAATTGTGATGTTATGGTGTCAATTGTGGATCTTTCCTGCGTTCTCTTGTGGGCATTTAGTGTTATAAATTTCCCTCTACACACTGCTTTGAATGTGTCCCAGAGATTCTAGTACATTGTGTCTTTGCTCTTATTAGTTTCAAAGAACATCTTTATTTCTGCCTTCATTTCTTTATGTACCCAGCAGTCATTCAGGAGCAGGTTGTTCAGTTTCCATGTAGTTGAGCAGTTTTGAGTGAGTTTCTTAATCCTGAGTTCTAGTTTGATTGCACTCTGGTCTGAGAGACTGTTTGTTATAATTTCTGTTCTTTTACATTTGCTGAGGTGAGCTTAACTTCCAACTATGTGGTCAATTTTGGAATAGATGTGATGTGGTGCTGAATAAAATGTATATTCTGATGATTTGAGATGGAGAGTTCTGTAGACGTCTATTAGGTCAGCTTGGTGCAGAGCTGAGTTCAATTCCTGGGTATCCTTTTAAACTTTCTGTCTCCTTGATCTGTCTAATGTTGACAGTGGGGTGTTAAAGTCTCCCATTATTATTGTGTGGGAGTCTAATTCTCTCTGTAGGTCACTCAGGACTTGCTTTATGAATCTGGGTGTTCCTGTATTGGGTGCATATATGTTTAGAATAGTTAGCTCTTCTTGTTGAATTGATCCCTTTATCACTATGTAATGACCTACTTTGTCTTTTTTGATCTTTGTTGGTTGAAAGTCCGTTTTATCAGAGACTAGGATAGTAACCCCTGCCTTTTTTGTTTTCCATTTTCTTGGTAGATCTTCCTCCATCCTTTTATTTTTAGCCTATGTGTGTCTCTGCGCGTGAGATGGGTTTCCTGAATACAGCACACTGATGTGTCTTGATTCTTTATCCAATTTGCCAGTCTGTGTCTTTTAATTGGAGCATTTAGTCCATTTACATAGAAGGTTAATATTGTTATGTGTGAATTTGATCCTGTCATTATGATGTTAGCTGGTTATTTTGCTCATTAGTTAATGCACTTTCTGCCTAGCCTTGATGGTCTTTACAATTTGGCATGTTTTTGCAGTGACTGGTACTGGTTGTTCCTTTCCGTGTTTAGTGCTTCCTTCAGGAGCTCTTTTAGGTCAGTCCTGATGGTGACAAAATCTCTGAGCATTTGCTTGTTTGTAAAGTATTTTATTTCTCCTTCACTTCTGAAGCTTAGTTTGGCTGAATATGAAATTCTGGGTTGAAAATTCTTTTGTTTAAGAATGTTGAATGTGGCCCTCACTCTCCACTGGCTTGTAGAGTTTCTGCTGAGAGATCTGCTGTTAGTCTGATGGGCTTCCCTTTGTGGGTAACCCGACCTTTGTCTCTTGCTGCCCTTAAAATTTTTTCCTTCATTTCAACTTTGGTGAATCTGACAATTATGTATCTTATACTTGCTCTTCTCCAGGAATATCTCTGTGGTTTTCTCTGTATTTCCTGAATCTGAATTTTGGCCTGCCTTGCCAGATTGGGGAAGTTCTCCTAGATAATATCCTGCAGCGTGTTTTCCAACTTGGTTCCATTCTCTCCGTCACTTTCAGGTACACCAATCAGATGCAGATTTAGTCTTTTCACATAGTCCCACATTTCTTGGTGGTTTTGTTCCTTTCTTTTCATTCTTTTTTCTCTAAACTTCCCGTCTTGCTTCATTTCATTCATTTCATCTTCCATCACTGATACTCTTTCTTCCAGTTGATCGCATCGTCTCCTGAGTCTTCTGCATTCTTCACTTATTTTTCAAGCCTTGGCTTTCAGCTCCATCGGCTCCTTTAAGCAATTGTCTGTATTCGTTTTTCTAGTTATACATTCGTCTATAGTTTTTTCAAGGTTTTCAACTTCTTTGCCTTTGGTTTGCATTTCCTCCGGTAGCTCGGAGTAGTTTGATCGTCTGAAACCTTCTTCTTTCCACTCATCAAAGTCATTCTCTGTCCAGCTTTTTTTCATTGCTGGTGAAGAACTGCATTCCTTTGGAAGAGGAGAGGTGCTCTGGTTTTTAGAGTTTCAAGTTTTTCTGCTCTTATTTTTCCGCATCTTTGTTTTTTTACATACTTTTTGTCTTTTATGATGGTGATGTACAGATGGGTTTTTGGTGTGGATGTCCTTTCTGTTTCTTAGTTTTCCTTCTAACAGACAGTACCCTCAGCTGCAGGTCTGTTGGAGTTTGCTAGAATTCCACTCCAGACCCTGTTTGCCTGGGTATCAGCAGTGGTGTCTGCGGAACAGCGGATTTTCGTGATCTGCGAATGCTACTGTCTGATCATTCCACTGCAAGTTTTGTCTCAGAGGAGTACCCGGCTGTGTCAGGTGTCAGTCTGCCTCTACTGGGGAGTGCCTCCCAGTTAGGTGCCTGGGGGTCAGGGGTCAGGGACCCACTTGAGGAGGCAGTCTGCCTATTCTAATATCTCCAGCTTCGTGCTGGGAGACCCACTTCTCTCCTCAAAGCAGTCAGACCATGACATTGAAGTCTGCAGATGTTACTGCTGTCTTTTTTTTGTCTGTACCCTGACCTCAGATTTGGAGCCTACAGAGGCAGGCAGGCCTCCTTGAGCTGTGGTGGACTCCACCCAGTTCGAGCTTCTGGACTGCTTTGTTTACCAAAGCAAGCTTGGGCAATGGCAGGCACCCCTTCCCCAGCCTCGCTGCTGCCTTGCTGTTTAATCTCAGACTGCTGTGTGAGCAATCAGCGAGACTCCATGGGCATAGGGCCCTCCAAGCCAGGTGCGGGATATAATCTCTTGGTGCACCATTTCCTAAACCAGGAAGAAAAGCGCAGTATTCATGTGGGAGTGGCTCAATTTTCCAGGTGCCCTCTTCCACCCATTTTCTTTACCAGGAAAGGGAACTCCCTGACCCTTTCCACTTCCTGATTGAGGCAATGTCTTACCCTGCTTCAGCTGGTGCATGATGCATTGCACCCACTGTCCTGCACCCACTGTCTGGCACTCCCTAGTGAGATGAACTAGGTACCTCAGATTGAAATACAGAAATCACACGTCTTCTGTGTCACTTATGCTGGGAGCTGTAGACTGGAGCTGTTCCTATTCCGCCATCTTGGCTCTGAAATTGGATTCTTAATTTCTGTAGTAAGCAGTATATTTATTTCAAGTTGTTCTACTTTCGTTAACTTTCTTGCTAAAACATAATACCTTTTTTTTTTTTTTTTGAGAAACAGTCTTTCTCTGTCACTCAGGCTGGAGAGCAGTGCTGTGATCTTGGCTTACTGCAAATTTCACCTTTCAAGTTCAAGCAATTTCCTGCCTCAACCCCCTGAGTAGCTGGAATTACAGGTGTCTGCCACCATGCCCAGGTAACTTTTGTATTTTCAGTAGAGATGGGGTTTTACCACCTTGGCCTGTGTGATCTTCAACTCCTGACCTCGTGATCTGTCTGCCTCAGCCTCCCAAAATGTGGGGTTACAAGCATGAGCCACCATAACTGGCCAAAATTAATGCTTTTTTACAGATTGAAACAAGAAAGTTTATGTTCAAAGGCTTCTTTTACCAAAAGATATAGATTTGTTAAGAGGAAAAAAAAGCAAAGCTGAAGCAGAGAGTTGAAGCTTTTGAATTATATGTATTCAAGTTTATTTTGAATATTCAGAATGATAAGATTAAAAAGAATTTCTAAATATATGTCTAAATGTTGTAATGTTTATTGATGGGTAGAATTCTTTCTTATAAAGGTGGTGTCACCCAGCAATAGAAGTTACACATTAACAGAAACAAGAATCAGGGCTGTGTTTTTGAAATATTAAACATTAACTTGAAATGCTATCACTAGGCTACAGTAACACCAAATAGAAAATTTGGAGATGCTGTTAATACTTGAACAGATCATACGTTTTAAAGTTGCCTTCAGACCTTCATGTCTGATATTTTTGTATGTTTATGTATTGTAACTGAATTCCAAATATCCAGGCCTGTGGCTTTTACCTGCTCTGTGCTCAAAAAAAGGAAATATTGTGGTTTGACTTGTACCGGATGAAACTATTTCTCAATGCTATTCACTTTTTCTGTGTGCTCACAAATATTTCATCGTTCATATATTACCTGGGATTGACAGCAAGCTCACCTGTCTATAGTTTGCCCAAGAAACCTTCTTTTCCATTGGGAATATTCTGTGAATTGACACCCATAGATATTTTAGGGCTTTTAGCTCATTAAAGAATTTGTCCCCATTGTATTTAATGTTGTTTTCTCACTTCTATAGGTTTGATTTTTTATTTCAGCCCACTGTGTACCTTACTCTCTTTTTGGCAGTAACAAGGAGGTAAATTAAACAAGAGAGAGAGAAAAGAAAGAGAAATATTAGGGCAGGGAGTGTGTGTCACTTTTTTTACCTCCGTTTTCTCTACTCCTTTTCCCTTCTCTCAGCATATATACACAATCAGTGTAGTTTACCTCTCCATGCCATTCCAGATTACCAGAAGAGGGAGCTAATACATGGAGCTTTTAACTGTTCCTAGACTAGCTAATGTTTTGCAGTACTTCTCAGGATGACTGGATCTCATCTCCTGTGAATCCACCTCCCTGGCTGGGGAGTAGGTGTAACGTGTGATTTGAAGTCTCTCTATGAAGAGCATTCTATTCTTAAATATTTGGAAGCCCTGAATGACCCATCTATCTGTTGCCCTCTCTTTTGGTACTTGATCAATATTCAATCAATAGTTTTTTTGTTGTTGTTTTTAGGGATATTTTGTTGGTGTTGTTTCGGTTTTAAGAGACAGGGTCTTGCTATGTTGTCCAGGCTGGTCACGTAGCAGTTTTAGTCTGTTGAACTAAAAACGTGTCATTTGATGTTTTCCCTAATTTTATTAACTCTGCTGTTATAGTTGATTTACTTTATGCTTTTTGCTAATTTCAGGACCCAAAAACTCCAGGAAGAAAAATAAAAGCATGACTGAGGACTTAGGAGATGGGAGCAGAATACAAAGTGTCCTGAGAAAAACTGTGACTGAAACATAAAAAACGAACTTCTAAAGTAATTGGCACATTTGAAGGAGTATGTTTAAATTACATTGGCAGAGATATAACAAAAGCCGAGGAAGTAGTCTATGATCAATCTTTTATGCAAACTTTAGTGTTCAAAAAATACTTATGTTCATCAATAACCAATATATTCCTGCATTTGAGTTAGGGTAGCTATTAAAACATAAGGTGGAGAAAAGCACACCCTCTGTTCTTCGTATTCATGGCTTCTCAAATATTTATCAAGGGCTGTGATTTGCTTTAACTTTCAGGGCATATTGTGACTTCCTCAGGTTGCATAGATAATAAGCTGCAAAGTTTGAATTATAATAACTTTTAGTTTCTTTTTCTCTACCACACTCATACTGCCACAATGATGGGGATATCTAACAATGCATAAATTATAAAATTAAGAAAAAGTTTTAAGACCAGATTAAAAAAAGAAATAAAGTAAAATAAAATCAAAATTAAAATTAAACAAAATCAACTTAAAAAAAGCTTATCATGCTGTAAAAAAATTACACTTAGTAGTCAGATTTTTTGTCAGTGAATGTGTGTCTTGTATTCTTTCATGATTCTGGAAAGACATAATCACAAAAAAAGAGCTAAAATTAACTATGTGGGGCAAATATTGATAAAGGAAAGCAAAATATGGACAACTGTGATTACTTTGGCTTTGTTTTACTCTCACCTTGTGTATTAGTGAGTAATACCTGTGTTCTAAGACACTATGCCAATGTTGTAAGTTTTCAGTGTGTTCAAAAGCATCTGACACATAAAAAATGCTCAGTTAATATTTGCTGTTAATATGTCCAGAGGAAATGACTCAACTTAGGTGCTCTGGGTATTTATTTGGTCTGTTTTTAATTGCCTCCCTCATAATTTATCATCAATATTCCATTACACAGAACTTGCAAAAGTTTCTTGAGGTTATTCTATAAACACATTCTATTTGTAAAAAATAGACCAGTTCTTTATAGATTCTGAATTCCCAATATATTCTCAATATATTTTCATAAATCTGTAGTTGTCGAGAAGTTGGCAGCAGCTTATTGCCTCTGGTACATATTACTTCTAACCATGAGAGACTTTATTTTTCCATTGAAAATGAAGTATTTTATGGAATTTTTGTCAGTTTGTATATTAAAATAGCTGACATGAAGTTTCTGTAATTTTTTAGTCGTACATTTATTAGTATTTTTTACTAATTTTTAGTTTCACATTTAGTAATTTTTAGATTAAAGTATGTTAATTTTATATAGTTATGGAGCTAGTGAACTATTTGGTACTATTGTGACAGCTTGCATGGCCTGCATGGTGTCTTTCTGGCTTTGGGAATTCTCATTTGACTTTGGCAAGTCTTGGAGTTTGGGGACTGTTCACAACAGGAGTGTTTCTTGATCGTTTTGGAATCAAAAGTCAACTTGTAAAAGCTGACAAAGAAAAGTAAAAATGTGAAAGTGTGCCTTTGGATATTGCTAATTCAGATATAATGCTTTCAGCACCTGGTTCCTTGGACTGGGCTTGGTCCCTGGGCCCAAAGTCCTTACGTTTGTTTGGGCTGGGCAGATAGTACAGGTGGGTTGAAAGTGACTGTCTAATTATCATTTGGGATTGAGCCTGTTGTGTGCTGTGTAAATTTAACTACCTTCCCTATGGTTTGGGCCAGTTGAGACCAACTGGAAAGTAATGCTTTCAGTAACCTTAGGAAAACAAAACCCTGCTTTTTGTAAGATTGTGCTTTATAACATCAAGGCAGTGTTTTGTTGGACATTTTATGTTTGAAAGTCATATCCCTGGCTTTAGTACGGAGGGAATTTGAAGTCCTGCAATGTCGTATTCAGTGTCCCCAGGTGTATCTGTACCATAGATAAGGTCCTGCATTGATAAGCATCTTTCTGGAAAGGCAACTGTGAGACTTGTATTTACTCGTTCTGATTCTCAGATATCAACTTGAACTAAGGGATGACTGCACCATTAGAACTAATTGAGTGATTGAAGAGGAAAGGAAGAATAAAGGTGATGTTTGGGTGGAGCCAGAAGCCATAGTTTTCAGGTTTGATACAAGATATTAGCTTCCCTAGTTGAGTCTGTTTTATATTAAAAAAAAGCTTACACTCTTTTTCTTTTCTATAGTACACTTTTTTGTGTAATGTTAATTATGTAAAATTTTTTTAAAAAAACATTGTGTTCCTGCCTTTTGAGAAACCATTACTTTTAATATTTTATATAAACAGAAAGGCCATTGATTTTTTTCTGGATATTTTGTTAAACTTTGTTTCAATAAATTTTGATAAATCTGCAATTATCAAGAAGTTGGCAGCAATTTATTGCCTCTGGTACCTATTATTTTTAACCATGAGATACGTTCTTTTTCACTTATGGAAAAATTTTAACTTCTCTGTTTCCAGTGACATAGCTTCTTATTTTGTTGCCTTCTAATATATATTTTTATTTATAATATATTTACTTTACATATAACCTCCTGAATTCTTGTGTATATTGCCCTTGAGACTGGAAGATGAGTAATGTCTCAATCTTTAGATATTTTATATTTCAATATATTTTTAGGAAATTGCCTCTAATGAGAAGTGAAGTTTTTGTGGAATTTTCAAATAGATTCTTGAAAGTATACCAAGGGTAGTTATCTGATGTTTTCCAGACACCCAGTGTGTGGCTTCCCCTTTAACTACTATTTTGTGCAGACTAACAATTCTTTTATAAATTAGTACCATCATCTATGTAACAAATTATGCCTTGATAGTACATCTACATAGACTCAAGTTAAATAAAATGAAAATGAAATGGTAATACCTGCAATACAATGACAATATTTTCTTTTACAATATAGTAACAGACAGATCTGCTTCAAGGAAATTAAAACATCTCTGGTTAGCGTGTGTAGATGGTGGAATTTCACCACATGCATGAGAGTTATAGCTTCACATCACCTGTTAGGTAACAGGGCTAATTTCTTACTTGCCTGTGAAAGTTTTGTCCCCTACACAGGCTATTTCATATTATAAAATAATGGTCATTAGGTCTGTCTGACATACTGACCATAAATATTAAATAGCTTTTGTATTCACAATGAAAACATTATGTTGTTTAAAGGGCTCTTTCTTTCAGGAAAAAGTTTACTTGCAAAAGGAGCTCACAGTTATTAGTGCAAAAACGAAGGAACTCAATCAATCTGTATATTTCATGTAAGAACTTGAGGAATTGTTCGACATATTTTTTTGAAACCGATTTTAATGAATATATAAAATTTTGGTCATATATAATTTATTCAAAATCTTTCTCTCGAGATGTTTAAACTGCCATTTCTATGGCAAAGGGGGGTTGACTAAAGTTAATTCAATAGTTCTTAATTTCAATCAACATCATATATGAAAGTGTAGACAGTGTTTTGAGTCTTAGGGTCCTCCTTGAATCCTATCTGTGGCCTAATTGCTTGTGTGCCTTTGGGCCGGTCCTTTGATTGCAGATTCCTCAGCTGTGAACTCTACGATGTTTTCCACATTATAGGGTTGTTGAGGGAATTCAGTGAGTTAACTTATATGCCTAGTTCATAGCAGGTCGCCAATATTACTATTGTTCTGTTTCTACATTAACTTGTTCTTTCCATCAGCAGCAGGTAAACATTTCTGACATTATAGTGTTATCTCACATATTAAAACAAAATGCAATGCATTTATCACATGCCATTGCTTCCTTACTTTTCTCTTTATTTTTGTGCTTGCTCTCTGAAGATGAAGCTGGAACTTTAGGCACTTGAAACATTTTAAGTATAAAGTTTATTTTTGCTAGTTGAACTTATGTAAAAACTTTCTATGATTTCTTATTCAAATATGAGATTTAGTATACTAGGAAAGAAAACCTCTAAACAAAATGTTACCTTTTTTTTTTTTTTAAGACTAAGTCTCATTCTGTCATTAAGCATGGAGTGTGCTAGTGTGATATCAGCTCACTACAATCATCACCTCCCCGGTTAAAGCAATTCTTGTGTCTCCATCTCCTGAGAAGCTCAGATTATATCCATGCCCCACCACACCAAGCAAATTATGTTTTTTTTTTTTTACTTTTTTTCTTTTTTTCTTTTTTAAGATGGAGTCTATTCTGCTGCCCAGGCTTGAGTGTAATGATGCAAACTGGGCTCACTGCAACCAATGCCTTTGTTTTCAAGTGATTTTTTCTGCTTCAGCCTCCTTGGTAGCTGGGATTACAGACACCTGCTACCATGCCTGGCTAATATTTATAGTTTTAGCAGAGATGGGGTTTCACCATGTTGGCTAGGGTGTTTTCACATTTTTTACCTCAAGTGATCTGCCCACGATGGTCTCCCAGTGTGCGGGGATTACAGGCCTGAGCCATAGTGACCTGCTGTACTTTTAGTAGAGACCAGGTTTTTCCTTGTTGCCCAAAGTAGTCTGGAAGTTCTGAGCTCAAGCTATCCTCTCATGTTGGCCTCCAAAAGTGCTGGAATTACAGGTGGGAGCCACCATGCTTGGCCATTTTTACCTTACATTTTCATATTTAAAACAAATCTATATTGCTATGATGAGTGATTATTGTTAGGTTCTTCATTGCCTATGCAAAATGGGGTGATGATCTTACTTAGAAGGACTTGCTTCATGGGAGGTGGTCCATAAAACTTCCTCTGCCCCAACTGTAGGGCAGAAGACAATTTTTGTTACTGTAGTTTGGGTGTTATTGCAGAGATTCAGACATCTGTTCTGTGACCTTAGTTAAATTGTGATGCTATGCTAAAAGGAGCCTTCCAGCTTTTACTTTTGCAGCACTATAAAGTCATCATTCAAATGTAAATTTTCCTTTTTAAATTTCAATTGAGTTAGTGTCTGTCAAAGCACAGCCTTTGGCAATACCAAAACAAATATATGCTGAATGAAAGTGTTCAAGAGATAAGTGATTATTTACTATGAAAGAAGAAACACTGGGAGAGAATAAAAAAAAAAATGCACCTCCTAAACCATATGTCCACCTCCTTCATTCAAGCAATTCTCCTGCCTCTTCCTCTCAATAGGTAAGACTACAGGAATTTACCCCACCACACAGTTAATTTTTGTATGCTTAATAGGGACGGGGTTTCACCATGTTGGCCAGGCTGGTCTCAATCTTTTGACCAAAATGTTCCACTAGCCTTGGCCTCATAAATAGCTGAGATTACAGACATGAGACACTGTGCATGGCTTGCATGTATTAGTGATTCATGCTAAGTCAGTATCATAAAACTATGGTTTGTACTTGTAAAGGAGGCTTAAATTGGAAAGATTTATAAAATTATGCTTTCTGGATTAAAATCTGCTAACCTGCCTCTAGGTGGTAACAAGTCATGTTTTTGCCCTCTGCCTGCTGATTGGGTTTGGCCAGTGGGAACACCAGCCTCCACATAGAGTGGCCCTAGACTGGCTGCCTCATCTCAAGGCCCAGTGAAGTCATAGTGCCTGTGATAACATCTTCCAAGTGCTCTGCACCATCTACCTCTCTCCAGTGCTGAGAATTTATCTCTCCCCTAATTCTCCATTCGCAAGGAGTACTAAGAGTATGGTCCTGTTACTATCCCAGGGAACTCCACCATTTTTGTGGGTACCCTGAATAAGTCACTCTTTATTCAAAAGTTCTTAGATGACTTTGACTGTGGGGACCATCTGCCTTCTGCCTGGATCCCAACTGCTGCTTACAGATGCACAGATTGTATTGGATCTTGAGTCTGTAATCAAAAGGTAGACCACATAGCACCTCTGTGTGTGGTAGAGGAGAGAAACAGACTTTTAGGTTAATATGGGAGATTGAAAGAGTTCAATTTTTTTTTTTCTGTACCATCATGCATTCAACACGCAATGAATGAATTGCTGTTTTTCCTCCAGCAAATCACTTGTCATGTTTTAAAAGTGGTTTAGCAGTTCCAACAAATATAGATGGGCCATGCTAACTCATTGTTTTAATTTTCAGTCACTAAAGATATATGAGTTTCAGCATCTTCTTGTTTGCTTGCCATCTTTGTATTTTCATTGGTGAGCTCAGCTTTCTATACATTATTAATCGGATAGTCTGTTTTATTGTTGAGTTTCAAGATTTGTGTATATTCAGTGCAAGTTTTTGCTCAGATCTGTATTTTGCAGATGCTTACTTTCAGTCTGTTGCTTATCTTTCTATTTCCTGAACAAAATTTTACTCAGAGTATAAACTTTTAATATGAGAAGGCTTTAGTTATTATTAATATTATTTTTTTTACCGTTACTGATTGGCTTTGTTGTCATTTGTTAAAACGTATGACCAAATACAAGATCACATAAATTTCTTTCTTACTTTCTTCTAGAATTTGCATAGTTTTACATTTCCAGTTAATGGCTCCTTCCCCATTAAAAAAAATATATATATATGAGGAAGAATTGCTGGGAAGATTGCTCAATAAAAACAGCTCCACACTGCAGCTCCCAGATAGATTGATGCAGAAGGTGAGTGATT